>NC_059439.1:15433995-15733995 GCF_021028975.2 Sphaerodactylus townsendi | reverse complement strand
CAGTTAGGAATACCAAAGGTTTTCTTTAAAATGCCCTACACTCACAGGTGTCAAACTGGCGGCCCTCCAGATGTTATGGACTACAGTTCCCATCATCCCCTGTCAGCATGATGAGGCCTACACTGTCTTGGTCATCGAAAACAACTCAAAAAAATCTGTTCCTCATAATGGTGGAGCCATGATATGGTAGAGGAGGAATGATATATTGTTGGAGGGGGTAGCTACACTGTGAAATAGAGCAGGTGCACTCTAAGCTGGAGAGCTGGGTTTGATTCCCCGCTCTGCCACTTGAGCTGTGGAGGCTTATCTGAGGAACCAGATTAGCTTGTGCACTCCAACACATGCCAGCTGGGTGACCTTGGGCTAGTCACAGTTCTTCAGAGCTCTCTCAGCCCCACCCACCTCACAGGGTGTTTGTTGTGAGGGGGCGGGGTGGTGGTGGAAAGGAGATTGTAAGTCTCTTTGAGTCTCTTTCTGGAGAGAAAGGGGGGACATACATCCAAATTTTTCTTCTTCTTCTTTTGGATCCAACCTTATAGGTTAAACTAAAACAAATCTTTTGCACTTTTAGAAGAAGAAGAAGAAGAGTTTGGATTTATATCCCCCCTTTCTCTCCTGCAGGAGACTCAAAGGGGCTTACAATCTCCTTGCCCTTCCCCCCTCACAACAAACACCCTGTGAGGTAGGTGGGGCTGAATTTGTTGCTCCCCCCTTCATCTTTGGGGATGAGGTGGTCTATGAAATAAATAAATAAACAAACAAATAAATCATCATCATCATCATCATCATCATCATCATCATCATCATCATCTACCTCACAGAATTGTTGTGCGAATGAAATGGGATAGCATGCTAGGTAATAATGAGGAAATGAAGCCTGCTTCTAATAACATTAGCTATGGGATGATAGAGTTAAGCATGCTCAGACATGGATTTTTATCCTAGGTCAGGTTACTTGCTGATGGAGAGTATGTGGCCGTTCTCCCAGGTAGCTTGGGTCACTTGCTGGAGTCAGTTGCCGTTCTGCGGCTGCTATCCAGGGCGAGCCAACTAAAGCCTCCATGATTAAGGGCACTGTATCTGTGCCTGTTTCACAGAAGCAGGACACAGCGGTTGCATGACTGCGAGCTTCCCGTGGCTGACTGCTTTTAGAGGCAGGATATTGTACAGGATTGGCTATTCTTAATCTTTTTTTTACAGTCAGCCAGCGGTTATGTGTCATCCTATAACCTCCCTTTGGGGAAAGAAGGAGAAGCTGATATGACCTTTTGACAGGAAGGGTGTGAAAAAGACACTGCTGCTGTGTGGGAGAGTCAGAAGACCTAGGGGAAGACAAGTTCAGGGGATGATCGGGAGGGGGGTCCCTGCTTGTTTATACCCGCTGTTTGTTTGTAACCCCCTTCTTCTCTGAATCCAGACAGTAAACACAAAGCAATGGTCCAAAACACACACACGCACACGCACAGAGAGAGTATTTCATCGTAACACAACAAGGACATATTTTAATCATGAGACACCTTCTGGAAGCATCCAAACTTTGCATTGCCTTCTACAAACAGGCAAGGACAGACTAAGGTGGGAACTCCTTGGAGAGGGGACTCCACAGCAAAGGGATCCCCGTGCATCGATTCTCCTGTCCTGTTCTCTGATGAGACACATCTTCTTCTTTTTTTGATGGAGTGTGCCTGGCCCAAGGTCCTCCCACCGAAGTCTGGAAGGGCAAAGGGCCTTGGTCTGAACGGGCTCGCTTTTATATCATCTCCGACCAAGTCGGCTCTGTTTACAAAAGCTTATGCTGGCATCCAATGCTGCGAGCCCGATAGGCGCTGCTCGGTTCCCGTTCATATTTGCTGGGAAGGATTAACATGGCTACCCCTCTTGATTTCACACAGAACTCTGGCCTTGGCTCAAGGGAAGAGCATCTGCTTTGTATGCAGAAAGTCCCGTGTTCAAATCTGGGCATTTCCAGTTTAAAATAGTCTGGGGAAGAGCTCGCTTTCTCTGCTTGAGACCTGAAGAGCTACTTCCAGCCGGAGTAACGCGGAGCTGGATGGCTCAGCAGCCTGAGTCTGTATAAGGGAACTTCTTGTATTTATGGCAGGGATCTGGTGGCTCTTTCCAGCTCTGGTCCATTGGTTCTAAGCAGCAAATAGCGGCTACTGCTTTTAAGGATCAAAGGGCCTCTTTATCCCTCATCTGATTTATTTAAATAATTCAAAAGAAGGCAGGATAAGGATTAAATAACACAGAGGACGGGGCTCAGGGAGGTAACCCCTGAATCCTCCCAGATAGACCCACTCGAGTCCGCCCACTTCCAAAGCATCCAGCTGCCGACCCTGGCGCCTGCGGCATTTGGAGGGAGATGTATCCATGCCGGATCCGCAGGGACTGAAGGCGCTCGGCTGCTGGAGAAAACTCTGGGCTCATTTCCCCACGGACTCGAAATGTTTTCTGTGCGCAGAACAACAGAACAGCTGGGGAGAAGGGCAGAAGGCACGCCGATCCACGGGAACAGAGCACACAAAGAGCAGACAGATTTCCAATAGTTATGCTCTTTTTCAAGGTTCACAGGAGCTACCTGTAAGCGCCAGCAACTCCGGTGGGATCCCTCCTGTTTAGCTGCGATTAAGCAGGAGAAGGGGAGAAGGTCCATTCTTACGCCATCTAGTCGAAGATTATTCTTCCCATTCATGCCAGTCCCGCCCTCTCCAAAGCACAGATCCAGTCCTGCCCTCAACAATTAAACACCATTTGCAAAAGCCACAAAATACTCTCACTTGCCCACATTTCTGTTTCTAGGGGAATTATTTCCCCTGGACCAATGATCTCTGTCAGCCCATGCCGGTCAACCGGACTACAGATAGCGCCCCTCGAACTCGGAACTCCAGGAAGGCTCGATTTAAATCCATTATGCACTTGGGTAGCAACTGGCGTAAATGCCTTCTCTCTGAAAAGCACACAACACGGCTATCAATGCAGCCATCTTCCTGTTTTGTGTTCCTAAGGCCTCTTTAGGGGAATTACGGAGACTGCTTAAAAGCTGTCAGCTGGTGAGTTCATGCATTTTGCAGAGAATGCCTGAAAATTGTTTTTTAACAAGCCAATCATTGATTTGGTTCAGCTCGAGATCGGAATCTGTGGTCAAATCCCCGCACAAGCAGGGGCCCCACCGGGTGTCTATATTTCATTATCTGCTAAGATGCCTCCTTTTCCGTTCTGTTCAGTTACAGGAATTGCTCTATCCTGTATGAGTTATTCTCCCCCACCCCAGAAATAAAGGGTTGCTACAAATTAAAAAAGGATGTTTGGGTGGCCTTCGGATTTTCAGAGTAAACTGGAAAACAAGTTCTGCTCACGTTCTGGAATCCGACTTCTTGCCACAGGAAAGAATCCCCTCTCTGTGCTGTCTGATTGGCCGGAAATCATGGAGCTGAAGTAATTTCCTTTATGCGGCTTGTTTATTTGCAGCTTGGCTCACTCACTCGAGTTATCTGGAGCTGTTCGCCTTGCTGACACCTTTCAAAGGCATACCTGTCTTTTCCTTACATTGCACTCAAGGCTATGCACGGTTCCAGCTGACTCAAGTAAGCAAGCCAAGTTGCAAGTAAACTAACCACTCAGAAAGAAAGCAAGCAAACAAAAGAAAATATCCCTGTGCTACCAAGGCAATCTGAAGGAGGGTGGGGGGGGGGTGTTGGGGTTGAATTGATTCCTGCAGGATTACTGTCCCTTGAGAGGAGCTGTCCCTCCCTGAGATTTTTTATCAACACAAAGAAATTTAACACGAGAAACTTTCAATTGCAGAGGACAAAAGTAATCAGGGGAGAAAGAACTGCTTTATTTTTCATGCAGCTCATAAAGTGTCAGCGCCATCCCCAAAACGACGGCAACTCGCCTCTAAAAGTAGCCGGTCCTGCCTTTGGCACAGGGGTTGGTCTAGATGGCCTTTGGGGTAACCCGCCACGTCTGCGCTCCTACAGCCCCATCTCGCAAAGTTGACGCGAGGCTAATTGAGACCAGGCGAGCCCCGGCGCATGCTAAAAAGTGCTGGAGAGACGGCAGAGCATAAAAACTGCTTGATCATACTAATTTCAGGCGACGCTTTGCACTGGCTGCCCCTTGGCTCTCCTTTGAGACGCCCGCAAGGGCACGTCCCCGCGTTCCCCCTTCCCCTCCAACCTTGCCCAGTCCAGCGGTCACTCACCAGCAGATAGATGCTCCCCTGGATGAGAAATATGAAACAGCACCGTGTCAGCTGCATTTTTTTCCCCCAGCCTCTTCCTTCCTATCGATTCTCTGCAAATCTGTTCTGCCTTCTCGGTGTTGCTTGTTACACCCTGGCCTCTGGCCTCCTAGGATCCCCCCATTCCAGGTCCGCTCGGGCAGCCTCTTTCCAGCCAGACATGGGGGGGGGGGGGGAACCAGGCAGCTGGTTCACCCACTGCAGCTGGAGACTTCCATGTGTCTGACTACAGGCTGTTCCCTGCTTTGCTGGAGACTCTGGCAAAACTCATTCCAGTCCCTCGCTCTGCTCTCCACTAGCTCCCTCCCACTGATAGGTGCCACTACTGGAGCAGCGAGACTCGCCTTAACCCTTCCCTGCCTGCCAACTTGGAAACTCGGCACCACTCTCAAAAACTTGGCCTGGCAGGGGGCGTGAGGGGGTGTGGGGAGGGGGGAAGGAGGCAGAGGAGGCCACCTCCCCGGAGCTAGGCCAGGTTCCGCAAAACAAAAGGCTGCAGGTGGATTTGAAAAGATGCCCTGTGATTTTTGAGACGAATTTTGTGTCGTCTGGCAAAAATGTGGGTGCGAACGTGAGGACAGGGTGCTCGGGGTCCGGACGGGACTAGAGGCTCTGCTCGAGGCCGGGCTGAGCTGCAGAACCTGTTTTTCAAGGTCCTGGCTGGGATTTATTGCTCTTTCTATTAATCTTTTCGGAGTATCTATTTGTGAAAGAGGCTCAGAGTGAATTGACTGCCCCACAGGGGCAGCTACGTATGTGGATTTAGAGGCCCGGGTGTCCTTTCCAAGCGTGAGTTTCCTGAACTCCCAAATTCTCATGTTAGAACTAAGTTTCGTTTTCAGAAGAAGAAGAAGAGTTTGGATTTATATCCCCCCTTTCTCTCCTGTAGGAGACTCAAAGGGGCTTACAATCTCCTTGCCCTCCCCCCCTCACAACAAACACCCTGTGAGGTAGGTGGGGCTGAGAGAGCTCCAAAGAACTGTGACTAGCCCAAGGTCACCCAGCTGGCATGTGTGGGAGTGTACAGGCTAATCTGAATTCCCCAGATAAGCCTCCACAGCTCAGGCGGCAGAGCTGGCAATCAAACCCGGTTCCTCCAGATTAGATACACGAGCTCTTAACCTCCTACGCCACTGCTGCTCCTTGTTGTTTAAAAAAGAATCAACAACTGGGTGAAAAAGGCTGGAGGATATTCGAGAGAATATGGGGATTCAGTTATTGCAAACCTAAACAGAGTTCTACCCTTTTGAAGCCGTCGGGTATAACTCTTCTTAGGACTGCAATGTAATATTGTGTGTATCTGGACTCCATTCAGTAACCGTCGGTCCAAATAGCTGTTTCCTAACATAGGGCTCAATCCACCAGGAAGTTTTCCTGACAAAGCTTTACTGAAATGGCCTGTGTACTTACCTAGCTCCTTCCACGAATGACTGCTCAGGACAGCTGCCAGCTGGGCCACCCCACACCTATCTCTCCATCTGCTATGTTTAACCATGGTACCAGTGGTGGGATCCAAAAATTTTAGTAACAGATTCCTATGGTGGTGGGATTCAAACTGTGGCGTAGCGCCAATGGGGCTGGGTGGGGCACGACGGGGGCATGGACGGGCATTCTGGGGGCGGAGCATTTCTGGGCGGGTCTGTGGCAAGGACGCAGCCGCTGCGCCGGTCCTTGGGCGGGAAACGAATGCACGCAGGCGCAGGCTGCCACGCACGCCGGTGCACCTCCTGCTAGACTGCTTCAAGTTCTGCGCGCTACTGCTGAGAGGAGGGGCGTAACTAAGGCAAAAATCACATGGCAAAATCACCGATTAGTAACCCCCTCTCGGCGCACACAAATAATTAGTAACCTACTCTCGGGAACCTGTGAGAACCTGCTGGATCCCACCTCTGCATGGTACCCACAGCACACTTTGCTTTGTGACATGGCTGTCCACTTTTCCTTGCACTTGTGACAACCAGCCCCCGTGGCCTCAAAAACAACAGCAAAAGATCTTGGATGGGATCCAAGGGTCTCCAGTGGTTTATAGCCCTGTTAGGTGGGAGCGGCATGGCACACTTTCTCTCCTTGGCAAAGGATGAGGCCCCAGAGTTTGAAGAAGAAAACTGGTGAGAGGTAGAAGGAAAGAAACATATGGTGTAAGGCCCGTGGTTTCAAGAAAGCTGCTGTCTTGAAGAGTTAGGCCCCTTCCGCACATGCAGAATAATGCACTTTCAATCCACTTTCACAATTGTTTGCAAGTGGATCGTGCTATTCTGCACAGTAAAATCCAGCTGCAAAGTGCATTATTCTGCATGTGCAGAAGGGGCCTTAGACAGGAGGGCAGGTACAGCTTTTCCGATTGGAGAGCCATAGCTTAACCCACGGGGATTTCTTTGTTTTGGCAAAGTCCTTCGAAAGCACAGGAGTCCTGCTGGAGTTTAGAACTGATAAGCCAGACCTGCCTGCTTTTACGGAAGTTGCCCATCCTGCTTTTTCAAACAGATGTTTGATGAAATAGAAAGGAAAACGGGCACCCCTAGGATCCTGAAATGGGGAGTTCATAGCAGTGCTTTCAAATAGATGGTGGGTGCCTGTCGGCAGCCAGAAAAGGAAGCATGCAGAAGTCTCTGCCAGAGCCTCTTGATGCAAGAGACTTTGGCAGGCCCAAACCCGTCTTGCCGCGATATGCCTGAAGCGTTTGCTGGAGTCCACTTGAGGCAGTGGTGGGATCCAAAATTTTTTAGTAATGCAGAGTTCCCCATGGTGGTGGGATTCAAAACTACATGGCGTGGTAAGCCAATGGGGCACAGGGCGAGACACTGCGCGACAGGGGCGTGGGCCGGGCATTCCTGAAGGGCGAGGGAGCTGTGGCAAGGAAGACGCCAGCACGCTGCGTAGCGCGGTCCTTAGGCGGGAAGCTTGAATACGCATGAGGCGCCCAGGCTGCCACGCACGCCGGTGCACCTCCTGCTAGACTGCTTCAA
The DNA here is from genome assembly GCF_021028975.2 of Sphaerodactylus townsendi. Lineage (NCBI taxonomy): Eukaryota > Metazoa > Chordata > Lepidosauria > Squamata > Sphaerodactylidae > Sphaerodactylus > Sphaerodactylus townsendi. Next base: position 15,726,786 of record NC_059439.1, on the reverse strand, counting down.
GTTCTGCGCGCTACTGCTGAGAGGAGGGGCGTAACTAAGGCAAAAATCACGTGGCAAAGTCACCAATTAGTAACCCCCTCTCGGCACACACAAATAATTAGTAACCTACTCTCGGGAACCTGTGAGAACCTGCTGGATCCCACCTCTGGTCATGGGGAGCCAGATGCTCACACTTCACGTGGCGTCAGAGAACAGGGGCAAACGGCTGCCAATTCCATTGGCAAAAACGGAGTGGCAGGGAAACGAGGAACTCTTTCCTCCCTCTTGCAGCACCAACCGATAAGCACTGCGCAAGATGAGTTCCCCAGGTGGACATCTGACCATGAGCCAGGCTGCGCATCGTGCATCATGCTTTGTGGCCTGTAGGGGTTACCCATTCTTTCCCTGGCAGAGGTACCGTGCCTTTTAACAGCTGCCTTACAAAACCAGCTTTCAACAAGTGCTGCCTCCTTCAGTGTGGGAAAGATCTCCTTGTTGAATTCCTGCCTACTGTTAACTGGCGAAGGCATAGGAGCCCAGGCCAGGGAAAGACTTGGCAGCCCTGGAGGACAAAACATGCAGAAACATTTATACTCGAATAATTAACTAAAACGGCATTGATTTTTTTAAAAGATCCTGCTTTTTCATGGAAATAAATGTTGAAAGCAGCCAGAAGGGAAACGGCTGGATGTTTTAAACGATCCCATTGCCTGCGGAAGACATTATTTATTTTTAAAAAGAGGTTAGTTGGGTCATATTTTACGGTATGGCCCAAAGCCGTGACAATATTACAAAAAGGTAATCAGTCAAAAAAGAGGGATCAATAAAACAGGAATAGAAGTTAATTTGACCCATACCAAATCAAACAAGTTCATTTTTCAAATCAAACCTGCCCTTTCACTAAGTCCTGAAACTCTGTAATTTGAGACATCCATAGACTAGTAGTCTATTTTTAATCTCACTTTTCCTCTGGGGAGATCTAGACAATGTCTGCTGTCCTTCCCTCCTCCACAACAACCCTGTAAAGTAGGATAGATTGAGAGAGACCGATTCAGTGAATGACCCAGGGCCACTTAGTGAATTTTTAGGGTAACCAACGATTGAAAACCAGGTCTCCCCAATCCTAATCCAATGAGCCCTTCCATCATACTGGCTCTCTTTAGTTAGCATCAGAGGTGGGATCCAACCAGTTCTCACCACTTCTCTAGAAGTGGTTACTAATTTTTTCTGAGTGCCAAGAAGGGGTTACTAAAGCAACCTCCCTTGTTCATGGGCAGCAGTGGCGTAGTGGCTAAGAGCAGTGGCTAAGAGCAGGTGCATTCTGATCTGGAGGAACCGGGTTTGATTCCCAGCTCTGCCGCTTGAGTTGTGGAGGCTTATCTGGGGAATTCAGATTAGCCTGTGCACTCCCACACACACCAGCTGGGTGACCTTGGGCTAGTCACAGCTTCTCGGAGCTCTCTCAGCCCCACCTACCTCACAGGGTGTTTGTTGTGAGGGGGGAAGGGCAAGGAGATTGTCAGCCCCTTTGAGTCTCCTACAGGAGAGAAAGGGGGGATATAAATCCAAACTCTTCTTCTTCTTCTTCCCTGCCCAATAGGGACTGGAGGTGCGTGTGTGCAGCGGCGCCACTGTTTGAATCCTGCCACCATTGGAACCTGTTATTAAAATTTGTGGATCCCACCACTGGTTAGGATTGAAAAATCTTCACCAGTGTTAGCAAAAGCAATTCAACAGCCCTGAAAATCGGAGATGAAACTAATAACGGAATGGATGTTTTCCAAAGTCCGTGGTGATCTCTCAATCCAGTTCTCTAAGCCGGCTAGTTTAGAGAGCGGCACGGTCTCCCCAAGCAATAAAGAACGGGCCGAAAAGGAGCAGGACCTGTTTCCTTAAGCAGTGACGAAGCACAAGCTGTCTTTTGCTTCTCTTTGCCTCCCGGAGAAGAGTCTCCAAGCCACTGAAGGCTTGTGTCTCAATACTTTCCTTCCGAGAAAGAAATACCATCGCGTGGCTTCTCTCTGTGACATCTCCCCGTTCCCTTGCGGAGCGTGATGGGCAGAATAGGACAGGGGTCAAGGGAGCACCTTAAAGGCTAGCAAGATTTATTCCAGCAGGACTCAGGAGCGGTTCGTGAGTCAGCGCCCACTTCCTAAGATGCACGGGAGTGTAAATCCGTCAGGCGCAATTTATATACAAGAATCAAAAAGTGTGAATGCAGATGGGAGAGATGTCGCAAAGAGAGGCCAGCTCACAGCAAGAACCAATGCAAAGAGTTAGTTTGCTCAGCATGGGTGCAAAACACTCCAAGCTGTTAGTAGATAGGCAAAAGGTAAAGCCTAGTGCGGAATGAAATTGGATAAGCAGAAGCGACAAGAGGTTTATGGAGGTGTCAAAATGATTATCATTCATAAGGAATAAGATATATAGGACCCCATTAGACCTATAGTAAGTTAGCAAGTGAGAGCCAGCATGGTGAAGTGGTTAAGAGCAAGTGGATTCTAATCTGGAGAACCAGGTTTGATTCCGCACTTCTCCACCTGAGTGGGGGAGGCTTATCTGGTGAACCAGATGTGTTTCCGCACTCCTACATTCCTCCTGGGTGGCCTTGGGCTAGTCTCTCAGAATTCTCTCAGCCCCACCTACATCACAAGGTGTCTGTTATGGGGAGAAGAAGGGAAAGGAGTTTGTAAGCAACCTTGAGTCTCCTTAAAGGAGAGAATGGTGGGATATAAATCCAAACTCTTCTTCTTCTTCTTCGGAATTTCAGGTCCCTAGTAAGCCGGGGGTGTGGGTCATTGTCTTCAATTTGATAATAGATTCCAGTTCAGCATTTTCTCTGATGGGTTCCCTGTTGGAAGTTCCTTTGTAAGGGGAATGTCACTTTTAGATCAGAAACCTGCAGAAACTCAACAGGTGAAGCACTGACCTCTAACAAAAAGACTCTCACTGGAGGCATTTGCACTTAGCCAATACAATGAATAAAAATTGCAAGGTTGACCACTATGAGGGTCAGCACTCCAGACAGTCCACAGTTCCATTTTTGAGACTGTCCCCCCAAGATCCTTGCACAGTTCAAAGTTGCATTGAAAAATCCGTCAGCTATGGCTTTCCCAGTCACTAGAAGCAAAGCCAGGGTGAAGAAGAAGAAGAGGAGGAGGAGGAGGAGGAAGAGGAGGAGTTTGGATTTATATCTCCCCTTTCTCTCCTGGTAGGAGACTCAAAGGGGCTTACAATCTCCTTGCCCTTCCCCCCTCACAACAAACACCCCTGTGAGGTGTAGTAGTCTAATCTATCGACAGAAGCCTTTATTGGCATTATAAATTACAATATTACAATAGTAAAAACAAAAAGGGAACGTTTATCTATTAACTGAACCCATTAAAATACATTAAAATATGCATTAAATATCTACATACAGGCCCTGTACACAGAACACAAAGAGAGCTAAATTAACCATGACTGTTTTGTTGAGCATAATTACGCTTAGCCAGGTAATGCTTCAGAAAGCTCGCAACATTTTCACAGATAAGATCACAAGAACCATTGAGTAGGAAGTTCATAACAGATGATGACATGCCAATATTTAACCTCTCGATCAAGGGATGAATATACATGGAGCGTGGAAGATCATGTATAGAACACTCTAAAAGTACATGTTGGACAGTCTCGACAACAGCCATTTTACATTGGCATAGCCTATTCTCATAGGGAATATTATTGTATGTGCCAAATGTCATGGCAGTAGGCAAGGCATTGAAACGAGCTAATAGTATGCTCTACGTTGTTTGGGATCACTCAAGATTACAGTGACCAGCCGTCCCGATTTTCGTGGGACACTCACGCTTTTGCGTTGAGTGTCCCGTGTCCCGCCGGGCTTATACCATTGTCCCGATTACGGACAATGGCCTGCAGCAGCACACTGCCTTTTGCAGCGGCGCTCCCCAGTCAGGAAACAGGGAAGCGCCCCAGAAGGCACTGCGGCCACCGCAAAAGGCAGTGTGCGGGTGCACGCCCCCCCCCGCTTTTTAATACGAAAAATCTGGTCAGTATACTCAAGATAGCAATCTAATCTGTAGACTCTAATCTGGGCAACTGGGTATGATTCCCTGCTCTCCCACATGAAGTCTGCTAAGTGACCTTGGGCCAGTCACAGTTCTCCCAGAACTCTCTCTGCCCCACCAACCTATGTGGGGGTGGGAATTCCTTATGGTAGAGAAAAGTGGGGTGTGAAATCCAATACTTCTTCATTTTGGGAAAAGTTACATTTGCTGAAAGTTCTCCCCGCTCTTCAGGGGGCCTCTCTGGTCTTGAATTTGGCAATTCTCCTTTATTAAAAAGGCTGCCGTCGTTTGAGTGGCCACCCTCCTTCTGCTTTTTAACAGACTCCCAAACTGCAGCAAGAGGATTGGGGAAGTTTTTCCGAGCCCCTGAGATCACGAAGGCAAAAGCACCCAAATCCAGTAGTCTGTAAAAAAAATGCCAGGGCCAGATTCAGGAGGAATGTCGATGAGTCTATTTGTGATGGATTTAAAAATAAAACCGCCGTGCAGGGCGGTGTTTTCAATCAACTGACCTTGGCGGGAACTCTATTCATTTGCCGGCAAATAGTTGCCAGGTTTGCTTTATTTTAAGCTTTCGTTTGGCTTTGGCACGGTCACGGAAATAAACGCACGAAATACCTGTCGCCGTTTTTAGCCAAACCAGCCAGCCGTTCGCACCTGCTGCCCTTTCCCCTGTCTGCTCCCCCGAGGACGCCTTGAAAAAGTCGCGAGCAACACACCGGCTGGTGCAATATTACATCACAAACTGTTTCATTGGGTGGGGGGGGGGGGGAATTCTTAAGTCAGAGGTTTTAAAACCCCTTCGGCTTGGTAAAATGTTCAGAGGGCATCGGGCCCAGGTGAGCAGTTTCAACTGGATGATTGATCAGAAAAAGAATTTTAAGGTGGTCACCCAAGGCCAGTAAATTGCCCAATACAGAAGGGAAAAATTAACCAATACTTAATTGTTTAAAAATTGAACAGTTGGCAACTATATGCATGTGAGTAAAGTGCTGTCAATTTGCAACCAACTTCTCATGCAATACAGATACAGATAATCTGTAATGGCAAAGTACAAAGAATCACAATAAATTAATAGAAGCAAAGTTTGGATTTATATCCCCCCTTTCTCTCCTGTAAGGAGACTCAAAGGGGCTTACAATCTCCTTTCCCTTCCCCCCCCCTCCCACAACAGCAGGAATGTAGGAGTGTGGAAGCACATCTGGTTCACCAGATAAGCCTCCGCCACTCAGGTGGAGGAGACCCAGTTCACCATATTAGAATCCACCTGCTCTTAACCACTATACTATACTATACTATACTTAACCACTATTATATTTATTAGAAATGTTTTTATGTTTTCGCTGCTTTTAAATGTTTTAACTGCTTACATTGTCGCCTTCTATGCTGTGCACCGCCCAGAGCCCTTCGGGGATGGGGCGGTATAAAAGCTCAATAAATAAATAAATAAATAAATAAATAAATAAATATACCATGCTGGCTCTCTTAGACATCTAGAGTTGGATAAGGAAGCCTAGTCTACCTTGGACCTTGCATTTCAAAGGTTCTTGGTCAACCTTCTTGCTACCTACCCAAGGTTCCAAAAATGAGCAGACCATTGCAAGTTTGACTTGGGCTGTATGCTGTGTGCAAACCACTCTCGAGTTGAGCTCTGATTACCCAGCTGACAAAAGTTCACGAAATTTCTGGACCTGGGAATGCTTTCTGAAACTGGGTTCGATAGCATCATTTTTTCTGACCGCATTATTTTGTGGAAACACCGTGTGCACTGCTACAGTGTTGGACTGTGTTCTGTGCTGAAACTCAGTTGGCTACATAACTGGGTGCTCCAGGATTCACCTGAAACTCTATGGTAAAAACCACAGAATTTTGAGAGACTCCAAGGGCATCCTATGACATTGCCACATTACTTCTGGTTGTGTCGCTAGAAGTGATGTTGGGGTGTCAAAAGATCACCGGGAAGTCCCACCCCCACCAGCCCCCCTGGGCTTTGCAATCCGGAAGCGCAATGACCCAAACTGAAGCGACAGAGAACTTCCACATGAAGAAAAACATTCACCCCCATGAAGAAGGCCTTTGAACATGGCTACTAATTCCTCAGTTATGAATCTCTTTCCTTTCTGGGAGTGTGTTATGTGTGTGGGCAGAGGTGCACCATGGGTAAATGGCACCCGGAGACAAATTGTCTGCAGGATGCCTCCCCAGGTTCTGCCCCACCGCCACCCCGGCTCCGCCCCTGATGCACCCAGGCTCCACCCCCCACTGACCTTGACCCCGCCCATGTCATCATGGACATGGGTAAGGTCTAGGGTGCCCACCTCCCCTCCCCCTGCCGGCTGGACTCCCAGCCGGCAGCCTGCAGTCTCTTCTGTCTGGGGAGGGGAGGAAGGGAGGGAGGGGGGAGTCCAGTGGGGGGGGTTGAGGGTGCTTGGAGGCAGCAGGAAGTCCTGCTGCCTCATCGTTTTTGCATGCCTCGACTGACACGGATAGGTTGAGGCACCCGAACATGACGAGGCAGCAGGACTTCCTGGTCACGTGGGGGGCCAATTTTGCGTCCCCCAAGTGACCAGAAGAGTGGCGCCCGGGGACAAGGGGTACCCCTTGTCCCTAGGTAGATACACCACTGTGTGTGCGGGGGAATGCTTTGCTTTAGACAAGCAAAAGATAGGCCCACGATTGTCCCTTTCTTCCGTATTCTCTGACTCTCCTAAGCTGTGCAGAAAATTCTACAGAAAGCAATTAGAGGCTAATTGGTTTGTTGTGGTCACGTCTTTCATGGTCCAGACTCTGTGGTCAGATGCATGATGTAGTCTCAGAAGGTCGCTGGATGTTTCAAGGGACACAGAGTGACTAATACCCCTGCCTAGAATCAGACCGCTGCAAATTCATAAAGGTTGACTACGTGTCGTAGGGTTACCAATCTCCAGGTGAGACCTGGAGTACTAGAAACGGTAGATTCAGAGATCAAACACTGTGACCTCACACCTCTGATGAGGCTCCTCCCCTACCCAATCTCCAGGGACTTCCTAAAGGCGAGTTGGCAAACGCTGTGTATGGAAAGAGTCAAGGTTGCTCCTGCTGTCCCTCTGAGAGCCAGCGTGGTGTGGTGGTTAAGAGCAGGTGCACTCTAACCTGGAGAACTGGGTTTGACTTCCCTGCTCTGCCACTTGAGCTGTGGAGGCTTATCTGAGGAACCAGCTTAATTAGTGCACTCCAACACATGCCAGCTGGGTGACCTTGGCCTAGTCACAGTTCTTTGGAGCTCTCTCAGACCCACCCACCTCACAGGGTGTTTGTTGGAGGGGGATGGAAAGGAGATTGTAAGCCCCTTTGAGTTTCTTTACAGGAGAGAAAGGGGGGGATATACATCCAAACTCCTCCTCCTCCTTTGGCTGAGCAGAGTCCTTTGCAAGTTGGTCTGGCCAAAAGCTCCCCCCCTCCCTCACCAGCTTTTCAGTCAATAACCTTGAATTTGTCTCCCCAAGGTGACACAAGGAAGGAGGTGCCAAGAAACAATACGGCAGGCGCTGTGGCGCTCCTGGTGTGGATTGCTGGTTTAGATCTCTTGGCGAATGCTCACTGGGCAAAGCCGGGTGTGTTCAACTTCCATGTTTTCTGATGGTCTGAATGGCACAAGGCGGGCAGCCAAAGAAAGGAGAGTGGTGTGCTGCCCAGGTTTGGAATCTCCCTGTAGTGTTTTGCAGAGCCAATGTGGTGTAGTGGTTAAAAGCACGTGGACTCTAATCTGGAGAACTGGGTCTGATCCCCCACTCTTCCATGTGGGAGGTGGACTCTAATTTAGAAAGCTTCCATTGATGAAGGTCACCACTGCCGACTCTGACTAGCTGTGGTTCTGCAGAGTCTCAGGTAGGGCTTTTTTTGTTTTTAAATGTTACCCTCTTTAACTGGAGGTGGCAGGAATTGAACCCGAGATCTTCTGCGTGCATAGCAAGGACCCTGCCACTGAGCCACTGGCGGTACTTGCGCTTCTGTGTGAGATCAGAGCAAAAAACAAACAAACGAGGGAAAGATGACATAAGCGGTTAGGATGACTTAGCAGATGGCTGCTGATGAAGATTTTGGAGGCTGGCCTGGTTATGATAGACTTGGAACTTGGCAGGCTTGTTGCAAAGTGGTCCATAAGTCTTCCTGCACTGCTTGTTTGTTAGGTCTGTGCTGCCCTCTAGTGGTCGAAAATGGTGAAGAACATTAAAGTCTTCACAGGGCCGAACGTTTGGGATAGGGCAGGTGGATTCTAATTTGGAGAACTGGGTTTGATTCCCCACTCCTCCACCTGAGTGGCAGAGGCTTATCTGGTGAACCAGATGTGTTTCCGCACTCCTTCATTCCTGCTGGGCGACCTTGGGCTAGTCACGGTTCTCTCAGAACTCCCTCAGCCCCACCTGCCTCACAAGCAGTGGTGGGATTCAAATAATTTAACAACTGGTTGTTTACAAGCACCATTTTAACAACCAGTTCTGCCGAAGTGGTCCAAACCTGCTGAATCCCACCACTGTTCACAAGGTGTCTGTTGTAGGGAGAAGAAGGGAAAGGAGTTTGTAAGCCACCCTGAGCCTCCATACAGAAGAGAAAGGTGGGGGATCAATCCAAACTCTTCTTGTCGTCGTCGTCGTCGTCGTCTCCTCCCCTCCTCCTCCTCCTCCTCCTCCTCCTCCTCCTCCTCCTCCTCCTCCTCCTCTTCTTCTTCTTCTTCTTCTTCTTCTTCTTCTTCTTCTTCTTCTTCTTCTTCTTCTTCTTCTTCTTCTTCTTCTTCTTCTTCTTCTTCTTCTTCTTCTTCTTCTTCTTCTTCTTCTTCTTCTTCTTCTTCTGTTGGCATTGTGTATGGTGGCATTGTGTATGGTGAGAAGTGGTGTAGTGGCTAAGCGCAGGTGGATTCTAATCTGGAGAACTGGGTTTGATTCCTTACACCTCCACCCGAGTGGCAGAGGCTGATCTGACCTTGGATCAGTCAAATTCTTCAGAAATCTCTGAGCTCCCCGGCACAAGGTGCCTGTTGTAGTAGCTCGCCATTAAGTTGTGGATTGTCTCCCTCACCTCACTCCCTCCTCCTCCTCCTCCTCCTCCTCTTCTAAGTATTTTATGGTTTTAGATTCTCTGGGTTTATTGTGCATGTCTGTTGTTGGATATTGACTTTTGTTTTGTAAATTTCTTTGAGTGGCACTATGTTCTAGAGGAGTTAGAGAGGTATCAGAAACAGATACAAATACACTGCAGTATATACATAGCCAGGGAACACGCCAGGCTGTCTGGTGCTAAGCAGTTTATTCTCTTCTCCATCCATTCACGGAAGTGGACTCAGAAAGGCATAACCTTGCTTAGGATGGCCCTGTGCACCACCTAAAGCCACCATTAAGACTGCTTGCTGTCACAAATTAAATTAAGGACCATCAAATCACAACCAACATGGCAACCTCTCGTGGGGTTTTCAAGGCGCAAGATGAGCACAGGTGGTTTGCCGTTGCCTCTCTCGGCATAGCAACCTTGGTCTTCCTTGAAGGCCTCTCATCCAAGTACTAACTAGGGCCAATCCTGCTTAGCTTCTGAGCTCTGATGAGCTCAGGCTTGTCTGGGTTATTCAGGTTACTAACTCAATAACTGGTTTCAGATTATCGTTTGACTGACTTGCACTAACTATGGTTAGTGCAATGGTCGTCGGCATCCATCGATCACACGGACCTCGGTTGAACAGAAAGCTCCTTTTGCAAGTCTAAGCCAAGTCACTAATAAACAAGAAATGTCAGGCAGTGTGTCACATACTGTGTCCAATAGCACACTTCTCTCTGTGATACACCTCCGCAGATGCCAGCCACAGATGCAGGCGAAACGTTAGGAACAAGATCTACCAGCCCATGGCCACACAGCCTGGAAAACCTACAACAAGTTGAGTCTGGCTATGAAAACCTTCGACAATACACACAATCAACTTGTCTGCCAAGGACAAGTCCCTGTAAATGCCTCTCTTTGTGGTTTCCCAGATCTGAATGTGGTCACTTTTAGCAATTTTCAGCAAGTGCAGTTATTCCCCTTCATTTAGAAGTGGCGATGGGTGGGTAATGTTATGGGCATCTTTTGGATTATCATATTGCATTGAATTCCAGGAATTTGGAAAACGAATAGCCAACTAAAAAAGAAAAAGCACTGTGTTTGTCTGTTCCGGTGTTTATAAGTACATCACCACATTTTGCTTTCAAAAAAGTTTTTCCCAATCTGTCTGTAGAACCAAGATAGTCTGCTCTGTTGGCATTGTGTATGGTGAGAAGTGGTGTAGTGGCTAAGCGCAGGTGGATTCTAATCTGGAGAACTGGGTTTGATTCCTTACTCCTCCACCCAAGAGGCAGAGGCTGATCTGACCTTGGATCAGTCAAATTCTTCAGAAATATCTGAGCTCTCCGCCCGCCCCCCCCCCCCGCACAAGGTGCCTGTTGTGGTAGTCGTCGTCGTCGTCTTCTTCTTCTTCTTCCTCTTCCTCCTCTTTTTCTTCTTCTTCTTCCTCTTCCTCTTCTTCTTCTTCCTCTTCTTCTTCTTCTTCCTCTTCCTCCTCCTCCTCCTTTTCTTCTTCTTCTTCTTCTTCTTCTTCTTCTTCTTCTTCTTCTTCTTCTTCTTCTTCTTCTTCTTCTTCTTCTTCTTCTTCTTCTTCTTCTCCTTCTCCTCCTCCTCCTCCTCCTCCTCTTCTTCCTCTTCCTCTTCCTCTTCCTTCTCCTCCTCTAGTTTTGTTTTTTTAAGCTGTTAGCTAACAGTAGTACAGTTTTTGTTTTTAAAAAACCTGATTTGTCTTTTTTAATCACTCATTTTTCTACACTGGCTGGAGCCTATTCCGCACATGCAGAATAATGCATTTTCAATCATGTAAACATGTAAACATACTCCACTTGCTTTACTACTATCAGATCCTCCCAAGATGCCAGCCACAGATGTAGGCAATACATCAGGAGAAAATGCTACTGGAACACGGCCACAGGGCCCGGAAACCCCACAACACCCCAGTGACTCTGGCAGTGAAAGCCTTCGACAATACAATCTTGTGCATGTTTCCAAAGATTTCAGTAGGACTTACTGGAATATATCCGCACGAGAGAGTGCTGTTTGTTGATCCAGGGCTGCTCTTTTCAGTGCATTGTCAGGCCAAGATCTGAGCTGGCATGGGAAAAGGTCATGCTGATAATGTTGCCGTGCCTACAGATGAATACCCAACAGCGAATATAGCTTCACTGAATACAAATCTAGAAGAAAGAGGTGCTACACACACACCCTTCTTTCCACTTGGAAGCGCGATGCTTTTGGAATGACTGTTCACACAATTTACACAAGCCCTGTTCTCACATTACAGTGAACATATGTAAATCCTGTGTGCATTTAAGTAATCTAAGAAACAACCAGCGATTGCTCACTTTACAAATGAAGCGTGTAGCAGCTTCTAGTGATGTTTTTCGGATTCAGTTTTTAAAAAAATCAGAAATGTTCAAAACCCTAGAAAAAAGCTGAACCGACAAGCTATCTCTTTTGGGTTTCGAAAATTGTTTTTGAAATGTTTTTGGGTTTTTTAAAGGCAAAAAATATAGCTGCCTGTAGAGATAGGGAGACCCCCACCCACCAGCAGCCAAGGATGTAGATAAGGGGGGATTCCCATGTTTAAACCCCCCCCCCATTACATGTCCGAAGCTTCGCCCCAATTGTAATTTTTTGTATTTTAAGTTTTTTTTTCAGTTTTTGGCCTGCAGGGGGTGCAGTGTTTAGGCTAGCAGCACCAAAATTTCAGGGATTTCTCGGGAGACTCTCCTGATGATACCATCCAAGTTAGGTGAGGTTTGGTTCAGGGGGTCCAAAGTTATGGACTCCTGAAGGGGGCGCCCCATCCCCCATTGTTTCCAATGGGCGCTAATAGGAGATGGGGGCTACACCTTTGAGGGTCCATAACTTTGGACTCCCTGAACCAAACTTCACCAAACCTGGACGGTATCATCAGGAGAGTCTTCTAAAGATACCCTGAAAGTTTGGTCCTTCTAGCTTAACAATTGCACCCCTGACAGCAGGCACCTCCCAAATTTCCCCAAATTCTCCTTTTAAATCCACCCGCTTTGGCATGGATTTAAAGGGAGAATGTGAGCTCCCCAGTTTAAACATTGAAAGTGATGCTGTTTCAGGGTGGGGGAGAATCCACCCCCAAACAGCATCACTTTCAATGTTGTTTTAACTGGGGACCCCAGATTCTCCCTTTAAGGTGGATTTAAAAGGAGAATCTGGGCTCCCTCGTTTAAATAATTTAACAACCGGTTCCGGTGGTGGGATTCAAATAATTTAACAAATGGTTGTTTACAAGAGGCATTGGGGGGGTGAGGGGGCAGGGCAGGGGAGTCTGCTGCCCCTGACCAGGGAGAGCTGCTTTTATGAGCACTGAGGCCGGGGGCAGGGCTTGGGGAGGCGTGACCATGCCAGGGGCAGGTTGGGCGTGGCTCTTCCCCTTAAACCCACCCCATAAAAATCTATTCCTACGTCCCTGCCAGCAGCTCTGGGGGCCTCCTTGGATCCCGCAAAGCTCTCCCAGGCTTCACAAGCTGCACGCAAGCCAGCAGAACTGCCTCAGGAGCTCAGGTCTCTAGGTTGGGCTTTGCAGGCAACATGTCAGCCGACAGAGCTGCCTGTGGTGTCAGGTCTCCCGAGCCCCGAAGGGAGCTCCGCCGCACAACCTGAGAAGGTCCTTGGTTTGCTGATGTTTGAGAACCACTGGTTCGACTGAAGTGCTTTTACAGATAACAGCAACAGGGGGCAACAGAGAGCCACCACACGGATACGGAGGATGGGTGGAAGCCGTTGCTTGGCATCTGTTTGAAAGCGCCTGCACGCTTTTGAAGTTTACAGAGCTGTTCGGGAGGCGGAAGGCTGAGTTACAGGCAATTTCCCAAATCTGAGCTCCAGAATGCAATGCAAACAAAACATAAAATAAAAATTAGACTGATTGGATTGCCAGTCAGTTTTTTTTTAGACTTGGTTTTTGATTGCTAGTTTTAAGGTGCCTTCTAAGGAGAGCGGAGCCCCCCCCCCATTTTATATCCTCTGTTATAGGAGGAGGAGGAGGAGGAGGAGGAGGAGGAGGAGGAGGAGGAGGAGGAAGAAGAAGAAGAAGACCCTTTAACAGCCCTGGCCCCTACTTGGTGGAACAGGCTCCCAGGTGAGATCAGGGCCCTGCGGGGCATACAAAACAGGCCTACAAAACGGACCTGTTCCGCCAGGCGTTTGGCCAGCCGGGGTAACATCGATTATTTGCTACAAATTAGCATCTGGCCTCCCGTGGGCGCAAGGAAGGGAAGGAGGGGAAAAACCAAACATTTTCTGACGCCATCAACAAATTATGGTTCTTTTAATTTTGTGAGGGTGGAGTGTTTTAGTTGTTCTAACGTTTGAATGTATTTAATTGTTGTGAACCGCCCTGAGCCCCTTGGGGGAGAGCGATATATAAATTGAACAAACAAGTGTTACCGCGCTGCTCAGGATAACACTTTCCGTTCCAGAGGTATCCCGCTCTCGGCAGCGCCCAGGAACCCAAGCAAGACCCGACAAGGCTTGGATAAATAAAAGTGATTTATTGGGATGCTGACCTAAGTTTCAGCACCTCCCTTCCGCACAAAACACTGCGCCGCCTAGCAGCCTTACAACACCTTAAGTACACTTTCTCCCGTCGGGAGCCCGGGAGAATCAAAGACAGCCCACCACCATTCAAAACAACCAATCATTCATTTGCAACATGCAGGAACCAATCAGTGTCCGATAGGCATCCCCTTCTCAAGTTTCGCGCCAGAGCAGGGCGAGGCGATGACGTGTCCACTGACGGGGGACACACAAAGGTTTTCTCCAGGTGTCCGGGGTCAGGAAGCAAAGAGCGATGACGTGAGTCCCCTTATCTGCCTGCTGACGAGATTAGGCAGGGCAAGGCGCTTCGGCTGAGGTTTCCCTTTGTCCGCGTGCATCAGGAGACTTTACACGTGAATGGGATAAGTCCGGGTGGGGCAGAGATGGCTCTCTGCCCTGGGCCAAGGAGGTTCCATACAAGCACAAATACAGGGAAACTTACAAATCCTATTTCTACCTAATACAAATCAGTTTCTACCTAAACAAATACAAGACAGAATAAATTTCCCAATCGTTTTTAGTTCAGACATATTCCAGGAGCGGGATTCTCTCCTGGCTCCGCTATCACAAGCAAACAAACAAATATCCTCTTATAGAGTCATTGTGACTACTGATAACCCCGTTGACCTCAAAAGATGTCTCTGTTCAATTTGCTAAGAGTTTGGATCAACTCCGCAAAGGGGATCTTTAGTGCTTTATTTAGAAACTGAAATGCACCCCGAAATCTTGTTCCTAGCTGTAACCTCTCAACCCAACCTCTAGAACTCACCAAACATGCTCTTCCTCATTTTTATCTGGCACAATATTCATTTGTTTAGAAGATTTATATGTCTACCCCCTCAAAATGAGATCAAATTAGAGAAGAGTTGGTTTTTATACTCCACATTTCTCAATCTAACAGTGCAATCCAAATAGTAGAGGCAGCTTGGGATGGTGCCTCTAGAACAGGGGTAGGGAACCTGCGGCTCTCCAGGTGTTCAGGAACTACAATTCCCATCAGCCCCTACCAGAATGGCCAATTGGCCATGCTGACAGAGGCTGATGGGAATTGTAGTTCCTGAACATCTGGAGAGCCGCAGGTTCCCTACCCCTGCTCTAGAAGAAGAAGAAGAGTTTGGATTTATATCCCCCTTTCTCTCCTGTAGGAGACTCAAAGGGGCTTACAATCTCCTTTCCCTTCCCCCCTCACAACAAACACCCTGTGAGGTAGGTGGGGCTGAGAGAGCTCCGAGAAGCTGTGACTAGCCCAAGGTCACCCAGCTGGCGTGTGTGGGAATGTACAGGCTAATCTGAATTCCCCAGATAAGCCTCCACAGCTCAGGTGGCAGAGCTGGGAATCAAACCCAGTTCCTCCAGATTAGATACACGAGCTCTTAACCTCCTACGCCACTGCTGCTCCTCCTCTAGAGGGATTTCTGGAGGTGTGGAGAAGCAGAAAACCACAAAAACTCACCCCGTTGCTGGCCATCCACTGGGGCCAATGGACTTACGTCAACCAAAAGGGTAGTATAAATCCACAGCCGGGGCTACAACCCAACTTATTGTAAACCCAGTGTGGGATCTGACTAAACTCTGCTCTCCTCTCAGGAATAACTTGGCCCGTCCCTCCCCCCGCCCCCACTGGCATACGTTCTGGATGCCAGCACAGATCCACTATGGCTGGAACTTCTGGCTTTTGTGGCTGAGGAGCCTTTGCCTGCATATCTCTGCTCGCCTCTCTGCTGGCGCACTTCCCCCTTGAGGCTGTGGATGAGGCAAACGCGTTGTCGCAGGGCTGCGCTGCCTCCTAAGGTGAGTCTGCCTTCTCCTCTGGATGGGGCTGTTAAGGAGTCTCAAAGCATTCCCTTTCCCACCACACAACAATCACCTCGTGAGCTAGGTGGGGCTGAGAGAGTTCTGAGACAACTATAAATAGCCCAAGGTCACCCAGCAGGCCTCATGCGGAAGAGCGGAGAGTTGAACCCAGTTCGGCAGATTCGAATCCATAGCTCAGGGGGTAGGAGTGAGGAATCAAATCTTGTTCTCCAGATTAGAGTCTGCTGCTCTTCACCAAATCATGCTGGCTCTTGAATTAAGGTGACCAGATTTTCACCTTTTTAAAGCGGGATGCGTGTGCATGCGGTCGCAGGAGTGCACTGCCTTCTGCGGCGCTCCCAGAAGGCAGTGCGGCAGCCTTCCAAAAATCGGGACATTTAAAAAACCCCACAGGACGCAGGACAAATTGGTTAAAAGCGGGACGTCTGGTCACACTATCTTAAATGAAACATCCCTGATCTTCAGGGATATCTTTTTACCTTTGCTGAGGCTAAAAGCAGCCAAAATGGGGGCAGTTTTAGTGAAGGAAACAACATACACAACAGGCAAACTTCCTCACTGTCACAGCACCAATTCATATTGTCAGATATCCGCAGGTCCTTTTTGAAGCTCTTTGGTCCCTTCAATATAGTCAGTGCTAATGGTTGGCTAGGCAAGAGCCTGGCCTAGTTTTGCACATCCTGCTCTTGCCAGAGAGTCTGTTAATAGTTTCTACATCTGTTCTTTCTAACCCCGGTAACACTGTTGTTTAGAGATGCCAAAGCATCTTTGTAGGATTTCTTGTTTTCCCTTTTTGGGGGGTGCGGGCAGATCCACAAAACCACCTTGGCCTGTTTTTCCTCACACAAGGCAAAGAGTCCTGCCACTCCCGGAGTTGTCTGGTGGGTTCTGTCTATCTGCTTCAATTTAAATGGCGTGGACGGTTTGCTGATCCCCGGGGATCAGATGTTGCGTCTCAGCTTTCGGCCTAAGCCCAAATGGCCAGCGGCCTGTTTTCTGAACAAACATCCTAATGAGTTTTCACTTTCCTTTCGCCAGGAGGTGGTCCCCAGAATGCGAACTTTCGCACCTCCTTGTCCAGTTGGTTAGATAAGGAGATTAGAATGGATGTTAACTGCCTGCCCTCGGCTTGCCTCCGTTTCATTCCTCCCCCCCTGCATTGAACTTACCAGTCAAACTACGTATATTCTTGCAAACCAGGATGTTTTCAAGTCCTTTGAATAGTGTGCAGTTAAGACGTAAACTCATTTACTGAGTGCATAAAGTTTTAAACTTAAAAAAATAGCAAAATAGCACTTTAAAAAATAGCAAAAATCAGAAATAGCAAGACCCCGTCCCAGCCAGAGGTTGTACCCTTTACTGTAAAAAAATAATGTGCTTCCATGTGTGTGGGATTCTGGCACCCTCCACATGCCCCGACTCAGTCCACAAATCCTGGGCCAAGGCCTGGCTCGAGTGCATTGATTGTTTGCATTTCAATACTGTGAAGGTTCAAGCTATTCTTTGAACTGGTAAATTCACACACATGCACACCCTCACAATTCCAGATACATGGGAAATAGTTGTGTGTTTATTCAATGGGCGGGAAGAAACTCTGCTCGAAACATGCTCTGGACCCAGAATTATGACTGGACCCTGTTCAGATGTTACATAAAATCACGGTTTGATTAAACTCTTGTTAGTGTTATTGTCTGAAGGCAGGCTAGACCCTTTCACTTGGGTCAGGTTGGGTTTGTCAAATCAGGATCTGTAACCAGTTATTTTTTTTTTAACCACAGTTCATCTTAACTATTTTTTTAAAAAAATAAATAACTCAGGAATCCTGCTTAAATTTTGATCTGTTCCCTGGTCTGGCCCTCATTACAGGTCTAGAAGAGGAGGAGGAGGAGGAGGAGGAGGAAGAAGAAGAGTTTGGATTTATATCCCCCTTTTCTCTCCAGTAAGGAGACTCCAAGGGGCTTACAATCTCCTTGCCCTCCCGCCCGCACCCTGTGAGGTGGGTGGGGCTGAGGGAGCTCCGAAGAACTGTGACTAGGCCAAGGTCACCCATCTGGCATGTGTTGGAGTGCACAAGATAATCTGGTTCATCCACCTCACAGAGTGTTTGTTGGGGGGAGGGGAGAGGGAAAGGCCCCTTTGAGTCTCCTTACAGGAGAGAAAGCGGGCGGCGGGTGTGTGTGTGTATAAATCTAAACTCTTCCTTTTCCTCTTCTTCTAGAAGGAGACCATGATGCTTGTGGACACAGACAAATCATATTAGCCTTAAAGATGTTGCAAAGGTAGTCCTGTATAAACACTAGGTTTTTATTGACCCATGAAGTGATGTCATACCATGATATTTACTAAGCAGACTTTGGTTTATGGGGTAGTTTCAGTGGTGGGATTCAGCCGGTTCGCACCACTTCAGCAGAACCAGTTGTTAAAACGGTGCTTGTAAACAACCAGTTGTTAAATTATTTGAATCCCACCACCAGAACCGGTTGTTAAATTGTTTGAATCCCACCACTGGGTAGTTTGCCATTGCCTTCCACAGTCCACTTACTCCCAGCAAGTATTCATTTTACCGTCCACTGAAGGATGGAAGGCTGAGTCAACCTTGAGCCGGCTACCTGAAACTGACTTCTGTTGGGATCGAACGCTGGTCGAGGGCAGAGCTTCGATCACTGTACTGCCGCTTACCACTCTGTGCCACGGGGCTCTAAGGATGTTGCCAAAAGGAATATTTGAGAACTGTTCCGTACGCTAGAAAGTGCAATGGAAATTACTGGTGGTAAGAGTTCATTTGCTTCCTTAGGGGGAGGGGGGTTGGCTTACTCATCCATGCACGCTTGGTCAGCATTTGTGATCTAACCCGGAAGGTCAGAAGCTGCAAATCAGCAAATAAGCTTTAATCAATAGAGCCTGCTTCATAAGCTCTGGTCTGAGCCTGTGATTGAGAGGTGTATATGTGTCTGATCTAGGATCAATGCAGGTTGGGTGGGCAGAAGCTATTGAACAAATGCTAAGTGGAGACCCACAAATTGGAACCAGGGTTTGGACACAAGACCTTTCGCCCTCCGCTTGTGCTTCAAAACTGCCTGCGCCAAAGTGGATTAAGGCCCGGCTAATCTCCTTGACTTATTTGTGAAATAGAGTTCAGCAATGGGCCCAGGTCTCTTGGCCTCTCCTACTGCCCCAAGGTGCTGGAATTAGTCATCTGGAGTGTTTAAAATAATAACTAGCTGGTGTATTAGATTTACTTAATTGGCAGAAATATATATGGTGGTAAACTGGGGCCCCAAATTGTAACTTCTGCTGATGTGACCTCTCCCCTTTCTTTCTTTCTTTCTTTCTTTCTTTCTTTCTTTCTTTCTTTCTTTCTTTCTTTCTTTCTTTCTTTCTTTCTTTCTTTCTTTCTTTCTTTCTTTCTTTCTTTCTTTCTTTCTTTCTCTTCCTATTTCTTATTGCTAAAGATCAGGGATATAAAAAATGGTGTCTATTATGCAGGCTCAAGCATAGGTATTCTTAATTAGGGCTTGCGGGCCAAGAATGTCACTCCAAATGGTACATGGCATTTTAGAAGACTTCTGCTCTCATCTGCAGTTAAAAGGCTCAAGTAACAGATGAGGTGAAAGACCTCTTAGACCCTAGAAAGCTGCTGCTGATCAGACAATAGTGATCACCTGACTTCATCGGTGAACATCCTTATCAGATATTTGCGCTCTGACCTTGAACTGGCCGCTGGTGGGAGATGGGGAGGTGGGCACTTCTGGATTTTTTCGGGGGGGGGGGGATCGTGTCCCCAGTACTATTATATCACTTCTAGAATGATGCGGAAGTGATGTCACTGCATCAAGAGTAACACTTTAGCAGTCACCCAGAGGGAAAATGTAGCCCAATGCAAAATCTGAGTCCCCCCCACCCCGAATGGGTGGCTGCCCACCCCCCACCACAACCAAACTTTTTTTGCACCAGGTCTTGAAGTCAGTGTATGAATCCGGGGGGGTAGAAGGAGGGGTGGGGGGCAATTTTCTGCTCCCCATGTGACTAAATGGCCATAGCCCAGGGACATTTGACCCTGTATGCCTATGCATTCACCTGAAACTTTATTATTTGACCATAGAGTTTTGGCTGAATGCTAGTGCATCCCCTGGTGTGATGATGTCACTTCTGCATGCCAGAAGCAATGCCCTCATTCTGGGGATGTCAATCACACCTCCACATTTTGCCCTGGGATTTTTTCCCACCACCCAGCTGAGCAGTGGTGGGCAACGGAGGTTGGGAGTGGGAAATGTCTTGTCTCTCATGGGACTCTGGCAATTGAAATTAGCGTAGCAGAAGGCTTTAAAATCCTAGTGAATTTCAGGTTAGTTATGATCGTATTTAACAAACACAATATTCATGGTTTGGGATTTGCTTAGCTCAAACGCATAACTGTAATAGTTTGGCCCGGCTGCACGGAAGGCAGGAAGCAGGGGCTTAGGTGATATGACTGCGGGGGGATTTTGCTGTGGTTTTTTTTGGACTCTAGGGCCTAGATTGCATGTGGCTCGGCCTTGGAACGAGGCTGCCATCCCTGTAAATTTGTAAACAGGTTGAAAAAAAAGATGCCCTTTTCTGGCTGGAAAGAGATAGTTGTTTATGTTGAAGCAGGTATTATTGCTGTGATATAAATTCCTCTTTAATCTCACAGTTCAATCCTTTGACCCAGTGTGAGTTCACGTGCCAGTTTACAACCTCACAATGATATTGCATTTTGAACCTACGCTTCTTTCAAGCCCAGGGCAGAGTATGCGATCCTCCCCTCTTTCTTGCTATCTTTGCAACAACCTGTGAGGTAACTTAGGCCATAAGGAAGGCCAAGCATAAAACAGGAGCAAATATTGAACAGCCCAAAGCCGTCCTCATTAAAAAGTCTTCTTAAAGCTGAAAGACTGTGTAGGCAATTTCACAATGTCTAATCCCTGAAGTTAAAAGAAGATGTTTGGATTTATACCTTGCCTTTCTCTCCTGTAAGGAGTCTCAAAGCAACCAAGAAACTCCTTCCCTTCCTCTCTCCACAACAGACGCCCTGTGAGGTAGGTGTGGCTGAGAGTGTTCGGAGAGAACTGTGACTAGCCCAAGATCACCCAGCAGGTTTCTTGTGTAGGAGTGGGGAAACAAACCGAGTTCACCAGATTAGAGTCAGACACTCACGTGGAGGAGTACGGAGTCAAACTCGGCTCCCCAGATTAGAGTCCACATAAGAAAAGAACATAAGAACATAAGAAAAAGCCAGCTGGATCAGACCAGAGTCCATCTAGTCCAGCTCTCTGCTACTCGCAGTGGCCCACCAGGTGCCTTTGGGAGCTCACATGCAGGATGTGAAAGCAATGGCCTTCTGCGGCTGTTGCTCCCGATCACCTGGTCTGTTAAGGCATTTGCAATCTCAGATCAAAGAGGATCAAGATTGGTAGCCATAAATCGACTTCTCCTCCATAAATCTGTCCAAGCCCCTTTTAAAGCTATCCAGGTTAGTGGCCATCACCACCTCCTGTGGCAGCATATTCCAAACACCAATCACACGTTGCGTGAAGAAGTGTTTCCTTTTATTAGTCCTAATTCTTCCCCCCACCATTTTCAATGAATGCCCCCTGGTTCTAGTATTGTGAGAAAGAGAGAACAGTTTCTCTCTGTCAACATTTTCTACCCCATGCATAATTTTATAGACTTGCTCTCAACCTGCTCTCAACCACTACACCACACTGGCTCTGGGTAAAAAAAGAAATGTTTTGACTGGTGCTTAAAAGATAGCAAGGCAATTGCCAGGTGAGCATCAAGTGGGAAGGACATTCCACTGGTGAGGGGCCATCACTCAGAAAGCCCTGCCTCTGATTGACACCTACCTCACTTCTGCAGGTTAGGCTGAGTGGCAACCAGGAGGAGTGGGGTGGTAACTTGGAGCTATCACTGTTGCTTCTGGGTATTTCCTGGGAGTGATGTCATCATATAGGCAATGCTAGTGAGTTTCCATTATTTTTTAATTTAATGTTTAAATTCCACCCGGCTACAGCTTGGAACAACAGAGGGGACCAGGAACTCAGTGTGTGGAGACCTACCAGGGACTTGGAAAATGCTGGGAGATTTGGAGAGGGCGGAGTTTGGGGAGGATATGATGTCATTTTGGGGTGATGCTTTAAGCTGCCTGCCCTAGTCTCTATGACCTTTACCATTGAGACTATTGGACATTCCCACGGCATCTCTATATAAAATCCATTTCCCCCCTGCTTCTCAGTTCCTCAGAGGTGGGAAATTGGGGCTGGGGACTGGTAAATCCCTGTCTCAGGTGGGCAAATGGGTCAGGTGGCAAAGTGGAGTCTTGTGAAGGAAACCTTAATTTGATGGCCTTATCGTACCGTCTCAGCCTTCTGAGGAAGAACTTCTCCCAGCCTCTCTCCTTCTGTTGACCACAGGGAAAAGATTCCTCTAAGGCTGACCTGAACTTTCTGCCATTTGGAAAGCAATATAGTTGTGGCTGTTTCACCTTTGAATGGCCGTCAGTTCGAGGCTAATGGGGCATCCGTTCTACACTATGACATGGGCCAAGTTAGCAGCTGTTATGGTCTGTGGAGGGATGTTATCCAGGACACGTCCCCCCCCCCCTTGCTGTTTGAGAGACTTTTATATCCCAATAAACGCTCTGACACCGAGGGTCCTGATCCTCCTACAGGAGCCAGAGTGGAAACATAGGCTGGTTCTCTCTCTAAAAGTCTGCTTTTCTTCAGGTGATTATCGAAATGGGATGAGGCCAAAGCAGCCAATGGCTTTATTTGGTCATGTTTCCTCGTCAGCCTGGGAGGGAGATGGCAAAAATTTGGGTCAGCAGAGCACTGTGTCTGCCCGGCTCATAAAACCTCCTAGACTTTGGAGATTTGTGTCCTGTTAATATTTCAGACTTGGGAAGCAACTTGGCCTTTGAAGAAAGCCAGGCTGAAATCAGCAAAAAGGCCTTAAACGGGAGATTCAGTTTCGAGCGCCGCAGCCAAAATTCAGCGAACGTTTGGATTTCCAGGTTATCTTTTTTAATTTGGAGCATTTTCAGAGCTGACATTTCTCATCCGCGGGATACCGGTAGGCCAGCATTTTTTGGAATTAGGATCACAGGGCGTACAGGGGGTTTGTGATGGTACTCCAGTGACCCTGGGAGTCCTTTGTATGGTTTCATTTTGCATTTTGATGTGAAACGTAACTTATTTCACAAGGTGTCCATTGAGGGGAGAGGAAGGGAAGGAATTTCTAAGCCAGTTGAGTCAAGTGGGATATGAATCCAAATTCTTCTTTTCTTCTGTATGTGGATAATTCTGCCTCTCTCCCTTCCCCGCTTCAGATTTTCCATCTATTGTATCTGCGGTTCTTCTATTTCAATGGTCACATGTTCTTTAAGATTTTCAGCTGTGCCTAATGGAAGGACTCCTGTTCTGTACCTTTCATAAACGTTCACTGGCCATCCCTAGCCGGGGTTCTACAGCCCTGACTTGGATGGCTTAGACTAGCCTGCTCTCATCAGATCTCAGGCCCCTTCGGCACATGCAGAATAATGCACTTTCAATCCACTTTCAAAATTGTTTGCAAGTGGATTTTGCTATTCCACACAGCTGCAAAGTGCATTGAAAGTGGATTGAAAGTGGATTATTCTGCATGTGTGGAAAGGGCCTCAGTTTAAATAATATAAATATCCAGATTGACTGAGTATATAGGTAAGAGTTAAAATAAAATTATTTTAGTGGAGTGCTGTGTGGTTTCCGGGCTGTATGACTGTGTTCTAGCAGCATTCTCTCCTGACGTTTCACCTGCACCTGTGGCTGGCATCTTCAGAGGATCTGAAGATGCCAGCCACAGATGCAGGCGAAATGTCAGGAGAGAATGCTGCTAGAACACGGCCATACAGCTCGGAAACCACACAGCACCCCAGTGATTCCGGCCGTGAAAGCCTTCAACAATACAACATTATTTTAATTTAGAATTAAGAAAAACGATTAACTCTCACCTAGTTTAATGATTTATTTTTCTTCATTTTTAAAAAATGTTCTTGAACAAAGTACTATTGCTTTGTAGTTGACGTATTGAATAAAGTATTATCGTTCTATAGGTTGATAGATGTCAGATAGAGTGGAAGCCGGGGAGGGGGAGGGGAAGGGGGGTGGGAGTATTGAGAGGGGGGTAAGAGGGGAAGTGAAGTCGTGGGTAACTATTCAAGATGATGAATGATAAACTATAGATATTATGATTTGTGTAGCACCAATAAATCAATGTAACAAGCTTTGTTAATCAAATTGTCTTTCTAAATCTGTCTTTTTATTAAGTTATGTATTTCTCCATTTCCATCTCTTTTTCCTTTTAAAACGCAATAAAAGAAGAAGAAGAAGAAGAAGCAGCAGCAGCAACAGCAGCAGCAGCAGCAGCAGTAGCAAACCTTGGTTAGGCCTTGGAATGGGAGACCACCAAGAAAGCCCAGCATTGCTGCGCAGAGGCAAGCAATAATAGACCACCTTTGTTTTTGCCTTGAAAACCCTGTAGGGTTGCCAGAATTCATCTGTGACTTGGCCACACTTTGCATCCCCATGGCTTCTCCAATTCTGCTGCTGTGAAAAGAGAACGAGGCAGCCCTTCCTCATCTCTTCATATCCTGTTCTGTGTTGGTGCCCTCTTCAAGACGGAACCCAACCACCCTATTCATTCAAAGGCCACTATAGCTTTTCCCTGGCTTCTTCCTTCCTTCTTTCTCCCCTCCTTTTCCTCTTCGCTGACTTGACTTTATTTTCCTTGCAGAGATTGTTTTGGGAGGCTGGATGCCCGGAGAACACGAAGCCTGGTTTCATCGGCCGAGAAATGTGAGAAGGCCCAACTTCCTGTGTTTTGCAGCCATTTGCAGCTCCTAATCTACAAGTCATCCAAGCATCTTATATTATTTGGAAACGGCACGGAGACAAAGATTTGCCACGATATCCTAGACGGGATGGTGTGGGAGGGGGATTACTGTGTAGGATTGCTAGAACTGCCAGTTCCAATCTGGGTCTTGCCTTTCTGTCCTTATCCTGATCTCCAGTTATTCATTTTCATGGTAGAAAGCCTGCACATTTCTTTCAGGTGCCTCGCATGAGAAAATTCCGAGCTCAGAATCTGAATGTGTGTCCCGAGTGGGTCAATCCGATCTCACGGTGCTGAAATATGTGGGTATGGTTTGATTTCTGGCAGGTTTCAAACGGAAACTTCATTAGCTGTCAGCGTCAAATACTAATGAGCAGGGCAACCCATCCATCAGATCTCATGAGCTGAAATATTGCTACTCCCCTGCTAACCCCCACGGGTCCCAAGGTGGCTATTTTGAAGTCAAATGAGATGTGATGGGGTAGGGTGGGGTTGGGGGTATGGGTATTTGTTCACTTGTCATGCATAAAATACTAGGTGGTGGAGACGTCTGTTTTTGTGAAAAAGGAAGGCAAGGGAATTAAATGCTACTCCCTTCTGACCTCTGTTATTGTAAGTTTTTTCCTTCAACCTTACCTTGCGTCTAGCATTAAATCTGCACCAGAAGGAAAAGGTTTAAAAAGCGTAGTGAAGGTCCTTTAAGATATTCAGAGGCCCTAAGTCAGTGACGGCGAACCTTTTAGAAACTGAGTGCCGGGGGCGGAGCAAGGGGAAACTGTATTTGGGGCATCCGTGCGCCCTGTGCCCCTTCCATGTTCCCACCCTGTCCTGGATGCCTCCGGAATGTCCCGAAACACCCCCCCCCGCCCCGGAACACCCTCACCACACCCCGCAGGGGCGCACACCCAGTATGTCGTGCACCCCGCACCCCCTTGGCCCTATGCCACTGCCGAGTTCCCAAATTGGGGCGACAGCTCGCGTGTCCACAAAGAGGGCTCTGAGTGCCACCTCTGGCACCCGTGCCGTAGGTTCGCCACCACTGCCCTAAGGTATATTAAGAGCTCTTATTAGCATTACTGAAAAAAGAGCTTGCCGATTTTCTCTGGCAATGTATACCTAGAGGCGTATCTAGGGAAAATGTAGCCCGGTGCAAAATCTGATGGGCGGCCGCCCCCCCTGAAGCCAGTATATGGACCTGGGAGGGAAGGAGGGGGTGTGATTTTCTGCCCCCCCATGACAAAATGGCTGCAGCCTGGGGACATTTGACCCCATATGTCCCCCAGGGTGGTACGCCCCTATAAACCCACTGAGAAAGGTTTGTTGAGATATTTATACCCCATTGTTCTTCCTGATGAGGACCTGAAGTGGTTTTTATGACGTCGATCTTCTCTCTTCCATTTTATCCTTGCCCACAACAATCCTGTGAGGTAGGCTAGACTGTTAGAATTTTGACTAGACTAAGGTCACCCAGAGAGCTTCCGTGGAAGAGTAGGGATTCACATCTGGGCCTCTCACATCTCCCACTCAACCCTCTACATCATGGAGGTTTTGGGCACATACTTTAGTGCCCAGGAGGCCAACGCTCAAGAGTGCCCTTTGCCATTCAGGATTCTTAGGTGCAAGATTTTAATTTTTGTGACTTTTTCATCTCTGTGCATACCTTGAGCTCTTCCTTACACCTGAGGAGAGCTATCCCAAGTTGGTTTTCCTCCACTCGTCAAGTCCCTTCGGCAACACAGGTTAGCTGCACCTTGCTGATACCTGCTTTATACCAGCAGTGGCGTAGGAGGTTAAGAGCTCGTGTATCTAATCTGGAGGAACCGGGTTTGATTCCCAGTCCTGCCGCCTGAGCTGTGGAGGCTTATCTGGGGAATTCAGATTAGCCTGTACACTCCCACACACGCCAGCTGGGTGACCTTGGGCTAGTCACAGCTTCTCGGAGCTCTCTCAGCCCCACCTACCTCACAGGGTGTTTGTTGTGAGGGGGGAAGGGCAAGGAGATTGTAAGCCCCTTTGAGTCTCCTGCAGAAGAGAAAGGGGGGATATAAATCCAAACTCTTCTTCTTCTTCTTCTTGATTCGTTCCTCGATTGATTAGTCTCTGATTTTATCCCCATCCCAGAAGTCCACTGGTCAGGCAAGGTCATCATGGGGAAAACAGATGGTGTGGCGTTAGAGCTCATATGTTGCTCAAAGAAGATTCTTCATTCCGTTGTTTGTTTTTCCCCTGCAAGGATCTCAGGTAGCAAGTACGGGAAAAGGGAACTCTGCCCAAATTTGTGGAGAGCCAACGACATTCAAAGCAAAACGAAACGTTGGTCTGGCTCTAGATAAGGTTGGTCAAAAGGGGAACTTACAAAGGAAAGTGAATACATTATCCTCCTTCAAACTAAAGGATCCTAAACTACCATCTAAGCATATTACTGACCATGCAGGTTTTGGCAATGCAGAACTGTCACATTTAAAGGCGGTTCAAATTTATACGTCAAATAAATTAGCAACATATCACGTACTATTTTCTAATGCCAGTTAAAAGATATGGATGTAATTAAACCATATAACGTTAGAAGGCGACCGCCTGAGTAATATAAAATCTCTGCTGGTTTGTAAATCAGCATGTTCTAATGACTTTATTAACTTATTAGCATGCTCTTTAGGAAATATCTGAAGCACAACTGGGAAAACCGGCTTTAAATTTGTTATTTTAAATTGTTCTTTTTCTGTTGGCGTTTCAAGGCACAGTTTAAGCACTCCGAAAGGACACAGATTAGCGGGGGAACATTTACCAGAAGGCTTGGATTTTCCAGATATAATTTCCAATTGTTCGAGAACCACAAAAGAAAAATGACTTTTCCACATAGTTCTTATTCTTGGAAACGGCATCTTCTTGACTGGGGGATCACTTTGATTTAAATGTTGCGATGAGGGCTGATCTTACATCTGGCCTTCAAGTTTATTAAGTCACCATGCCTTTTGCCTTGAAAAGTGTAATGGGGCAGGTGATTTTTAAGGGTTAGATCCAGCCAACTTTTTCTCTCTGCCTCACCCAATATCCCTCCTTACTATCCACATTCCACATGCCATTGTCCTTGCAGGGCACATGATCCTCAGCATAGCCTATTTTTGTAGTGCCAGCGAGGTGTAGCGGTTAAGAGCAGGTGTATTCTAATCTGGAGAACTGGGTTTGATTCCCCACTCCTCTGCCTGAGTGGCAGGGGCTGATCTGGTGAACCAGATGTGTTTCCACACTCCTACATTCCTGCTGGTTGACCTTGGGCTAGTCACAATTCTCTCTGAACTCTCTCAGCCCCACCTACCTCAACAGGCGTCTGTTGTGGGGAGAGGAAGGGAAAGGAGCTTATAAGCCCCCTTGAGTTGCCTTACAGAAGATTTATACAGGGGTATAAATCCAAACTCCTCCTCCTCTTCTTTATCAGCACCACCACCACCACCACCACCAAAAGAACCCTTGGCTTTTGCACCAGCAGAAAAGCTGGTTGGCTCCAATTTCAAATATTCTAGAACCACCATTTCATGCTGGTGCTCCCCTTCACCCCATCACAGTGCCTTGGCAAACCTTGGATGAGATAGATGCTAACCTTTACCAGCTAGGCAGCAGATCTGGAAGCAAAAGTGCTAAAATGTGGGGCGGGGGAGACGTAGAGATATTTGAAAGCAGGGGTTTTTTGAAAGGGAGAATTCCCCTCTTAAATGTCTGTAATCTTGACCGCAGCTGCCTCCTCGCTTCTAGGGAGACTGGGAGTGATGATTTGCTTGATTTCTCTTCCTTTCTTCTTTTGGCTCAGCAGATGGAGAGAAAAGCAGGGGCAGATGGGTGAACTCAGGAGTTGGATTGCCCTTTGTGTGTGTGTGTGTGTGTGTGTGTCTATATGCAGCCAGTTGTACACAATCTTATCTTGCTAATCTATCAACTCGAAAGCATTAGTAACATGACCATCTTCGAGGCCCTTTCATTTTGACCCCCCTGAATGACCTGTGACAAACTGAGAAAAGTGATACGAAAATCTCAGAATTCTCTGCCTGGGCCAGGCTTACAGACCAATCTATTTCAGCATTCTGTCTTCTGAAAGCAATCAGCCAGATGCCATGGAGAGGGTCTAGAGTTAATTCCCAACATCTGCTTGTCCAAAGCATGTTCCTACACACACACCCTCCACTTTTTTTAACATATCTACACTACAAATGTAAACTGGTTTAATCCGGGTTTCGCTGGCCTCCTTTGTTGAATCTGGGCCCCCAAATGGTTGGGTTATCTGAACACAGAGGTGGTGTTTCCAGATTACCTGGGCTTGTAGTTTCTGCTTGGACCTTCCAGACATAGTCAGATAATTGGTGCAGTTAGCTCAGTGATGCTCCTGGCGGGCAGTTACAGAAAGATCTCTTCCAACACCTGGGGGAACCCAGGAGAACCTACATGGTGGAGGCAGACCCCCCACCTGTGCACTCTCTAATGTGTGAATTTGTTTGATGTGTAGAAATTTAGCAGCCAAAACGTTTCCCATCATGGAGAGAACACGATGGGGAATAGTGTTCCCACTCAGTTTTTTGAGGTTACAGAGGTGGGATCCAGCAGGTTCTCACAGGTTCCCGAGAGTAGGTTACTAATTATTTGTGTGTGCCGAGAGGGGGTTACTAATTGGTGATTTTGCCACCTGATTTTTGCCTTAGTTACGTCCCTCCTCTCAGCAGTAGCGCGCAGAACTTGAAGCAGTCTAGCAGGAGGTGCACCGGTGTGCGTGTCAGCCTGCGCCTGCGTGCATTCATTTCCCGCCCAAGGACCGGCGCAGTGGCTGCATCCTTGCCACAGCCCCACCCAGGAACCCCACCCCCGTTGTGCCCCGCCCAGTCCCGTTGGTGCTACGCCACAGTTTGAATCCCACCACCATGGGAACCTGTTACTAAAATTTTTGGATCCCACCACTGGTTACAAAACAGTAGCCGGGCTAGTGAACAAATGTTGGCAACTTAACCCTTATGAAGGATATCTTGTCCAGAGATGACTAACTTCTCACCTATGGTTTGAAGGCTCATAGGGAAGGCAGCCAAAACTGTCGCCCCCACATAATCCAAAGCGATGAGAACAGAGTCAAAGGTTTTTGGACCCAACTGTCCTATTTTGCAAACAGACTATAATTATCTTGGCAACCTGATCATACTTGCTTTGGCGTGGTTTACAGCTCTCATGTGCTCAGGTTTTTAATTTCCTCTGCTTTTGGATCGCCTTGTTTTTGTGTTTCTGTGTGTTGTTCTTCCAAGAGCTTCTGAATTACTCACATTCCCGGCCCGTTTCTCTGCCCTGGACAGGTCTAATAATCTCTCCGCAGTGTTGGAATTCTTCCACAAGCTGAAGAGTTTGGGGTTGTGGTGGGACTTAAGCTGCCCAAAATTCCCTCCCTGAAGTTGCTCTTTTGGTAAGTTCCCTTTCAGCCCCTAAATGTGTTTCTGGTTAGGAGATTTGGCCTCCATGATCTACGCTTCCCGGTCTCTTCCTGGCAAAAAATACTGAATGCAAAGGCTCAGAAATGTATCAATCCCCATTACATTTCCCCTTTTAGAGAAGGAGTGAGTATGACATCAATGCCAGAAAACTCCGTTCCCTACGGAACCTGAGGAATATTTAGAAGCCATGCCAAACATCAATTAAGAAGTAAACAATGGGCTAAAATGGTTGGGTTTGCAGGTTCCATTTGTAAGATGCATTCCAAATATCTGGGTGGTTTTGGAAAAGGGTGAAATAGCTATGGCACACCTCCACTGCAAACTGAAGTTGGAGGCAAGCCAATTTAACTGCAGTTCCTGTTTCACAAGTGCTGCCCTTAAGCTCTTTGAAGCCTCTTTCCCCTGGTTGACAAAGTGGGGTTAAGCTCATGAAAGATTACGCTACAGTACGCTTGTTAGTCTTATAGGTACCACACGGTGTTGGTAATTTTGCTGCAAATACGTCAAATACAACACGCCACTGGAATTTGTGGCGTGCATCTCACGTGAATGGCAGAAATGCAATTTTAAGTTTCCACCTTAACCTTGATTGCTTTCTATTACTGATGGCACCTTTCGTGATGACCTTTAGTTTGAAACAAATGACTGACAGAAGAGTACTTGTATCATTTTCTCCCTAATTTTTTTTTAAAAATCAGCATGCGTTTACTGTTTTATTTCAATCTTTCTGCCAGAGATGTTTTCCAGGCTGAAATTAAGACACATTAATGTTGGTATACCTTGAATAACATGGGATTAATTCTGAGTAGACATGTCTAAGATTGCTCCTTAAATTAATGTTCTCAGACGAGGAAATTTTAAAGGGAAAACCCAGTGTGAAATTGCTGAATTATAATTCATTGACAAGTTCAAGACTATTTTCCCTGCCAGTCTTAACATTCTTCGCTCATTATAGGTGCTGATATCTTGAACATCCTCTTGTAGCTTTCTATTGTATCTGCTTACTTTGTACTAGATTTTAGTTTAATCCTACTTTGCCTGTCTAAAAACAGTGATCATCATCTACTCTGAGTAAGCTGATTTCTCTTTTTATTAGGTCTTTTTTAAACCAGCGTCACTTTATAATATCTCCCTGCCCCTTTTTGTTGTGAATACAAAAGCATAGATGTAAAGGATATACACCAGGGTCTGTGATGTAGCAAGCCTTTATTGGCATAAACAGCAGTACAACAATAATAAAAACAGATTAAAAAGCATATACAACATAGGATATACATGTTAGGACGAAGGAAATCTACTGGCATTTAGTAATTTCCAGGAGAAAGTCTGCCACTATCATACAGAGAGAAGGATCAGGGTTGTTCAACAAGTAGTGTAATCTAAATAAATCGGGGAGGTCGGGTAAATGTAAGGGAGTGAGATTCACATACTTGAATCTGATTTCCTTGAATCTGAGACAGTGAAGTAATTGGTGGGCCAGAGATTCAACTGAGCCATCGTTACATGGGCACAATCTTTTAGCCTTTTCTTGCTTATTAAATCTGTCATGTAACAAGGCAGAAGGCATAACATTGAACCTGGCGAGCATTATGGCTCTCCTTTGAACAGGGTTTATTAAGCAATACAGGTAGTGTGCCAAGTGGCCCCGTTCAAATGGGAGAGAAAAATACAGGGGGGAGCACGTTTTCTTGGCTGCGGTGATTAAGGTGGAGAACTCTCTATCCAATAGTTGACCTTTTAATTTCCTATAAGCTTCTGAATGGGACAAAGGGCAAAGTGAATCCACTGACAGTCCGATAGAGGCAATTTTTTCTTCAATTATGGAAAACCAGGGGTTGGAATGGGTGTCAGAGAGCAGACGGTGGACCAGGGAGTTACAGTCCGAGAGAAAATGAATTCGCAGCCAGAATCTAAAAGTCCTCAGCCGAGCGGCTGATTCCAAGGAGTTTTGACCTAACTCCAGACAAAGGGCTGCATAGGGCACGCAATTTGGGAGTCCAGTTATCTTGTGAAAAAATTTGGATTGAAGAGAATTCAAGGAGTAGTTAATAGCTTGAATCCAAATTGGGACTCCGTAAAGCAATCTCGAGGCGACTTTGGCATTGAAAAATTTGAGGGCAGGAGGGATAAAGGAGTGGCCACTGCTGTAAAAGAAACGTAGTAGTGCTGACATACTATTAGATGTAGCTAGGAGAGCGGCCTTCCTCTGGGTTGCCCATGAAAGGTTAAAGGAGAATGAGAGGCCAAGGTATTTATAGCACTTAACCTGTTCGATTTGGGTGTTTTTCATTGCCCATGTGAGCTTCTTAAAGCGCCTAGAGAAGACCAGTACCTTGGTTTTTTCATAATTTATTGTCAGTCTGTTGGATTCACAGTAATCCACACAGCTCTTCATTAAGCGTCTGCGGCCAACTCTGGATCTAGAGAGAAGGACAGCGTCATCTGCATAGAGCAGAATTGATACATGGGATGTACCAGGGTCTGCGATGAAGCAAACTCTGATTTACAAAATCTTATGCTGGAATAAGTCTGTAAAGTGTCGATGAAATCGTGCTTTATTCTTTGAACCAACACATACTATACAAGGCACACTTTTTCATGTTTGTTATGCTTTTCACCTTTTCTCTTTTTACCTCTTCTCCTTATAGGGCTGTTTAGATCATAACTGATAGGAAAGAGAACCCTGACGTGAGAAGAAGAAGAAGAAGAAGAAGAAGAAGAAGAAGAAGGAGAAGAAGAAGAAGAAGAAGAAGAAGAAGAAGAAGAAGAAGAAGAGTAGTAGTAGTAGTAGTAGTAGTAGTAGTAGTAGTAGTTTGGATTTATATCCCCCTTTCTCTCCTGAAAGGAGACTTAGAGGGGCTTACAATCTCCTTTCCCCCACCCCCAGAAAAACACTCTGTGAGGTATGTGGGGCTGAGAGAGCTCCGAAGAGCTGTGATTAGCCCAGGGGTTTGCAACCTGTGGCTCTCCAGATGTTCATGGACTACAATTCCCACCAGCCTCTGCCAATTGGCCATGCCAACTGGCCATGCTGGCAGGGGCTGATGGGATTTGTAGTCCATGAACATCTGGAGAGCCACAGGTTGCAGACCCATGGACTAGCCCAAGGTCACCCAGCTGGCATGTACTGGAGTGCACAAGCTAATCTGGTTCACCAGATAAGCTTCCACAGCTCAAGTGGCAGAGTGGGGGATCAAACCTGGTTCTCCAGACTAGAGTGCACCTGCTCTTAACCACTACGCCACCCAGGCCCAAGGTTGCCAGTTCTCAGAAGCTAAGCAGGGTTGGGCCTTGTTAGTATTTGGATGGGCAACCTCCAAGGAACACCAGAGTCGTACTACAGAGGCAGGCAATGGCAAACCACCTCTGAGTATCTCTTGCCTTGAAAACCCTACAGGGTCACCGTAAGTCAGCTGTAGCTTGATGACATAAAAAAAATAGGAAAGAGATATGGGGAATGGTGACATTCTGATCCGAAATCTTTCTTGTCTTAGGTGAACAGGGGATGAAAGAGAAGAAGCCGCTCCACAGCTAGCAGAAGGCAGCTCAGCAGTTGACTGAATTTGCAAGCACTCTTTGTTCAGTGCCCCGAACGACCCTCTGGACTACTAGGCATCACCAATTCCAGTTGTGTCGAGAGAAACCCGAGCTTCTAATTGGTGGAGACGAGGGACGCCGGAGAGAGGGAAAATTCTTCCCTTTGCAATTTGATGGATGAAAGAAGGCTGGGGAAATGGATGTGTGGCCCTGGGAACAAAGAACCCTTTAAAGAGGCTGCGGGTTGCAAATTAATGTCTCTTTCTGGCCCCCCCTCCCATCTTTGTTGCTAGCGACAGCCACGAAAAGGCCTGACGAAGTTACCTTTCTGTATAACTGACTCTGCCCCCCCCCCTTCGCCATGTGTGTAACAATCTGGCACTCCTTAGCAGAAAACCGAATCCAGATGCCCGTGTATTGCAATTTTGTTCATTGATCCCGGAGGATCATAGTCCCCTTTCTTCCCCCCCCACCTCTGTCGCCAAATTTGACTGCTTTCCAGCTATTCCCCCCAGGTTGCTGTCTGTCATTTCCCCCTTGAAAACCCCCCCTGCCTCCTGCTACCCCCCCCCCCAACAACTCTCCACCTTCACTAAGCTGTCAAAAGGGAATTTTCCTTCTTCCGCGGAGAGAAAAGTTGACGGTATCTACTCTTATGTATGTTGTGCTAGTGGAGCCACTGTAGAATCATAGAATTGGAAGAGACCCCAAGGGCCATCCAGTCCAACCCCCTGCCATGCAGGAACACACAATCAAAGCACTTCCGACAATGACATATGTTCATCCAACCTCTGTTCAAAAACCTCCAAAGAAGGAGACTCCACAACTCTCCAAGGCGGTGAATTCCACTGTCGAACAGCCCTGACAGTCAGAGAGTTCTTCCTAATGTTTAGGTGGAATCTCTGTTTCGCACCTTGAATCCGTTACTCCGGGTCCTAGTCTCTGAGGCAGCAGAAAACAAGCTTGTTCCCTCTTCGACATGACACCCCTTCAAATATTTAGACATAGCTATCATGTCCCCCCTTACCCTTTGCTTCTCCAGACTAAACTTCCCCAGCTCCCTGAGCCTCTCTCCGTAGGACATGGACTCCAGACATGGACTCCTTTTGCCATTTTGGTTACCCTCCATATTGCAATACTAGGGTGGTGGTGGTGGTGGTTAACTCAGACACAAAAGGAGGAGGGTTGGTTGATGGGTCAGCACCCCATCCTCATTCATTCATTCATTCATTCATTCATTCATTCATTCATTCATTCATTCATTCATTCATTCATTCAGATTTTGTAGACCGCCTCATCCCCAAAGGGCTCTAGGCGGTTCACAATATAATAAAAACCAATGAGTTACTTAGAACATCTAAAAACATTTAAATTCAATATGCAGCATCAATTCCAATAATAGCAGACTACCCATATTGGTGGCACCCGGTCCCAAGGGCAGCCTTAAGGCTGGGAGGGGCTGGCAGCGCCCAAAGATGAAACCAGCGGGGGCACTGCCAGAGATGACAAAACCATGGCAGGGCCTCACAAGAGGGCAGCCAGTCCGCGGCCAGCCTCACCAAGAGCCCGGTGGAACAGCTCGGTCTTACAGGCCCTGCGGAACTTGCCAAGGTCCCGGAGGGCCCGGACAGCTGGAGGAAGAACATTCCACCAGGCAGGGGCCAGGGCTGTAAAGGCCCTGGCCCGGATAGAGGCCAGCCGCATCATTGAAGGGCCGGGAACTTCCAGCAACTCCGCCATTGCTGAATGCAGCAGCCTATTCGGGACATATGGGGAGAAGCGCCATCAAAAGAGCTTTGAAACCTTACTTGCTACGGAAACAACAAAATCGAAACCACCAAACTCAGCACGAACAGCCCAGCTCATCTCCTCTGATGGTGCCGAATGAAAGCCAAAAGGAAGTCCAGAGCCTGATGCAGAGCTCGATCCTAAGCGCCAAAAATGGCCAAGGTGGTGGTGGTGGTGGTGGTTAGTGCTTCTAAAGCCAAACTAGAGCAGTTTGCACCAACGGCCGTCCGTCACAAGACTGGATATCTCATAAAAACTTAGAAATACTTTACTATGATATACTTTACTATGATATACAAGGTTGCAACACGGTGTGCAATTGTGTGGGACTTATTCCTCAGTCTCCACTATGACACTTAAATAGAATCAATACCGTGTACAAGAATGTGGGATTTGTCTCTCCGTCTCCACTGACACTTAAGGACATTCAAGTGGCAGCTATTAAAGGCTGCCCGAGTTGAATATTGTGAAATGGTGAGGCTCTGAGAGAACGAATAACATTTTGAGCGTACAACGAGGTCAAGCGACACCTGGGAGTCAAATCGTATATAGTATTGATAGGATAAAGTGTCTTTGTGGAGCTTGCCAACAAGTCCCGCGTTTTTGTATGCTGCATTGATTCGGAACCAGCAAAGTATTTACAAAAACAAAACAAAACAAGAAAACATTGAATGAGGGAAGATAGCGAGGAGCAGAAAGTTATCTTCCTTATGGCTGATGTCTTTCCTGGGGTTACGGCCAAAGTAGCCATATTTATGTTCCTTGCAGCGAAAGTGGGAAAAATTTAACTGACGCTCCTATTTTAAAAGCTAAGACATAATATGGTCAGGTTCACACACACAATTCTTGTATGTACCGTCGGGTTTTATGTTAGGTTATCTCAAAATATTCTCAAAATATTTTGGAGTACATGTTTTTAATGGGCCAATTGTTATTCACCTTAGTAAATTATAATTATACTTCCTGTTATGAATGTTAAGTGTGATAAGGGTGGTTCTTAAAGACCCAACTTGTTATGTATTATCTCATGTTTCAGTAATTAATATTTCACAAATTTCAGATTTAAAGTTCTTAGAAGCTTATACATTGTTAAAATCAGCACTGTAATCCGATCCATCTACCTCATAAGTAAAGTTGTAACTGATCTAGACCTTATCATATGTTATGTATTTAGTATTTAAACTTTTTAGGTTAAATGTTTCTATGGGTTATTGATGGACTATGATACGTATGCGTATATAGCCTTTGATTAATAAACATTTGTTTAAACATCAGAATAAGGTAAGAACGACAACGTGGCAACAGGAAAGGGACTGGGCCTGCTGTCAGAATCTACAGGGTGATGTCTCTTATGCAGAAATAAAAGCAAATAGATTTTGCAAATATAACTGGTCTGGAAGTCATTGCAGAAGGAAGTGGGGTTGATCTGCAGTAGAGCAATTAAATGTGAGTCTAGTAGCACCTTAGAGACCAATCGAAGTTTCGGGATATTTCCACTCCATGCGACTGAAGGTGGTCAGAGGGCAGCCAGGTTGGTCTGAAGTAACAATTAGATCTGAGTCCATTAGCACCTTAGAAGTAGCACATCCTCCTTCCACCCCAAAGTTGCAAGTCGTTGTTTCTGAAGAGGGAAAATCCTCCCTGTAATGTGAGCAAATTATATCAGGAAGGACATAGATTACGGTCCTGCTTTGACAGTGGAATCTGCTGGAAGAGTGTTTGGGATCTGCATAAAACTAAGCAGCAATCTGCCAAGTGCAGTACTGTCTAATAGCTATCACACGCTCCCCTCCCCCCCATGTGTATCAGTACCTATCACATCTCTAGAAGTATCCTGCTGTCTTCGACCAGGGCCAAAGCATTTTTGGCTCTGGTTCTGGCCCAATGGAGCTCTGTCTAGTGAGACCTGCGCTCTGCAGAACTTGGCCCTGTTCCACAGGGCTTGTAAGACGGAGATGTTCCACCAGGCCTATGGTTGAAGACAGTGTCAGTGTTGAATAACACCTGGCCTCTGTCCTTTCCCTTCTTTATCTTTTCTTCCTTTGCTTCTCCCTTTATCATGTTTCTCTGCCTCCATCCCTGGGGCTGATTAAATCGTGTGTTTATCTGGTGGTCTCTCCTGCCCACCATCCCCATATTGATGATAGTCCTCCCCATGGAATAGGACAGTGGTGGCGAACCTATGGCACGGGTGCCAGAGGTGGCACTCAGAGC
Organism: Sphaerodactylus townsendi; assembly: GCF_021028975.2. Classification (NCBI taxonomy): domain Eukaryota; kingdom Metazoa; phylum Chordata; class Lepidosauria; order Squamata; family Sphaerodactylidae; genus Sphaerodactylus; species Sphaerodactylus townsendi. The sequence continues at coordinate 15,689,399 of NC_059439.1, read as the reverse complement.
CCTTTCTGTGGGCACGCATAGAGTGCCCCCCTCACATCTAGGCTGGCCTGGGCCACTGGGCTCGATTATTAGCATTAACCTAAGACCTAGTTTTGGGGAAGCAGTGTAGGTAACCCTGTTAAGCGCTGTTAAAACCCACTGATTTTCATGCAAAGAGCTAAAGTGTGATCCTTTACCTGGGAGTAAGTTTGATTGCTGGCAATGGGCCTTGCTTCTGAGTAAACCTAGGGTCATGATTCACCCATTGGAAGAGTTGCACGGTTGCTCCAAAGCAAAGCCACTGACTACCACCAAGCTTACTCCTGAGTAACGCACGCCTCGGAGCCAACCATTTTTTCTAAACTAAAACCTCAGTATTCAGGTTAAATTGCCATGTTGGCACTTTGCTATAAATAAGTGGGTTTTGGGCTGCAATTTGGGCACTCGGTCTCGAAAAGGTTCGCCGTCGTTGGAATAGGATGCCATTTAGGGCACTATCTTACATTGCATTCCTAATTATCAGGATGGGACATGGTTTTAACGGGATGTTTTACATTTAGTCTATATATTTATTGATCGTTTTATCATATCTTGGGGAGTTCTGCAGGGCCTGCAAGACTGAGTTGTTCCACCGGGCTTTTAGGGAGGCCAGCCGCTGATGGTACGCCCCTCTTTGTCTCTGTCCCTTTTACATCTTGGGACCATCGTTACAATGTGACCCACCGTTTTCCCCCCTCGTTGGGAGGGTTTTATTGAAAGTTTTACTGTCGGACATCGAGACGTTTATATGAAATGCTGTATTTTATTATTTTAATGATGCTATGGCTTAAGGAGCCCATACTACTTATTTATTGTTTATAATTGCTCCACGTATTGTTATTTATTCTAATGTTCACCGCCCAGAGCCCTTAGGGGAAGGGGCGGTATATAAATTTGAAGATAGATAAATAAATAAATAAATAAATAAATATTGTAAGCTGCCCTGAGCCCAGCTTTGCCAGGGAAGGACGTGGTGTTAATTGAATGAATGAATGAATGAATGAATGAATGAATGAATGAATGAATGAATGAATGAATGAATGAAAACAGTGGACTTTGGAACCATTTCAAATGGGGGCTGCATTAACCATGGGTGCATGCCCATATTGCTGGACACCAACCTATTCATTTCACTGACTGTAGAAAAGAGAGTGTTGTGGGTTTTCCGGGTTGTATGGCCGTGTTCCAGTAGCATTTTCTCCCATTTCGTCTGCATCTGTGGCTGGCATCTTCAGAGGATCTGGGGGATCTGAAGAGGAAGTAAAGATGCCAGTCACAAGTCACAGATGCAGGCGAAACGTCAGGAGAAAATGCTACTGGAACACGGCCATACAACCCAGAAAACCCACAACACCCTACTGATTCTGGCCGTGAAAACCTTTGACAGTACAATTATAGATACTGTTCGCCAATGGACTGGCTTGTCCACACAGGATAATCCAGTTGTACATGATTACTGTTGCACAGCGGAAGTGATAACATCCAAATGTGCAGCACCCAATGACATATGGACATAGGCCAAGATCTTCTCTACTGTAATTCGTCTTCTCTCCCCTCTTCCAAAGTTCAAAAAAAAAAAAAGAGCATGTGCTGTGTTCTCAAGTGGAGATGGTCATTCCTGCAGGAGGCTGATCCTTCCATTCATCTTTTTGTGAGCCAAAATATTCCTGCGATTGCAGAGGCAATCAACCAGCCTCCAGAGGGCTGTATAGAATCTCCACCTGCGCTTGCAAAGTCTCAAACCCAGGAAGAGTGGGAGGCTGATGGAGAAAGAGACACTGGCGGTTCTTCTGATGAAAGCCCAACTTGGCTTCCTCCCACCTTCTTCTGGCATGGCTTGGTTGACAAGCAGCTGTTTCTGTTCCTCCCCAGAGGCAGCTGTGTGTACGGCTGGCTTGTTGGTGCCTTGGATCCAGAGTCATAAAAGTTCAGGGGTCCATCTGGATGGAAAATGCCTTGACCGGAGTTCATGGTGGTTGTCGTTGCAAATGACAATCCTGGAGCGCAACGTATTTCCTGTGTCCAGTTCTGCACGTTTTTATGAGCGCAAGCTGTCCGGCGGGTTCTGTTTTCCAGGATCAGGGAGATTGCGTGCGTCAGCGCAGGGTCTCCTGGTCCGCTTGTTATTTTTGTTTTTTTCAAATATAATATTTGTTGAGTTTTATTGACAATTGTGGGATTCAATGTCCCACCTTGGTAATTGAAACTTTTACAGAAGAAAAAAATAGAATGAAAAATAAAGTATGGAATTTAACATAGAATTAAAATAACTCCCTTATTGGAGTATCATATATATTCAATAGGTTATTTATTTCACTTTCCCACTAATTCTAACATTTTCACTGTGGGTTCATAAAGAAGAACATTTGTCAACATACTCTGTTTCTCCGAAAATAAGACATCCCCTGAGAATAAGATGTAGTAGAGGTTTTGCTGAAGTGCTAAATATAAAACATCCCCCGAAAGTAAGACATAGCAAAGTTTTTGTCTGGAAGCATGCTCAGCGAACAGAACACCAGAGCATGCAGCTGTGGAGCGGAAAAATAAGACATCCCCTGAAAATAAGACATAGCGCATCTTTGGAAGCAAAAATTAATATAAGACACTGTCTTATTTTCGGAGAAACACGGTAGTTGCCTCATAAACATCCAATACTTTCTTAGTAGTTTCTACTTACTAGTCTGTTGTTTATTTCTTATATACATTTGTTGTACAACCATATAACTTCTAACTTAATAATTATCCTGCCAATTTACATATTTGACTAAGTAAGTCTTTATGGGTTTCCACACATCTTCATTCTTCTTTGTTGGTTCAGTCTGGAATGATAGAGATAGTAAGTCCAAGTCCATAAATACATAAATTTTTTCCAACCATTCTGATATGGTCGGGAGCTCTTGCTGTTTCCTTTTTTTGCTATTACTAATCTAGCTGCAGCTATCATATATGTTATTAATTTAGTGTATGGTTGTAAATTTCTATCTCCTGCTCCTCCTCCTCCTCCTGCTCCTCCTGCTCCTCCTCCTCCTGCTCCTCCTGCTCCTCCTGCTCCTCCTCCTCCTCCTCCTCCTCCTCCTCCTCCTTCTTCTTCTTCTTCTTCTTCTTCTTCTTCTTCTTCTTCTTCTACAATAATAATATATGGCTCAACCACAAGAGATGTATCTGGTAATACCTGGCAACTATAGTCTGCTTTGCAACTGCCCAGGGGAAAGTTTGGATGTTCTGATAAATCATCTGGGAATCTTCTGCTGCAGCCCAGAAGGAGAAGTTTTCCAGAGTCTGAGGGAGCTTTGCTTGCATTTACAAGCACAATAAGGCAATTGGTCAGGGATCGGAATACACACAGCCAGTGTGCTGTAGTGGTTAAGAGCAGATCTAACTCTAAACTGGAGAACCAGGTTGATTCCCCACTCCTCCACACGAGCATTGGACTCTATGGGTTGGTTTCCCCACTCTTCCATATGAAGCCTCCTGGGTGACCTTGGGCTAGTCACAGTTTTCTCCAAACTCTCTCAGCTCCACCTACTTCACAAGGTGTCTATTGTTGAGAGAGGAGGAAGGATAGGAGTTTGTAAGCCACTTTGACACCCCCTTTGGTTTTCTCCAGAGGAGCTGATCTCTTGTCTGGAGATGCGCTCTAATTCCCAGGGATCCTCAGGTGAATGATGTGAATCTTTACCATAATTTCATGTAAGCTAAGGATTGCACTTTCTTAATGGACATTTTGACTCTATTGCTTTGAAACACCACCCCTTCACGGCATTATAAAGCAAATTCTAGCATGCCGTAGCAATCTAAACAAAAAGATTGTTTATTCCTTTTTTATTTGCTTCTATTCTCTCCTAGGCTCAGGGAGGGTTATAGAGTTGTACTGCGGTGTCAAATCAATTAACATGTCAGATTAAACCATTACACACACTCTGAAAGGGGCTCCTGGTTTAAACACATGCTAATTATTTTTGAATGCGTGCACATTTATTAAAAAGCTGCAGGTGGCAGCACTTATAAGAGGCATGCACCTGTGAATCTCAGCAGGTCTGGTTTTAGAAGAGGTGTTCTTTCCCCCTTCTTTGTGGTATATGAGAGAATAGGGCGATACCTCCCAGGTGAAAGAAGGAAAGGCCTCTTTTATAAAAGGGTGTCTGCTAAAACACAGCCCTGCGACAGTGACCTCAGGTGCATTCTGTGGGCAGAGTTCATCTGTTTGTGAGAAAGAAGAAGAGTTTGGGTTTATATTCCACCTTTCTCTCCTGTAAGGAGACTCAAGGTGGCCTACAAGCAAACCCTTCCCAATAACGAATAAAAAGTGGCCAGCGATTCCACGAAAGCAAATACCCGGGAACTCATTCTGGCTTGGATTTTCTTGGACTGGATTATCTTGTCCAATGCACTTCAAACGACTGCCGCTTCCCTACTTAGAAACCTTTTAATTCTTTATTGGGAAGGTTTTGCGTCACTTGCTGGCTTTGCCGTGTCTGTAGTTGCTGTGTTTACTCATATGATTTAAGTACATTTATACTTGTTAACGGTTGTTATTATTACGCAGCCAGGGTTTTTGTGCCTTGTGTTCAGTTGACTGCTGTATTGTAGGGTTGCTAACCTCCAGGTGCACCAGACATGTAAAGGTGTAACAACGCCTGTAAATGTTAAGAGACTGGACGAGATTAAGATTGACAGGTGTTGTTATGCCTGTATGCATTTTGCAAAGTGAGGCATCGGTTTAACCTTTAGGCGCACCTACATTGTTTGATGGTTGAACCGCCAGTTAAAGTCTGAAGATATCATGGCATTACAGATGATCTTCAGATGACAGAGATTAGTTCCTCTAGAGCAGTGGTGGCGAACCTATGGCACGGGTGCCAGAGGTGGCACTCAGAGCCCTCTCTGTGGGCACACACAAACAGAGCCCCCCCCCCCTCCACATCTAGGCTTGCCTGGACCGCTGGGCTCGATTATTAGCATTAAACCAAAGATCTAATTTTGGGGAAGCAGTGTAGGTAACCCTGTTAAGCACTGTTAAACCCCACTGATTTTCATGTGAAGAACGAAAGTGCAATCCTTTACCTGGGAGTAAGCTCAGTTGCTGGCAATGGGGCTTGCTTCTGAGTAAACTTTCCTAGGGTCGTGATTCACCCATTGGAAGAGTTGCACGGTTGCTTCAAAGCAAAGCCACCGACTACCACCAAGCTTACTCCCGAGTAACGCATGCCTTGGGGCCAACCGTTTTTTCTAAACTAAAACCTCAGTATTCAGGTTAAATTGCCATGTTGACACTTTGCGATAAATAAGTGGGTTTGGGGTTGCAATTTGGGCACTTGGTCTGCTCTAGAAACAGTGGCTGCTTTGAAGGGTCGATAATATGGCATTATACTCTGCTGGTGTATCCAACTAGGATTATCAAACTCTAGGTGGCTGCTGGAGGTCCCCTAGAATTAAAGATGATCTCCAGATGAAGAAGACAAAGAAAGAGGAGGAGGAAGAGGAGTTTGGATTTATATCCCCTTTCTCTCCTTTCCCTCCCCTCCCAACAAACACCCCATGAAGTGGGTGGGGCTGAGAGAGCTCAGAAGAACTGTGACTAGCCCAAGGTCATCCAACTGGCATGTGTTAAAGTGCACAAGCTAATTTGGTTCACTAGTAAGCCTCCACAGCTCAAGTGGCAGAGTGGGGAATCAAACCTGTTTCTCCAGATTACAGTGCACCTGCTCTTAACCACTACACCACGCTGGCTCTAGGTAGCTTAGATAGCTTATTTATTTAAAACATTTATTCCTCTCCTCCTGAAGAAAATGGCTGCTTTGGAGAATGGACTGCATGGCACTGTACCCTACTGAGATCCCTCCCCTCCCTAAAACCCATCATCCCAGGTTCCACTTTCAAATCTCCAGGTATTTCTGAACCTGGAGTTGGCAACCCAAGGTCCCACCCCTCCCAAAACCCTCCCAAAACCCACCCAGTCACCCACCCAGTCACCCACCCAGTCTCTACATCCAAATCTCCAGGATTCTCCCAATCTTGAGTGAACAGCCCTAATTCAGAGGCATGTACAACTTCAAGTCTCAGGGTTTGTGGAAGGAGTCTATAGCGTCTAGACGAATTCATAGAATGACACAGACAGTGGGTTGTGAAACGCGCCGGACATCATTGGGAAAAGGTCCTGCGAGCCTTAACGGCGTGTCACTGTCAATAATGAGCCTTCTGTGGGTGTCTGCTAGAGGCTCCTGCCCTCATCCAGATGTTCGTCTCCTTCTCCAGTTGCATTCTCAGCGCCAAGACTTTCTTGGAATGACAGCAAAGGCTTCGAGCCTCGCTGCCTGGATATCTTGGGGAGTTCTTCTCCGGAATGTGCCAGTAGTGGCCAACGAAAATGAGATGTCCTTTGTAGCGAACTCCCAGGCCTTGGCTTTTATATCCCCACATTAGTCCTTTGACAGGCTGAAGGAGGATAAATGGATTGGCACGACTCCTAAGCCCTGTATGCGTATCGGCTAAATTGCGGTGGGCGTTCAGGAAGTCCGGATGCTGAATGTCATGTGTGTGACAGGTGGAGGGGGCTGGTATCTGCTGGGCTTACGTCCTCCACAGAGAAATGGTAGGTGGTCTCAAGTAGCATTTAGTTTGAGCTCAAACAGGGGTTCAGCTCTAGGACATGAGAAATAGTAAAAAGGGGGTTCCTTCAAGCTTACTGTTCACCCCCGCCCCCCCGTGAATCTATTTTGGGTGCCCTGTACTTGGCTAGGACAGAGTGGGGGAGACACAAGCCAGGTTCAACAGTTCAACAGTAGGTTTATTACTGGAGAGACTCTAGAGCCTAACTCCTTCCTTGGGTCTCTCTAAATCAGAGTACTTGCTTGTCTTAAGCAGGTTTGAAGCTGGAGACTGTGTCTTCTCTTGGCTGCTTTCAAGAAAGTCCACTGTGTCTAGCTTCCTTTCAGTTCTTTCAGTCTTGTCTGATTCTAATTACTGTTAGTCTTAACTTGTGCCCTATGGACCACCATATACTAATATGTACATCACGAATATTCCAGTCTCCAACTACCCTTAGCACCTCACTCTTACTGACTGGCTAGAACTAAAACAGGGGATTGATGGGTAAAGAAAGGAAACTGCCTGTTGGGAGATGTCTGAAAGGGACAGGGGCTAACTAAAATACCCTCCCTTAGAAGACTTAACACTGAACTAAAACCATGCTAACTATGGGGAAACTGAATCTTAATGGGGAAATAACAAAAGCCTGTGTGGGGGCATAACACTTATACAGAGTGCAGTTCCCATAGCACTGAATAACAAGCCCCTGTAACAATAAATAATAAATAAATAAGTTTGGATGTTATGCCTCTCTTGATTCAGTCTGAGACTGCATTAGCCTTTCTTGCTGCTGCATCACACTGGGAAATTCCTGGCCTTTTGGGAGCGATGCCTGGAGAGGGGAAAGAAAGTGGGGTCTAATACCGTTAATTCCATCTTCCAAAGCATCCATTTTATCCAGAGAAACTGATTTCTGTATTCTGGAAATAAATTGTAACTCTGGGAGATATCTCGGCTCCACCTGAAGACTGGGAACCCTGGGCCCTATGCCTTCTCTCCGTCCTCCTCCCTCCACTATGAAATTTATGGGAAGACTGTGGCTACTGAGGCATGAGTGGAAAGTACACGGTGCATGCTCAGAAATCCTTTTGTTTCATTACAGCCCTTGGCATTGAAAACCAGGATGTGTAAAAGGATCAGACGCTTCTTCCGTTGGAGTCCTGTCTGAGGTAAATCGCTCCGGTTTCGTTTGAACCTGCGTCTCACCATTTTATCCCACGGGACCATCGCCACTTTTTTTGACCACAGCAAATTGTGATGTCATACAAACAGGTGGGGGGCGAAGATGTGAAACAGCAGGGGGTGAAGAAAGCCCCCCCGAGAGAGCCAGCTGTCCCCAAGCACGAGGCAAAGGAGGGGATAACCTGATACGGAAGCAGAACCAATTCCAATTCAAAGCTTTTTTTGTAAAAAAATGTACAATTTGCGTCACTGGGAATGGAAGTTCCTTTCCACTCCCACACTGTTCCTTCCCTTCCCCCACTTTGACAGTCTCCACCAGCTGGGTTCTTGAAGGGAAAGTTACCTAGTGGTCTATGCTGAAATCACAAACTGAGGTATTCTAGGCTGGTAAAACTGGGTGCAGGTACAGAAGTAGGAGTCTCATATAATCTTTGCAACTGCATCAGCCTAGTCCAGACAATGTTTGGATCGGACCACTTCAGACTACAGGTGGTGGTTTTACATATCTGAATGTCCCACCATACTAAAAGCTCCACACAGGAGCAGTAAAGCCAAGAAGAAACATTCTGGCTGACTCGCCTCAACAGAGACTTGTCTATGGACAAAAAGCTCAGCGAGAACTGGGCTTAGTAATTGGTAGTGTTTCCTAAGTAGTCTTTTTCACCCAGAACTGTACACAGTACTCCAAGTGTGCCCTGACTAATGCAGTGTACAGTGGGTCAATGACATCTTGCGATTTGGATGTTATGCCTCTCTTGATTCAGTCTGAGACTGCATTAGCCTTTCTTGCTGCTGCATCACACTGCTGCTCATGTTTAGCTTCGAGTCCACCCATACCCCAAGATCTTGTTCACACATGCTGCTACCCCTATCCAGTATATGTTTCATGTTTCAGTTACCCACATGTAGAACTCTGCATCTATCCTATAATTAATTACATCTTGTACATAGAATAGAATAGAATAGAATAGAATAGAATAGAATAGAATAGAATAGAATAGAATAGAATAGAATAGAATAGAATAGGATCTTTATTGGCCAAGTGTGATTGGACACACAAGGAATTTGTCTCCGGTGCATATGCTCTCAGTGTACATAAAAGAAAAATACGGAGTATTTTGTTATGTGTATTTTGATCTATTATTGGCAGCCAGGGGCATACTGCCAAGGGAGACATGTGGGGTCAAACGTCCCCGGGCTGCGGTCATTTAATCACACGGGGGGCAGAAAATTCCCCCACACCCCTCCTTCTTTCCCTCAGGTCCATACACTGACTTTACGACCTAGTGCAAAAAAAAGTTGTTTGGTCGTGGTGGGGGAGGGCGGCCGCCCATACCAGAGTGCAGTGTGTGTGCGCAGAAAACTCAAATTTTGCACCAGGCTACATTTTCCCTAGATATGCCTCTGTTGGCAGCTAAGATCAGCATTGCAAAATGGGAAGTATTCACATCAAAACAGCACTGACTACAAGATGTAAGTGTAACCCCCATGCTCAGAATGGGTTGACCCAGTAAGGGGTGGAGACTCAAAGCAGCAAGAGGCTGCAGACCTCATGTAGTTTGGAGGAGACAAGGCTGCCAGACTCGGACCTTGGTTGTATAAGCCCTTAACACCTTGTTAAGGGTTTCTTTTTGTGGTTGTAATGGGTGAGAGTTCTCCTGGAAACCTTCGTCATGTTGAATCCTGTTCATCAAGCCCTTGGAGTCTTCAGGAGCCAACCCACTTGCAAAGAAGAATTGGACTGGGCAGTATCAGTAGACTGTAAATATAAGGACTTGAAAATGCAACCTGAACAGGACCTTGAAGTGTGATGTTAAATGTTGATGTTATATGTTATATGTTAAGAAAGTAAACCATTTTGTTTTTATAATTTGTTGTTGCAAACTCATTCCAAGTTCTGCCCCACAGAACCCACAGCTAGAGGTTACATAAGCTCCGAAAACCCAGCCTTTATTTGCTTTCTGATTTAAGAAGGGGGAAGATGCAAGTCAGTCACTAAGAAGCTTTGCGAGAGCTGAGTTGCTCCATTAGCAGAGAGCTCTTTTTAAAAGCCCAGGGCCCCCTCCCCCTGGCAAACAATGACATCTGCACTCCCGAGGCAAATCTGCATTTCCAGGTTGTTGCGTCCAGTTAAACAAGACATAAATGGCTTTTAGAAATTATGATTATTGCTGAGCCCATCGAGTGAAAAAGTGAGATTGCTTGCAGCTATTTGTTATAACAGAAGCCTTCTGGCCAGATTCCATACCGGATCAATACGCATATAGTCTGGAGGTGGAAGGCTAGCACATTAAAATACATTTAGTAAACACAATCGTTAAAGGCAGCGAGGAAACAAAGGCAAGAAATCATTGGGAAGGAGCTTTGGTTGGCATGTCGAGAGGGAGAAGTGGGTAAAGGGACTGACAATAAACTTCCATGGGGTCCATCAGTCTGTACATGGGGTGGGGAGAGCAGGGAAGGGTTGATTGAATGAGCACACAGCAAGCCAGGATGCAGCTGAAAGGAGCGCATTTGGATATATGAGTGCTCCAGAAGCAGTGGACATTGGAAAGGAACAGTGGCTCAGTCGTAGAGCGTCTGCTTTGCACACAGAAGGTCTCGGGTTCAATCCCTGGCATCTCCAGGTAAAAGGATGTGTTTGAAGGTGTTGTGAAAGAGCCAGTCTGAGGAGACCATAACTGGTCTTGGTTGACCAATGGAAGTTCTCTTACAAATAGACCTTGAGCTTGTTTGGAGATTCTATGGGGCTTTCCCCACTACAGAAGGGAGCGAAGGTCGACTCGGTTCCCTTCAGTGGAGGGCGATTCCAGGCTGTCCCCACAGCAACTGAGTTGGCCCCCTGGAACCTTGTTAAGTGGGCGGGATCATCTTGGTGCCTGTTTCGCTCCTCGATCATGATTGGCGCTTGTGTTACGGCGGGAAACGGGAGCGTTCTTTTTTTTTTACAGTTTTTACAGTTTACAGTTACATCCCTTCCGTTCTGCGCATGCCACAAAAGTGGCTCATGATTGGTTGAACGGATGAGGTGTCGTTTCGATGCTTCCCCACTTCAAAGCGGTGTTGACCTTGTTCCGGCAGAAAAGTGTAGTTCATAGCTGCGACAAGAATGTCGCCGTTCTGAGGGAGGGGGGAACTGAGACAAAACAATGTTGAGCTCAGTGGCAGTGGGGATTCACTGAGGCGAACCTAGGTAGAAACTAGTTCAACTCTGTCAGTGGGGAAAGCCCCTATCAGAGGAGCATAGCTATCATATACCCTGGATCTATCTCTATGGCCTAGAGATCTGTAGTAATCCCAGGAGATCTCCAGCCACCACCTGGACATTGACATCAATATTTGTGGCCCTCACTGGATGCCCAGCATAATTTCTGTGTGACAATAGCAGCAAACAGCATGGCTGGTGGGGCTGTCCCCCCTCACTTCCACATTAGTTGCTGCTGTTCCCATAGCAGGGGCTCATTTTTTGCACATGAATCCATGCCCTAGTCCTACACACTAACTACCACACCACACTAAGCCTTTGAAAGGAACTGTATCTGGGGTACGGGAAATGTGCTCCAGAACCTGTTCATCACAGACCGAGAGGGCCCAACCATCCATCCGAAATTAAATTTAACCCTAATGTGACTCACCCTGAACGTTTTTATTTTGCAACACAAAACAGACCAATCGCTTCGCTTCTGACCTCCGCATGCCAGCTCTGAAACCAAACTTTAAATTGCTTCCATGAACGGGCATAGCTTTCCATCATGCTCAAAGCATAAATACCACACTGGTGTGCTCGTGCCCAAAGCACTTTGTAAAGACTTGATACTGAGGCCTGTGGACATGAAAGGGAATTTTCTGTGGGCCATCAACTGAATCTGAAGCGTGAAGTGGTTTGGACTTCTAAGGTCTCTTGTGCTTTGTTTCCTGGATTTATGTTACAAGCAACTTCCTAAAATGGGTGGCACACCTTATCAAACAGCACCTTTGGCTCGCAGTACTATATGAAATTGGTTCTGGTGGCTTTTCCGGGCTGTGTGGCCGTGGTCTGGTGGATCTTGTTCCTAACGTTTTGCCTGCATCTGTGGCTGACATCTTCAGAGGTTTATCAGAGAGGGAAGTCTGTTACACACTGTGTCTGAAATATCCCTAAAAATTCTGATGTCCCATGCACAGATGAACAAAAATCAGCACCCTGTCTGTGACTGGGAAACAGGACATGGGCCAAACTTGGGCTTTTTCCATCTTAAAAAAAAACATTCTAGCCCCACCCTTTTTTTGGTTCTTAATATATGATCATCCTAAGCCCAATAAATAGGGGTGACAACTCTGGGATGAGAAAAACCTTTTGGGGGTAAAGCCCGAGGAGGGCAAGGATTGGGAAGGGGTGGGACTTCAATAGAATATAATTCCATAGCGATGAAGAAGGAGGAGGAGGAGGAGGAGGAGGAAGAGTTTGGATTTATATCCCCTCTTTCTCTCCAGTAAGGAGACTCAACGGGGCTTACAATCTCCTTGCCCTTCCCCCCTCACAACAAACACCCTGTGAGGTAAGTGGGGCTGAGAGAGCTCCGAGAAGCTGTGACTAGCCCAAGGTCACCCAGCTGGCATGTGTGGGAGTGTACAGGCTAATCTGAATTCCCCAGATAAGCCTCCACAGCTCAGGCGGCAGAGCGGGGAATCAAACCCGGTTCCTCCAGATTAGATACACGAGCTCTTAACCTCCTACGCCACTGCTGCTCCTGAAATGGCCATTTTCTCCAGGTGAGCTGATTTCCAGAGATCAGCATGCTGTAGTGGTTAAGAGCAGGCGCACTCTAATCTGGAGAACCGGGTTTGATTCTCCACTCTGCCACTTGAGCTGTGGAGGCTTATCTGGTGAACCAGATTAGCTTGTGCACTCCAAGCTATGCCAGCTGGGTGACCTTGGGCTAGACACAGTTCTTCAGAGCTCTCTCAGCCCCACCCACCTCACAGGGTGTTTGTTGTGTGTGTGGGTGGGGGGGGAAGGGAAAGGAGATTGTAAGCCCCTTTGAGTCTCCTTACAGGAGAGAAAGGGGGATATTAATCCAAACTCCTCCTCCTCCTCCTCTTCTTCTTTCTCCTCCTCCTCCTTTGTCGTTGTCATCGTCGTCATTGTCGTTGTCATGGCAACCCTACCAATAAACCCTTCCTAGGTCAAGTTACCATGTTTCCTTCAGTCTCACACTGCTTGACCTGGTTTTTTCTGGCCATTGGTTTCCATTGCTTCTTAAGTTCTTCTTCATGTCTTCTGTGAGCTGTTTATCCAGAAATTTTCCCTGGTTCATACCAACTTAGCAGCAGTGATTGCCCAACCCCACAACATGCCCTCCATGAGTCCCACAGGCCTGGTTCATCTGCTCGAACTAGCCCCTGTGCAGATGAACTGGGGTTGTTGGACAGGCTTCTGATCTTGATACGTGCGGAACTAAGAGCCAGGGAAGAAAGCCACCTGATTCTTCTACAATAATGATTACAAATATGACCGGAGCACAGATGTTTATAAAGATATCAGACACCCGAGTTATAGGCGTATCTATTTGAAGGAAACGATTTGGGGAACGAAAAGGGAAGATAATAGAGACAGGGATTTTGGAATAGGCTGCTGGTGTTATTTCTGGAACAGCATCAACCCTAAATCGGCCAATTTTTGACAGACGCTTAAGCCTGTCGCCTCCTTCCCAGAATCAGCGTTAAAGTCCGTTTGAAGGGAAGGCCTGCTGGCTCATGACATCTAACGCCTCTTCTTCCAAAGTGTGTATTCCATAATATGTCTTAGTTCAGAAGGACACTCCGCCGCCATAAAACAAATCCTTCTGTCTCCTTTTGACAGCTATTTCCTGCCCTGGCTTCACTTGGCGCGGGAGAAGAGGAGGAAAGGAGGGGCGCAGCTTTCTTTCTCAGAGGCACCTTCTGTGTTCGAGACTCGCAAGCTTTGTAAGCTCGGCCAAAGGGGTTTCCGGCAAACTCGGCAAATCGATGGGAGTCAGGACGAAGCACGGAGGATTTCAAGATGTCATGAACTGAAAGGGTTGCCCTTAAGATGTTCAGCTGGAGAGAATCTCAGAAAGGTCACAGCTTTGAGGTGGATAAAAATAAAGAGATCAGGAAGCTGGAAGGAGATGTGGCCTGCAACTGGAATGTGTCGGATTCTGAGACAGCGGGGAATAGTAATGCTGCTTTGTTTCTTTCTGGCTGTACCAGCACCTGTTTGCGGCCAAGTAGGGATGCTCAAACTCCCACCAGTTTGGCCCATGTCCTGTTTCCCAGTCACAGACAGGGTGCTGATTTTTGTTCATCTGTTCATGTCTTTCCAGTAGGTTGATTCCCTCTATTCCCGTGGTGGCGAACTTTTGGCACTCCAGATGTTATGGACTACAACTCCCATCAGCCCCTGCCAGCAAGGCCCATTTGCCATGCTGGTAGAGGCTGATGGGAATTGTAGTCCATAACATCTGGAGTGCCAAAGGAGGAGCAGCAGTGCCAAAGGAGGAGCATCTGGAGTGCCAAAGGAGGAGCAGCAGTGGCATAGGAGGTTAAGAGCTCGTGTATCTAATCTGGAGGAACCGGGTTTGATTCCCAGCTCTGCCGCCTGAGCTGTGGAGGCTTATCTGGGGAATTCAGATTAGCCTGTACACTCCCACACACGCCAGCTGGGTGACCTTGGGCTAGTCACAGCTTCTTGGAGCTCTCTCAGCCCCACCTACCTCACAGGGTGTTTGCTGTGAGGGGGGAAGGGCAAGGAGATTGTAAGCCCCTTTGAGTCTCCTGCAGGAGAGAAAAGGGGGATATAAATCCAAACTCTTCTTCTTCTTCTTCTGGAGTGCCAAAGGTTCGCCACCACTGCTCTATTCCATCCCAACATCAACTTTTTATCCATGTGCATTCTCAAACACCACTGTGAAGGGCAACAGGTATATTTCGAATGTATAACCCTGTCAAGCAGAGTAACGAGCAGAAACGTGGATTGTGTGGCACGTTAGAATAGTTATCTTCCAAAAGACTAGCCATTTCACCTCAGAAGTTCATAAACATGAAGAGAACTTTACTTTAACTGAGAGAGAAAAAATAAACAATATATACATATCAACAAAGTAACGCATAGATGTACATTCACAGCTCAACGTTTGTTACAATTTGGTTGTGATAGCAAGCTTATACAGTATCTTTAGTCAAAGTCACTTTTACATAGCATTGGTTAGCAGTACACAGAGAAACCTCTTTTCTCAGTCCGTCAGGGAACAACAGAACTACCAACGGTTTTTCAACAGTCACCTTTAGAATGTTCGTGCAGCTTCCCAGAATTCCCTGCTGCTTGCGCTGCTGCTGCATGCAAACAAGGCTGAAAATTCCAACACCCTGTTTAGTTCCAAGGCCTTCCCTTGGTACTTGCTACTCTGCTGCTGTGATAGACAATTAGATCACTCACCAGTATGATCCTATTATTCTTTTGTTACCAAAGCATCAGTTCTGCATCTGACATCTATACCACAATTCTGCAAGACCACACCAGGACTGTATGTATTAAAACTTCTTCCTTTTATTGATTTTGTCACAGAACCTGAAGAATTTTGTCACACAACCTGAAGAAGAGTTCTGGAGCACTCAAAAGCTTTTACACTGTGGTCGATTCAGCACTTGCGTTATCGACCTAAGTTCGAGCTGCGTTCGACCTAAGTGCTCCGCACAACCACTGGGATCTACGTGGTTTTGTACCAGCTTCACCCCATGTAACGGTCAGATTTCCAACTCCAGTTGGGAACTACTACTTTTTCAGGGAACCACGCTCGAACTCAGCTCGATTCCAGTAAAGTGTGGAATCTCTGGTGCCAGGAGTCCCCCATTCAACCAATCACAGCTGAGTGTTTCGGGCATGTGTACAGCTGGCCAATCAAAAAACGCCACCTTCGTCCCTCTATTCCTGTGGCAGTTTTTTTAATAACGTGTGTGGGGATAGACGGAACATGGCCATAGAACAGTAGCCAATCGGAACGGAGCGGCGAAGAGGCACAGGATGATTCCACCCTCTGAGCTGGGATCAAGCTGGTTGCAGTGGGGAACAACAATGGCTTCGACCTAGGTTAGTACCCTTCTCAGGGAACTGGGTCGAACCTGTAGTCTTGCCCACGAGGCCCCAAGGAAGAGATGAGACGTGGAGATTCCATCTGGTGGAGAGCGCCAGCGGCAGGAAGCGCGGGATTCCGTGATCCTGGCAACTCTGCTGTGTGCTAGGCTCTGCCTCCTTTTATTAGGGTTTACAAGAGGGGGGGCGATGTGGGCGGACCAGGAGGCAGGAGAGCGGGACAGCGGGAGACCATCATGTGATGCATGATCTCAACGGGCTACTACGTGCAGGAGGAAGCATCCGCGTCTGGGTCTAATCCACACCTGAGGGCAGAAGCCTCTTTGTCCCTTTGTCTGGGACATCTGGTGACCGTGAGTCAGGCATCTCATGACCGGCACCGGCATGCCTAGCGCTCCTTCTACGGTTCTGCCGGGTTCGCGGGCTCACCCCTACAGAACCTATTTTACTCGTGTGCGGAATTGCCCTGTGAAGAGTCACTGGGTCTTAGTTAAAGGTATTATATGGGGGTTGCATTCTGGCTTTTTGGCTTTTTTTATGGCAAGTGGGTCACCATGGAATCTGCCCCGGTAAATAGTTTGGGATGGATCCAGCCAGTCTTTTTGCTCAATGAAATTCAGTTGCCCTCCTTTTCACAACTTCCATCCAGCATGGGTTTTTGACCATGCAGGCCCAGTGATTCCAGTATCCGCATTTCGGAGTGGTGACCCTTCTTCCCTTTTCACCAGTGGAAAAGGCAGTTGGAGCCAATCATTTATATCTTTTAGCAGAGGCAAATAGGGCCACTTAAAAATGTTATTTGAGGTTCTTCCTACCTGCTCTTCAAAATCACAAATTGCTTCAGGTTGATTAGATTCACAGAGGTGCCATAGTTCCCATTCAGCACTTGTTTAATTAAATACGGAATTAAAAAGTTGGCCCTAACCTTTTTTGGAAGCTTATATATATAGGAAGTGTGCCAAAGATGGGAGATAAACAACTGATTTTTGAAAAGCGTTTCAGGTGGGGTGATATGGGCTTTAGCTCATTTCAGATGTCACATCAAACCAGAGATTATGTTCATCATAATTTAGAACCTAGTGCATGGTCTGAGCTTCCAAATGTACAAAGTTTGGTACCAGGCTGCTAATCTACTAGCATTTTTCCGCCTGCTCTTCCCTCACATTTCATGGCTTTCAAAGTAACTGTGGTTAATGAGTTCAGATGAAGAAGAAGAGTCTGGATTTATACCCTGCCTTTCTCTCCTGTAAGGAGACCCAATTCTTCAGATTACAGTCCACCTGCTCTTAACCACCACACCACGCTGGCTCTCAATATAACCATGGCTCTTGATAAGGTTTCTCACAAGGGAGAGGAAGGGAAAGGAGCTTGTAAGCCACCTTGAGTTTCCTTACAGGAGAGAAAGGTGGGGTATAAATCAAAAATTCTTCTTCTTCTTCTTCTTCTTCTTCTTCTTCTTCTTCTTCTTCTTCTTCTTCTTCTTCTTCTTCTTCTTCTTCTTCTTCTTCTTCTTCTTCTTCTTCTTCTCCTCCTCCTCCTCCTCCTCCTCCTCCTCCTCCTCCTCCTCCTCCTCCTCCTCCTCCTCTTTCCTCCCTGATGGTTGGCGGTTTTTACTTTGCTTTGTCTGTTCCCAGAGGTGGCTGAGTGCAAGAATCTTCATATCTGGGTTAGCTTTTCCGATCATTGCCTACCAAGGAGAGTCATAAAACTTTAGCCTTGGCAAGATGGAATGTGTGCTGCTAGACCTTTGGCGTGGAATTGTAAACGGTGGGAAGCGGGGGTAACGGCTGAGACGTTGCAGCTGGCCATTCCTACGTGGCACCAGGGAAAGAGCATTATTTCAGGGTGCTGAAGATTATTTAATGTCTCGGCTCCATATTGTCTGCTTTGAAAAGGGCTGACGGGGGACGGGAGATCGCTGTTCTGCTCCAGCCTCCAGCCCTTGAATCCCGCTTTTCTTTTTTTCTTTGCAGCCCCGCTCAGCACAGCTGGCCGGCAGCTTTTGGTGACTTTATTGCATAAATCCAATTCCAGAACAAATCTTTTGGCTCATTCTTGGAACTCAGTCAGAACTTTGATATTGGCTGCCAACCCTGTTGGCTTCGGTTCCGGTCCGGTTTCCTTTCTTTCAAGGTAGTCAAAGCAGCAAAGGAATAAAAGGGAGAACATGAAAGGCCATCGAGTCTGCGCTGCCGTGGTGAATGTGCTCAAAATAAGTCAATGGAATAGTGGCAAATTTGATTATGTTGTACTGCATGGTTTAGTTTTCCCTCCGGCCAAGAGCCTGGGGAATAAAAGAGGTGAGCTTTTGGGGCCAGAGATATTTCTGGTGGAATATTGAGCTGAGTTAAACCCTGGGATGTATTCCGGCATCAAAAATGAGTGGCACGTTTATGATAGGTCTGGTTTATCCATGCTTTATGAGGGGAGACTTAGGGAGCTGGGGATGTTTAGTTTGATGAAAAGAAGGTTAAGAGGTGACATGATTGCCATGTGTAGATATTTGAAGGGATGTCATGTTGGTGAGGGAGCAAGCTTGTTTTCTGCTGCTCCAGAGACTAGGACCAGGAGTAATGGGTTCAAGGTGAAAGAAAAGAGATTCCACCTAAACATCAGGAAAAACTTCCTGACAGGAGGAAGAAGAAGAAGAGGAAGAAGAAGAAGAAGAAGAAGAAGAGGAAGAACAAGAAGAACAAGAAGAACAAGAAGAACAAGAAGAACAAGAAGAACAAGAGAAGAGTTTGGATTTATATCCCCCCTTTCTCTCCTGCAGGAGACTCAAAGGGGCTTACAATCTCCTTGCCCTTCCCCCCTCACAACAAACACCCTGTGAGGTGGGTGGGGCTGAGAGAGCTCAGAAGATCTGTGATTAGCCCAAGGTCACCCAGCTGGCGTGTGTGGGAGTGTACAGGCTAATCTGAATTCCCCAGATTGTAAGCCTCGTTGAGTCTCCTGCAGGAGAGAAAGGGGGGATATAAATCCAAACTCCTGCTCCTGCTCCTGCTCCTGCTCTTCTTCTTCTTCTTCTTCTTCTTCTTCTTCTTCTTCTTCTTCTTCTTCTTCTTCTTCTTCTTCTTCTTCTTCTTCTTCTTCTTCTTCTTCTTCTTCTGCTGCTGCTGCTGCTGCTGCTGCTGCTGCTGCTGCTGCTGCTTCTTCTTCTTCTGCTTCTGCTTCTGCTTCTGCTGCTGCTGCTGCTGCTGCTTCTTCTTCTTCTTCTTCTTCTTCTTCTTCTTCTTCTTCTGCTTCTGCTTCTGCTTCTTCTTCTTCTTCT
Source organism: Sphaerodactylus townsendi (assembly GCF_021028975.2). Lineage (NCBI taxonomy): Eukaryota > Metazoa > Chordata > Lepidosauria > Squamata > Sphaerodactylidae > Sphaerodactylus > Sphaerodactylus townsendi. The sequence goes on along the minus strand of NC_059439.1, from coordinate 15,670,248 downwards.
TCTTCTTCTTCTTCTTCTTCTTCTTCTTCTTCTTCTTCTTCTTCTTCTTCTTCTTCTTCTTCTTCTTCTTCTTCTTCGGAAGCCAGGGTTTGGGGAAGGGAGAGAGCTCAGCAGGGATCTGATGTCAGAGTCCACCCTCTGAAGCTGCCATTTATAGAGAAGCTCCCCTTCCACTGGCTTTCCCACCGTTTCCACCAGGCCACACAGGTGTCAAACTGTGTGATAACATGTTTAGGGAACCATCATGCAAAATCCAACTGGTGCAGATATACCTTAAAGAGGATGTGTGAAAACCCTGCTTTGGATAGCCTACTCTAGCCCGATCTCAGAAATGGAGGTCTCTTGGAGTTGCAGCTGATCTCCAGGTGACAGAGATCAGTTTACCTGGAGAACATGGCTGCTCGGAAAGGTGGACTCAATGGCATTATACTCCATTGAACTCCCTCCCCCAAACCCCACCCTCCTCAGGGTCCACCCAATAAATCAAGTATTTCCCAACTGGGAACTGGCACTCTTGGGTTTATTTGCCATGAACCGTGAAAGGCATTGAGAATCACCCATCATCGCTTTAGCTAGGAGATTCCTAGTTCATCGTCCGCAGCCCTCTCCTAAGAACACCCCAAATGAGTGCAAAATTTGATTTGAGCATCAAATCACAACATAATTGTTCCGTACGGGGTTTGAGCCTGATGAGGGACGAAAGCCCTCTTGTGGGAGTTTTCCTGGCTTTGCTTCAATCCTGACCAGAAAACCTTATGAAGAACGTACGATCTACCGCATTTTGGCTGCTAGGAATCCCCAGCCACACGAATCAGCCTTAGTTGTTTGGAAATTTTTTTTAAACCAGGTGTTGCCTGCGTTGTGTAAGCTTTAATTTATTTTAAATTAATTTGCACAGAGGGAGACAGAAAGGTGAATTAACTCCCCCCATCCTTTCCAGATGAGAAGGATGGGGGGGGGGGGGAGGAAAAGTCTTGGCTTCCCTCAGGGAACCATGAATGGAGGCCCCAGCGTTCTATTCAATTAGGTGTAATAAAGCTACATTTTTCTGTTTCCTGATCCCATAGTAAAGTGGGGGAATTTGCATAGGTAATTAGTTTAGCCTGCTTATTTGATCAGTTCAGTCAACTCCTTCCCATTTTCTTCTTTCCTACTCCTAACCTCAGAAACAGGCGAGGGGAGTAAAATACGGCATTCTTGGCAGTGAAGTCAAAGGGCTGGAATCCCGTATCTTTAAACACGAGTCAGCACAAACTCTTGGAAAGTGAGGGGGGGGGGGGCGATTTGACATGGAAAAACGGCAAGTAAAAAAAGAGGCTATTTAGAGTTTTGATCCAGGATTATAGCTTAAAAACACAAATGCCAAAATGAATCGGGGAAAGTGAGGAATCGTCCGCGGATGGACGATTTTCCTCGTGTCAGAGGGAAATCCCTTGCTTTCGAGAATGAAGTTGTTGAACCCATTCATACTTTTTACGCATCATCTCTAAGAGTCTGTGTTTTTAGAAATGTCTCTTGAGTGTCGACATTTTAAAACAAAGTTTGAAACATTTTGCACATTTTTAATGGTTTGATTGTTGGAAGTAGAATGCCATGGTATTGCCCAGAGGCATATCTAGGGAAAATGTAGCATGGTGCAAAATCTGAGTTTTCTGCTCCCCATATGGGCAGCTGCGCTCCCCCACGACAACCAAACATTTTTTTTAAAGTCTGTGTATGGACCCATGGGGGGTGGAAGGGGTATGGGGGTGATTTTACGCCCCCACGTGACTAAATGGCTGCAGCCTGGAGACATTTGACCCCATATATCCCCCTGGGCAGCACGCCCCCTGGGTATTGCCCGGGGCCCCAATGTGGTAACCGAGGACACCATGATGCTTGAACTCTGAACACTGGTTCTGCACATTTGCAGCATGGTTCATTTGGCATCAGGCAAAACCTAGAGCCATGGTGGCGAACCTTTGGCACTCCAGATGTTATGGACTACAATTCCCATCAGCCCCTTCCAGCATGGCCAATTAGCCATGCTGGAAGGGGCTGATGGGAATTGTAGTCCATAACATCTGGAGTGCCAAAGGTTCTCCACCACTGACCTAGAGGCAACGAGTATCAGTTGGTTAGTGCCTGTGGTGTGACCAACACACTTCTGCACCCCTTATACAAATAGGGCTGCCAACTCTGTGCTGCGAAATACCTGGAGATTTGGGGGGTGGAGCCTGTGCAAGGCAGGGTTTGGGGAAGGGAGAACCCTGACTGGCCATACAGTTGACCCTCCAAAGCAGCCATTTTCTCCATGATCGGTCCTCTAGAGATCAATTGTAATACCATGAGATCTCTAGGGAGGACCAGGAGGTGGGCAGCCATTCAAATAAATGAATATGAATGCCATATTGCCCTACGATGCACCTCCGCTCATTGGAGGGGGACCTTTTATCGATCCCCAGCAGGAGGGATATTTGGCTGGCTTCAACAAGAGCCAGGGCTTTTTTGGCCCTGGCTCTAGCCTGGAGCTGGAAATAAGCTCTCCGGGGACGTCAGAGCCCTGCAAGAGCTTTCACAGTAGCGTAGGGCAGAGGCGTACCTAGGAAAAATGTACCCCGGGGCAAAATATGTATCTCCCCTATATGGGCAACCACCAGGTCAAAAAAGAGAGTGGGAGAAAGGAGGGTTTCCCCACGTGACTAAATGGCCTCCGCCTGGGGATGTTTGACCCCATATGTCCCCCTGGGCAGTACACCACTGCTGCAGGGCCTGTGAGACCTGGCTTTTCCACCAGGCCTTTCCCATCTAGCCAGCTGGATTAAAACAAATTACAGTAATCTTCTTTCGGTCTCTTAGGGAGGGGTATATTGTGTGAGTTGGAAGTGATTATGTTGCCATCTGCTTCTATATAATTTTGCAATGTATGGCATAGTGCTATTAGGTGTTTTGTACTATTGTTGTAACTTTCATATGGCTTTATTTTAACTTTTTTATGGATTGTATTTATTGATCGTTGTGACCCTCTGTGAGCCCTGCGTGGATAGAACAGGATATAAATAAATAAATAAACAGACAGACAGACAGACAGACAGACAAAATTAATATGAACGCTTTGGCATGGGATAAAGGGTGCTATTGACAGCTGAACATGTTCCATGTGTCTGTCGAGCAAGTTGTGATCACACCACAGGTGAAGAACCTGCTGCAACCTCTCTTCAAAAATGCTGTCTGCCTTCATTCTCACTTTCCCCGGATGAAACCCAGGAACAGAGTCCTTAGCAGAAACAGAAGACAGGACAAAATGCAGATTGCCCTGTTGGATGGAGGGCATCCTAGGGCATCCCTTGTCAAAAGGAAGAAACTGGTTACCCTGAGGCGAAACATTAAGAGCTTGATAAACAAAAGGGAGACCTGTGCGCTATCTCTGTTTTGCTTCCTGATCTTTCAAAAACTGCTAAACAATCACTCTTTCCAAGGAGGCACCTGATTATAAATGATGGCTTCTAACCGGGGCAATAATAAACTCAAGATGGTCACTCCTTCGGCCCATCTCTTCAGAGAGAAGCCACTCAATCAAAGCCAGGTTGACTGGTGAGGATGAGATCTGAAGCAAAGGAAATTGGGCAGTGACGGGTGGGGGGGGGGGGGACAGAGAAAAGACTGTGAGGTTCTTCCTGGAAATTGCCTTTAATAACTAACTCAGTCGTGTCTGTCTCTAGATGGATGTTTAATCTCATCAGGCCGGAGCTGGTGGCTGGGATGTTGGAGGCAGGGAATGGAAAATGAAGTCAGCTAGGGTAACCCAATCATAGTACATTTGATTTGCAAGAGAGGGAGATGTATAATCCACTGTTTTTATGCATGGCGCACCCATTTGGAGTTCTGAAATGTTGCGGCTTTTATTTCCGAAACAAGTTTGTAGCCAATCCAATCCAATCCAAAAACCTTTATTAGGCATAAACCAGAAGTGCCATACATTCCAAATACAAACACAGGATCATTGTTATATATCATGTAGAATATGGATTAAAAATGTAGCAACTGCTTCAGAAATTTCTACATTAGGGAAGTTTGTAGCCGTTAATGGTTCTTTTGTGGGAGGTAGGTAGCCCCTAGAGCAGTGGTGGCGAACCTATGGCACGGATGCCAGAGGTGGCACTCGGAGGCCTCTCTGTGGGCACGCGCAAACAGAGTGCCCCCCCCCCCACATCTAGGCTGGCCTGGGCTGCTGGGCTCGATTATTAGCATTAAACCTAAGACCTAGTTTTGGGGAAGCAGTGTAGGTACCCTGTTAAGCGCTGTTAATCCCCACTGATTTTCATGCAAAGAACTAAAGCGCAATCCTTTACCTGGGAGTAAGCTCGGTTCCTGGCAATGGGGCTTGCTTCTGAGTAAACCCCCCTAAGGTCGTGATTCACCCATTGGAAGAATTGCATGGTTGCTTCAAAGCAAAGCCAGCGACGACCCACCAAGCTTACTCCCGAGTAACGCACGCCTCAGAGCCAACCATTTTTTTCTAAACTAAAACCTCAGTATTCAGGTTAAATTGTCGTGTTGGCACTCTGCGATAAATAAGTGGGTTTCGGGTTGCAATTTGGGCACTCGGTCTCGAAAAGGTTCGCTATCACTGCCCTACAGTACCTTCTGTATGTCTGTTCATCCCTTCATCACAACTTCTGCTCAGAATTTGATTCTGTTGTTGCTGATCACAACATAAGGGCAGCTGTTCTCCATCAGCCCGAGATCCAGCTACAGTAGGGCTGTCTGACTTCCTGCTAGAAATCAACAGAAGCCTGCTACACTGTTGCTACAGGCAAAAATATACCAGCCAACACTGAAGGTGCTACTTTAATGGCGTGATAATAAATATAAAGTGAACATGTGCACAATATACTCATAACAGGTAACAAACCACATGTAAATGGGACTAGACACCCCACATACATATAAACATATAAATTTCAAGTGTGTGTATAGACACGCACTCAGGACTACACTACAGAGTTAGATGGTGTCAAGAGGATGACTCAGATAAGTCCGTGATTCTTCTCAAAGACGGCGTCTCTGGTAGTCCCCTGTTTCACGGCGGCTTGACCTCTTCATCGGTGACACATTTGTATTAGTATTAGTGTTGCCCATAATGGGATTTTCCAATTCAAGCACGATGTTTTAAAAGCTTGTACATATTCCCTGTGAATCTTGGGTTAAGCTTCAAATTTCCTACATCAAATTTCCCCGTCTTTGATGTTTTGAAGAATCTACCTTTGTAGTATAGTCCCAAGAGTGTGTCTGTACACATGCTGGAATTTTGTATGGTTATATTTATGTTGCTTTGGATGTGGGGCGTCTAGTCCCATTTACATGTAGTTTGTTACCTGTTATGAGTATATTGTGCACATGTTCACTTTATATTTATTATCCTGACATTAAAGTTATATTATATTATATTATCCATTATCCTGAGCCCTTCGGGGATAGGGCGGTATACTAAATTTAATAATAATAATAATAATAATAATAATAATAATAATAATAATAATAATAATAATAATAATAATAATAATAATAATAATAATAATAATAATAATAATAATAATAATAATAATAATCCCCCCAAAGGGCACTACCTTGGTGTGGTGGTGGGGCTTGTGTGCTCCAATGAGTCAGAGGGCTGTGCTGGAGGGCCACCCAAACCAGAGAGGCCTCTGATGAGGAGCCAGACTAAATGTGCCCAAAACCCAAAACCATGGTGAAGACAAGAAAAAGAAACTTTATACCGGATCGGTCGTCGCCCGGGTCAACAAGGACCGCTTCTAATGCTGGAGTACCTGGGCACTTGGCGGAAAATGGGCTACAGGACTCAGGATCTTCAGCTGAGCAACCAGGGCTGAAGACTGCAGGACTACTGGAAGTACCGAACAAACGTCGAAAATATTCGTGTGCAGAGAATAGAGAAATTATGGCTTGCTACTACAAATCAAACCCATCAAAAAGAGGATACCTCAAACGAATGTACCAAGTCTGGAAAGAACTTCACCCAGACACAGAAATTACTGAGCAAAGACTTTTTTAGAATAGAATAGAATCTTTATTGGCCAAGTGTGATTGGACACACAAGGAATTTGTCTCCGGTGCATATGCTCTCAGTGTACATAAAAGAAAATACATTTGTCAAGAATCATAAGGTACAGCACTTAATGATTGTCATATAGGTCTAGTAAGCAATCAGGAAACAATCAATAGTAATAAAAACATAAAATGTAAAATCATAAAATAAAATGAAATGTCAGCACAGGCTATAGTCATACAGTCATAAGTGGGAGGAGATGGGTAATAGGAATGATGAAAAAAGTAGTGCAGTAATTATATAATAAATATATAATAAATAGTTTGACATTATCGAGGGAGTTATTTGTTTAACAGAGTGATGGCATTCGGGAAAAAACTGTTCTTATGTCTAGTTGTCTTGGTGTGCAGTGCTCTGTAGCGACGTTTAGAGGGTAAGAGTTGAAACAGTTTATGTCCAGGATGCGAGGGGTCAGTAAATATTTTCACAGCCCTTTTTTTGACCCGTGCAGTATACAGGTCCTCAATGGAAGGCAGGTTAGCAGCAATTGTTTTTTCTGCAGTTCTGATTATTCTCTGAAGTCTGTGTCGATCTTGTTGGGTTGCAGAACCAAACCACACAGTTATAGAGGTGCAGATGACAGACTCAATGATTCCTCTGTAGAACTGTATCAGCAGCTCCTTGGGCAGTTTGAGCTTCCTGACTTGCTGATCAAAGACTTGCTGATCAAAGAAGATATATTGAAAGGAACAAAGTTTTTAGTGCACTAGAGCTAGCAGAAATCCAGCAGAAAGCACAAGACAATGGTATTGAAAAAATACCAAGGAACACTCAAAGAAATTCAACAAAATTGGCAACAATTCAAGGACTGCAAGAGACAGAGGAGGAAGAGGAGGAAGAAACAACAATCATCACACCTCCAAAGGAGCCAACCCAAACAACCCAAAGTTCCCAATTGACAAAAAAGCAAGAAGAACTGATGCAGAAGATCCTAGAACACATGAGCAATACAAACGAACATACAAGATTGCCACCATTGAAGATTGTTCCAAGGAAGGATCTGCTCAATTCACTGAAGGATGCAAACAAGGTCATTGCTGGAATCCAAACAATGTCACTGCATGAAACAAACCAGCTTATGTACAGCACTGCAGTAGTGATTACTAAAGAGCTAGGGGTAAAGATTCATCACCCAGAAAAGAAGGCCGAAAATAGGTACTCCAAAGTGGAAAATCCAGGACTGGGAAGAAAAAAAATCGAAAAGCAAACTACGATCGGATGCCAGCAAACTGAAAAGCATGAAGGAGAAAAGAATGCTGAAAAAATGAGAAAATCAAAGCAGATTCCTAGTTAAGAGGGGTACTCACCTGGACAAGAGGGAAACTCAATGAGGCAATAGAGGTGGTCAAACAACATGATGGTGGCAGTTTCAAAGAAGATTGCAAGATTCCGGGAAGCAAGGGATTTGCTCAATTCAAAGCTATGAATCAACTTTTCTACTCCAACCAGAAACGATTCTACCCAGAATGTAAGTGGAGATGTGAGAAAGCAGGTAAACACAGGAGAGCCAGAGACAGGAGAACAAACGATTGAGTTCTTGGAGAAACATTTGGGACAGCCCAAAGAACTACAACCTAAAAAAATGCAAGTTGGGCCAAAGATGTGGAGGCTGAACTTCGAGCAGTGGCAACAACATGGACAACCTGGTAATAACAACAATCTGCAAAAATGGTTGGAGAAAGCGAGAGCAAAAATGGTGAAAAAGAACTGGACTGCCCCAGGCAGTGATGAACTACATGGATTCTGGCTGAAGAAGAAACTGACCAACTTGCATGAAAAGAATTGCCTCCAACAGTTGAACTTCATCAGGTGCTGCAAACAGGCCAAATTCGCTGAAGAATGGATGACAACAGGGAAAACGTTTCTGATAATGAAAAGACCAAGAAAAAGGGAGCAATCCCTAGCAATTACAGGCCAATCACTTGCCTACCAACAACCTTTTAAGCTTTTACTGGCATAGCTATTAGCTGATGCAATACCAAGACCACCTGGAAGGAAAGAACTTGCTGCCCCCAGAACAAAAAAAAAAGGAAACAAACGTAAACAGTAGAGAGGGGAACAAAAGATCAACCTGCTCATAGATAAAATGATCCTTGAGAATTGCAAAGAAGGAAAACCAACTCTGCATGTAGCTTGGATTGATTAAGGCAGGAAAGCATTCGATCTCACTGCCACACAGTTGGATACTTCATTGCTTGGAGATAATTGGAGTCAGTGAAAACATCAAGAAATTGGTCAAGAATGCAATGCACACTTGGAAAAACAAGAATTAATTACGTCAATGGAGCAGGAATAGGGAAATCCAACATCCGAAGGGAATATTCCAAAGGAGACTCCCTGTCCCCACTTACTCTTCATCAATATTGCTATGATTCCGCTCTCTATAATTCTGAAGAAAACAGGTCAAGGATATCAGACAGCAAGAAAGTCACCAAAAATTTCACACCTTCTATACATGGATGACCTAAAGCTCTATGGAAAATCAAAAAAGCAGAGATTGAGTCACTACCACTGAACACAGTGAGAGTCTTTAGCACTGACATTGCTGCAATGGATTTTTGGACTCTGGCTTAGAGTGTGCAACTTTGGAACTGGCAGTAAAGGTAAACTTGCAACATGCTTTGAAGGTGTGAATATGCCAAATGACATAGAAATAAAGAGCTTACCAGTGGGCCATGAAAGCTACAAATTACTTGGGGATACTGCAAGCAGAGAACATCAAGCATGCAGAAGTCAAAGGCGCAATTAGGAAGGAATATCTTAGAAGGGTAAGAAAAATTTTGAAATCAAAGTTAAAATGGAGGAAATACAATAAAGGCAATTATTATACTTGCGGTGCCTGTAGCCAGTACGCTACACTGCTGGCATAATTAACTGGACACAAGTCAATTGGACATCCTGGACAGAAAACAAGGAAAATTATGACCATCAATCGAGCACTGCCTCCAAGAAGTGATGTCGAGAGACTCTACCTAGCAAGGTCAGAAGGAGGGAAGAAGGACTGCTCCCACATCAAGCAATCAGTAGAGGGAAGAGAAAAGAGGCCTGAAAAGAATACATCCAAGAAAAGTCAAATGTAAGAGCCAGCATTGAAAGGAAGTCCACAAGGCTGGAGATGCTGAAAGCCAAAGAATCAAAAAAAGAGTATAGAGTCCAACAGTTTAAAGAAACACGAAAAGGAGCAGTGGCTAAACAAAGCCACTCCATGGGAAGTACTTTAAGAACATTGAAGGGAAGGTTGACAGCAAGAACACATGGGAGTGGCTCAGAAGGGGAACTCTAAAGAAGGAAACTGAAGGCCTGATTTTTGCTGCCCAGGAGCAAGCATTACAGACAAATGCAATAAAGCACCGCGAAGATCGAAAAGTCTTAAGCATAATGACCCAGAAGTGCCAGCTCTCTGCAAAGAGGGTGATGAAACTGTGGAGCTACATCATCTGCTGTTGTAAGAAAAATAGCCCAAACTGACTATCTTGAACGCCTACAATAGGCTAGCAGCAATGGTGCAGCACTGGAACCTTTGCAAAAGTAACGTACCTGCCCTGTAGCCAAGACCTGGTATGGCGAGCACAAGCCAGAGAAGACCACAGAAAATGAAGAAGCAAAAATACTCTGGGACTTTGGGAGGAATACAAACAGACAGATTAACACCTGGGCACAATAAACACCCCAGACATAACAGAAAGTGATAGAGAAAAAACATGTTTGGATCATAGATGCTTGCTGCAAAGCCAGTTGACAGCAGGAGTAGAGGACAAAAGAGCTGGAAAAAAGATCACAAAAAAATACAAGGACCTACAAAATTGAAGTTGGAAGAGCGATTGTGGCAGAAAAGAACAACAGTAATCCCACTTAGTAGTTCGGTGCCTCTAGGAGGAATCCCAAGAAAATCTTGAAAACATCTGGAAAGTTTTCCTAAACTTGGACAGAACATCCAGTCCACATGCTGCAGAAAGCAGCACTGAACAAGGCTACACATTCTACACATAAAATACCTCCTAATATCCTAGGTCCCTTGGGAAGGACTCGGGATATTCCAGAGAGATGAATTCCAGACACTTGTGCTGTGTTGTTATGTGTATAATAATAATAATAATAATAATAATAATAATAATAATAATAATAATAATAATAATAATAATGATAATGAGCATCTTAACTGCTGGCTGTAGCAGTGGAGTAATAGGTTTTTGTTGACTTCTGATGCTCTTTTGCTCCACGTTGCTTTTTTCTTGTTACACTGTTTAATTGCAGACTTCCTACTCTGGCAGGGGACCTTCCACTAGTCACTATTGTTGTGCGTATAGTTTAACTTCTGGGGAATATCTGGAAGTGACATTACATCGCTGTAGAGTGATGTGATGTCACTTCTGGTTTTCCCCAGAAGTGATGTCATGGTGCATACCATGCCAGAATCCCTCATGTCCCCAGCCAGTGTGGTGTAGTGGTTAAGAGCAGGTGGATTCTAATCTGGAGAACCAGGTTGGGTTCCCCACCCCTCCACCTGAGTGGCAGAGGCTTCTCTGGTGAAACAGATGTGTTTCCGCACTCTTATATTCCTGCTGAGTGACCTTGGGCTAGTCACAGTTCTCTCAGAATTCTCTCAGCCCCACCTACTTCACAAGGTGTCTGTTGTGGGGAGAGGGTTAGAGTGACACATTTGTATTAGTATTAGTGTTGCCCATAATGGGATTTTCCAATTCAAGCATAATGTTTTAAAAGCTTGTACATATTCCCAGTGTATCTTGGGTTAAGCTTCAGACAGCTTAAGCTGTCTGTTGTGGGGAGAGGAAGGGAAAGGAGGTTGTAAGCCACCTTGAGTCTCCTTACAGGAGAGAAAGGTGGGGTATAAATCCAAACTCTTCTTCTCTTCTTCTTCTCAACCAACACTTCCAACACTAATCTACAGTGCAATGCTAAACCCAGCCATGTCCCTCTAAATCCATTGAAGTAAATGGGTGTAATTGATGACATTTCAGAATTCTACCATTGTTGGGCGTGAAGCTCCCTGATACATTGTTGACCCCAAGAAACTGCTGTCCAGAGCACATTGGAAATAATGTTAAACAGGTATACTTAGCCCCAGTTTGTCCAAGAAAGTACAATTGTAGCTCTAGCCTCTGACCATAGAGAGGTCTCCCTTTACCAACAAGGGCCAGGATGTGTTGATTATACATCACAGGAATAAGAACATTCTTCCGCTGCCAATCTGTTTTATTGGTGACCTCCCGAACTCTAACGTTATGGAAGAGGGAGAGAAAAAGAAAAAAGATTCTCTCTATCCTCTTTCTCCACTCTGTGCTTGCCAAAATTGATCAGGTCCTCTATTTAGCCTTTTTTTTCTGAACTGAAGAGGGCCCAAAATGCCTTACACCACAGGAAAGGCACTCCAGTCTCTTGATCATTGTGGCCAGTGATGTAAGCCAAACAATGTTAATTGTGTGTTTTATCCTTTCAACAAAAAAGATTGTTTTCAAAGCTACGATGGAGTCATTTTGAAGCTACGCATGTAAGCATCTCATAAAAGTGCAGTAACTAAATCACCAGTATCTATATTACATCTCAGATTCCAAAATATGACATGTTGCCCTCCTGATACAGCAGATTTTATCAGTGTGTGTAATGGGGGCTGATTTCATAGAGGTGAATGAAAATTCACAGTGAGGTTGAAAGGTCGGCTCTTGTAGGGATGCAAAGCTTTATTGTCAAACCCTCTCATGTTTTTAAGAGTGTTTGCTGAGGCTGTTTTTTAATTTTAAAAAGCCGTCACAATAATCAGAGAGATAAGTGTTCTTGCAAAATAAATCCATGTGGTCTGAAACGGGGGGCAGATGCTGTTGTCTCTTAGTAAATTAGGGGCCTAACCTCGCAGTGGTTAAGGACGGTGAACTCTAATCTGAAGAATTGGGTTCAACTCCCCACTTTTCCACACGAAGCCTGCTGGGTGACCTTGGGCCTGTCACAGTTCTCTCAGAACTCTCTCAGTCCTCATGGAGGCAGGCAACAACAAACCACCTCCCAACGTCTCTTCTCTTGACAACCTATGGGGTTGCCATAAGTCATCTGTGCAGTTGTGGGATTCAGCAGGTTCGCACGACTTCAGCAGAACCAGTGGTTAACATGGTGCTTGTAAACAACCAGTTGTTAAATTATTTGAATCCCACCAAAGCATCTGTGCCTTGACAACATTTTCTATCACCAACACCTTCATAAAGCAGGCTGTGCAGAATCCTCTTTCTGTTTCCTGATTATGTTTGTTAGAAAAGTGTCAGGAGCCTGCAAGTGTTTCAGGGTACACATCTACCTGTTGTGTGTTTATCAGCCCCAATCATGTCCTGTAATCCAATGCATTGTCCTTTTTAATCCATATTTCCTTTCCTACTTCTACACTTCCTAAAGCACTTATATGCAACTCATCTTCCTAGGATGGCATGAATGGTTCTGCCTTCCCTATTTTATTCTCAGGCCCCTTTCCACACATGCAGAATAGTTCACTTTCAATCCACTTTCAATGCACTTTACAGCTGGATTTTACTGTGTGGAATAGCAAAATCCACTTTCAAACAATTGTGAAAGTGGATTGAAAGTGCATTGTTCTAAGTGCAGAAGGGGCCTCAGTCACCCAAAGAGGTAGGTAGGGTTGGGCAGACAAGGTCATCTGGCAAGCTTCATGCTGAGTGGAAATTTGAACTCAGGTCTTCCAGATTCTTGTCCGATATTCGGGTAGGGGCCGTGGCTCAGGGACCAGAGCAGCTGCTTGGCATACAAAAGATTTCAGGTTCAGTTCCTTGCATTTCCACTTAAAAGATCTGGCACAAAACCCGCATCGGACATGAGATGTCGTGAGGATGGGAATCTGGTGAAGCCAAACAGAAAAACTAGTAGGGTCTAACTTCGGTCTTGCTGTCTAAACAGCAGTTGAAAACAGCAGAAATCCAAATTCCTCCTGTAGAACACAGCTATAATTATGCAGTAGGGACAGGAAATGCAATTGTGCTCTGCATTTTCTCATAGACCCTGATCCTGGCATAGCTTGTCTCTTGAATTCATGAAAATGTTCATCAGTAGGAGAGAGAAAAGTGATGTTTCTGAAGGTTAGCAGGTATATTTATGTATGATCCTGTTTGCAGAGTAACGAGCAGAATGTAGCTTTGCGTGCCACTTTATAATTAAAAAAACCAGTTAACTTGGTAAAGACCAGCCTTTTTGCCTCAGAAATCATAAACAAAAGAACTTTACTTATACTGAGAGAGAAAGAGACTATATACATATAACAAAGTATCACTTAAATATAAATACATTCACAGTTCATCATTTTGTTACAATTTGATTACCATAACAAGTATTGTTTAGAATATTTAAATGGAGCGGAGACTTTTACATAGTTTTAGTTAACAGTACACTGAACAACATCTTTCCTCAGCCAGAGTCAGAGAGCAACTGTTTCCAACTGTCACTTTTAGAAACTGTTTCCAACTGTCACTTTCGTGAGATCTCCCAGAATTCCATGCTGCTGCTGCATGCAAGGCTGTAAAATCCACCAGTTTCAGGTGCAGGTTCCCCAATGTCTTAGGCCAAGTACCACTTAAATGTTGCAAAATGTGTGCATGTGTGGGTTTCACAGCAGAGTGTTTGAGCAAACGTGATACAACCAGTATAAGAAAGCTGGAGTTCCTGTTAGGAGCATGTTTCATCAGGTCCATGACAGCTTTCCCTTGGAAAGCAGGAAATTTCATATGCTTTTTTTTTAAAAAAGGAGCATAAACATAAGTTAAACTCTTAAGTGCATTTTAGCCCCCATTGATCCCTGGACTTGTCACACCAGAGGGGGGTAGGGAAGTTGGCTCCATGGTGAATTAATTATTTCTGATGTTTTAAAAAGCCCTCCTTTCATTTTCTCTGCATGTCTGCATGCGAAGGGCTAAAAGTTTTGCGAGGAAATCTGAAACCATGTGAAAGTCGCTTGACTTTGGGGTTTTAATGTAAGCTCTAAACTCAGACCAGATTCTCCGAAGGTTTCGGTCGGGTTTGCAAGGCCTTGAAGCAAACATGTTTGACTTGTCAGCCTAACGCCCTGGCTTTGATGACGTGTATGTAGCCTCTCAGCCTTTGCGCTTGAAAATGAGGGACAGAAGTGCTCTAAATGTGGGGAAATTAGAGACCCCCGGAAGTCCCCCTTTATATGGATGACCCAGTAAAGGGCATCAAATATACCAGGACTCAGGTCTGCCTTCTTATGCGACCCGTCCTGAATTATACTGTGGGTGGTTGTTTTTCTTCAATCTTTCTCATTGCTGATGAAGGAAAATAACTTTGCTTATACTTAGGATCAGTCTTGTTTTTATTAATGTTTCATGTATCCTGTGGCTGACTTTAGGATTCCCAGCTGCCCAGGCTAAGTAGGGAATCCCCCTCCCCCAGCCCTGATCTCCTGGCCTTAAGAAACTGAGAAGCAGGAGAAAAAATGGCCTCTATGGTGATGTTCTAGGAATTGCCCCAGACTTTATGGCCAGCATGGTGCAGTGGTTAAGAGCAGCAAACTCTAATCAGGAGAATTGGATTTGATTTCCCACTTCTTCACATGAAGTCTGGTGGGTGACATTGGGCTAGTCACAGTTCTCTCAGAATTCTCTCAGAATTCTCTCAGCACACATGGAGGCAAACCACATTTTAATATCTTTTGCCTTGAAAACCCTAGGTCATTGTAAGTCAGCTTTGACTTGATGGCACTTTCCACCACCATTATGGTCTTTACCATAGAGATTAGAGGAAATTCCTAGAGCTTCATCTGGCTGTGACAACAAATCTTCCCAAATTCTACCCTCCCCATGGACTGTCCTGCAAATTTCCTCATTTTGGCCTAAGCAGTGTTAGGAACCCAGCTGAACTGGATTGGAAACCAGCCCAAATTCATTCAGAACAAACCCTGAATCTCCTACACCAGTGGTGGTGAACCTTTGGCACTCCAGATGTTATGGACTACAATTCCCATCAACCCCTGCCAGCATGGCCAATTGGCAGTGCTGGCAGGGGCTGATGGGAATTGTAGTCCATAACATCTGGAGTGCCAAAGGTTCGCCACCACTGTCCTACACCAGTGAAGCAATATATTGTAAGGCCCTGTGGTTCTTTCATGCAAGCGAGAGGGTTTTGGATAGACCAAGCAGTGGGTTGGATCCAGCTAACTTTGCACTCAGTATCTCTGTTCCCTTTTTTGGTCCCACATGGCTTTTGTTCATGCAAGTACCATGATCCCTAGCGTAGTCTTTGGGATGCTCAAAGAGATCCTTTCCCTTTTGTACTAGTGGAAAAGCTGAATCCAACCCAATATGTTAGAACAACAGTGGTTGTTTCCAGGTCTATTTTATCCTGGTTTCTCCCTCCACGTGGCTGCCCATTTCTTTCCAGAAGCTGAGTTAGGATCAGGAGGTAATACTCCAGTTTGTTCCACACGAGTCCAGGTCTTTTGTAATTACACCGCAAGTGAATCCTCACATGTGCAAACCTCTTGATTGGTTGAGAGCACCGAGGCAGGAAAAATAAACCAGTTCTGCTCCCATAGCTTTTGCATGGTAGTGGGGTCACCCTGGGATATTTGAAAAGAATCACCAATTTGGTGATTTTTGAAAATCCCGGGCTAAGGAAAATATTACAAGGCAACACCAGGACAGGCCTGCTTTAGCACCAGGAACCGTGCGGAAAACTTCCATGAACCAGGATATTTCATTTGCCCATCCTGGGATATTTGAACCGTGTGGAAATGGCCAGTACTTTACCACCAAAACTACAGATAATGGTATCCCCACCCTGCAATGGGTACAGTGTGGTAAACTCTAGGGATCATAGTTTTAAAAAGCCCCACTATGAATGTAGACTGTGGGCCACTATCCACTTACCTCTTCAAACCGCTAAATGAATCGCGAGCTGTAATTTCGCTATGAAAAAAACCTCCGCGGCTTCTGACCACGGAGACATTTGTTCCCCACAGGAAAATTGCGCGGGCAGCAAAGAGCAGAAGTTCCATGGAAATAGGGGGAATAGAGCGTTCCGATTGGCTGGAGAATTTGTGCGTCACTGCCATCCGAGGGCGGGTCTCCGTTTCGATTGGCTGGAACGCTTTTGGTTGTGATTGGTTCGTATGTGCGTACGTGCGAACGTCATCAGAAAGGCGCTGCACACCTTCTCCTAACACGTCTGCATAAACTGACGTCTGCACATTCTGTCGTCGAGACAAAAACATGTCATCAACGGTCACCAAGCGAAAGTGGAAGCCGCGGAAAATAGAAATGAAAATTCACGCATGCGCAGCGCACGAGATCGAAATGAAAGCAAATATTTCAGGCAGGAAAATGAAAGAAAAACGCACTCCGTTAGAACCGGCTGTGTCTTGAATGGGCGCTGCAAACCCGCACAACCGTGGAGCTCGAGCAAGAAAAAAGAAATGTTGAGACGTCTTGTTGTGCACACGTCTCAATTTCCGCGAAAGTGCAATGGGTGTCGACATTTCATCGTCTACGCCATCACTACACGCGACACTTTTAGACGGGGACACCCCCACTTAACAAGATGGCGCTCCCTGTTCCCTTCTTCGATTGGCCGCGGAGCTGTGCTGCACATTGTTTAATCAGCCACAAGCAAACAGCCGAGGGAAATTCCCCACAACCCCGCAGAGTAATCTCAAGCGGGGTTTTTTAAAAAGTTGCTCTTTTTAGCGGAGCTAATTTGCCGCGCAGCCAGGAGGCGGGAGAGAGGTAAATCCCTGGCAGCTGCGCAGTGAGCGCCGGAGATGTGGGGAGCGTCCAGGACCCCCGTGGCTTTTAAAGAGGTGACCCCGCGGCTTATGGTGAGTGGGTAGTGACCCTGTAAGAATTAACTTCCAACTCCTGAGGAGACTTTCTGAGATAGGTGTATGTAGCAATTGTTTGAGTGTAGTAATTATTTGATGGCTATTTAATTCATCAGCTGCTTTTTAGCTTGAGAATACTTTTCGCACTGCTGAGAAAGTCAGTAGCCAAAATGCATTTGGTGTTTTGTTGTTTATCATATTCTTCGACCAACTGAATATGGGTCACTTGGTGAGTGCTCTGCATGAATTAGTTTATTGGTAAAGCAAGTTATTTATAGCACAGCAATTTTTATGGTGTGTGTGTGATCTATTGGCTATTATTTTATTGTAATTAATGGATGGACTCATTTTTAGTGTGTGGGGAGTTGTTTTACATTTTGGGGTTTGCTTACTTAATACCTTTTGGCTCTGTGGTCCATTCCAGCATACCAAAACTGGAACATGTGTACGTTACCTTATCCACACAAAATGGCGATTGGGCATCCTTAGAAACTTGCAGGTGGCCCAAGCCCCCGCTGCATAAAGTTGGAACACCAAATATAAAAAGGGCTATCAACACTTTGTTTCTCAGCTGACAAATCTTAAATGTATTCTATGTGACACATTTTTTTTTCAGTTTCCTCCTTACAATGTAAGGCTGGTCTGGCAGATTTCTCCCCCTTCTCGATTCCTGCAAGCGTTTCAGTCAGATTAAAAATCTCATTCATCAAGATACTTAATTAAATCCCGTCCTCTCATTTTATGTTTTCACAGCTCACGCGATTTCTGCCTGCTGGGGATTGCTGCATCTGGAGACAGCTTGGCTCCCCCCCTCCTTTCCTGGACCAATGTTTTGTTACCAATAATGGTTTCCTGTATTGGGGAGGAGAGTTATTTTGGGAAAATCACAAAAGGGAAAACAACAGGCAAGTGAAAATGAAACACTGACAATTAAGCAGGCGTGAGGGAACTGTCCGATGAAATGAGCTGGATTCCCCTGACCTTCACCTTACCCTAGAGGGGGTCTATAATTTCTGAGGCAAAAAAGTGAATTTTCCCACTCTCTTACAGGTCACCCAGAGAAACTGATGAACAGTATGAATTAATTCATACATTTACTTATGTATCCTTCACGGTTTACCAAAACATGAAATATGATGGGTTTGATCCAAGGTTGCCATGTCTAGGTTGGGAAATTCCTGGTGGTTTGGCTGGTAGAGTCCACCTTCCAAGGCCGGTTTCTCCAGTGGAACTGATTTCTGTGACATGAAGATGAGCTGTGATTCCAGGAGTTCTCCAGCTACCATCTGGACGTTGGCAGCCCCAGTTGCACCCCACAACCCATTCCATGAACAATGGATATTGAAGAAGAAGAATAGTTGGATTTATATCCCTCTTTTCTCTCCTGTAACGAGACTCAAAGGGGCCTACAATCTCCTTTCCCTCCCCCCCCACAACAAACACCCTGTGAGGTGGGTGAGACTGAGAGAGCTCGGAAGAACTGTGACTAGCCCAAGGTCACCCAGCTGGCATGTGTTGGAGTGCATAAGCTAATCTGGCTCACCAGTCAAGCCTCCACAGCTCAGGTGGTAGAGCGGGGAATTCAACCCGGTTCTCCAGATTAGAGTGCACCTGCTCTTAACCACTGGCTTTCATATTGGGAGTCTTCTTGTATTAGGGGAAGATTTCTTGCATTGGGGGTGAGTGCTACTACTGGTGGAACACACCTGGGAGATCCTCAAACACCATTAAATTAGCAATGAAAATCCATGATGCAACAACTTACCTCCACACTTTGTAGAAACTTCTGCTGGCCTACATGACTTTTTAGAAAGGCTGCCTTGGTGGGCCTGATCAGGTAGAAAGATGGCAGGCAAATTTTGTAAATAGATGAATGTCTCAGGGGCTAGTAGCTGTGATAGCTAAATACAACTTGCATGTCTGCAAAATTCTCTGCTGGCGAGATACTGGTGGGGCTGGCACTGTTGCCTTCCTATCTGTATCTTTACTCCCTGCAGGGGCCAAAGCAGCTTGAACACTGGTGGCTCTGAGACGCAAAGGATTAAACTTGCCCTCTCCACCCACCCTGATTGCAAACTCAGGTGGCTATTTCCCATTTTAAAAAAATGAAGTAAGGAATTCTGCATGATGTATAATTAGCCTATTAGCATCCCAGATAAGTCTGGATAGTACCTTTTCTAGTAAAAAAAATGCCCTGGGAAGTATGTTGGTATAATATTGTTCCAGTGCGCCAGTAGTAGCACCAGACTATATTTTTCACAGGGGAAGCTGGCTAGGAAAACTGCTGTGAAGGACTCTGATAGGAATTCTATTCTTTTCTTCAATCATTGTGAATAAAGTTATCTCATTTTTCATTAAGCAGACCCTCTACCTCTTCCAGGCGATAGTGAAATGAACAAGCTTAGGTCCCCTTCTGCACATGCAAAAATAATGCACTTTTAATCCGCTTTCAATGCACTGCAGAGCTGTGCAGGGGAGATAACCTGGATTTTTTTTTAAAAAAAGGACATGCCTCCATGGGGAGGTGCATCCGCAAACCGCAGCAGCTCCAGGGCCGCCTACATGGAAGCGAGTGAACGGCCCCAGGGCTGCACCAGGATCATACATCCCAGTTTGCATCTATGTCCCTGGCCCATGTGGAAAGGGCCTAAGTCAGTGATGGCAAACCTTTTTGAGACCGAGTGCCCAAATTGCAACCCAAAACCCACTTATTTATCGCAAAGTGCCAACACGGCAATTTAACTTGAATACTGAGGTTTTATTTTTAAAAAAATTGTTGGCTCTGAGGCGTGCATTACTCAGGAGTAAGCTTGGTGGTAGTCGGTGGCTTTGCTTTGAAGCAACCATGCAACTCTTCCAATGGGTGAATCACGGCCCTAGGAGGGTTTACTCAGAAGCAAGCCCCATTGCCAGCAACCGAGCTTACTCCCAGGTAAAGGATTGTGCTTTAGTTCTTCGCATGAAAATCAGTGGGGTTTAACAGGGTTACCTACACTGCTTCTCCAAAACTAAGGCACATGCAGAATAATGCACTTTCAAACTCCTTTCAGCACTCTTGGAAGCTGTGCGGAATAGCAAAATCCACTTTCAAACAGTTGTGAAAATGGTTTGAAAATGCATTATTTTGCGTGTCCGGAAGGGGCCTAGGTCTTAGGTTTAATGCTAATAATTGAGCCCAGCAGCCCAGGCCAGCCTAGATGTGTGTGTGTGTGTGGGGGGGGGGGTGACTCTGTTTGCGCTTGCCCACAGAGAGGGCTCTGAGTGCCACCTCTGGCACCCGTGCCAAAGGTTCGCCACCACTGGCCTAAGCATTACCGTTTTAAAATAGTTTTTGTCTGGGACCTGTACGGATCTCATATTCCCCATCGCCACACAACAGCTGCCAGGAACAGCTTCTAAAACAATCCCAAGAGGGGGTTGGAATGGCCCCCGAAGGGGAGGAAGTTCTCCTATCGTTCCCATGTGAAAACTGTGCTGGCGGATTCTTTCCTTGGGGAAACAACTCTCCTCTAGCATGATTCTCCTCCCTAAGCAGTTTTTGCTGAGAAAGAATGGCTCGAGGGGGAGGCAGGAGTCCTTTCTCCTCCCCCCACTGCCATTCTGAGCCCATTTGAGCTCTCCTTATTTTTTTGGAAATCTTTAAAACTTTTTAACAACAGTACTGCTTACTTTGGCCCAGATAGAAAGTGTACCCAATAGGGTACAATGCCTCCCATGTGGTGGTTTTATCCAGGTGAACTGATCTCCGTTGTCTGGAGATCATTTGTCATCCTACGAAATCTCACCTGGAGGCTAGTAACCCTAACAGATGATCTTCTGTGTTAGCCATCAGGAAGACCCATAAGAATGGGGAATAGCTCCTTGGAAGTAGGGTACTCATATGGAAAAAGGGCAGCAATTTCACGCCTAATTCAAAACAGCAAGTTCTAATCTTTGTCTAGCAGTTGTTGGGACTACTCTTAACAGACATTAATGTTAGTACCGTGTTTCTCCGAAAATAAGACAGTGTCTTATATTGATTTTTGCTCCCAAAGATGCGCTTTGTCTTATTTTCAGGGGATGTCTTATTTTTCCGCTCCACAGCTGCATGCTCTGGTGTTCTGTTCGACGGGCATGCTTCCAAACAAAAAATTTGCTACGTCTTATTTTCGGGGGATGATTTATATTTAGCACTTCAGCAAAACCTCTACTACGTCTTATTCTCAAGGGATGTCTTATTTTTGTAGGAAAAGGGTAACACCAGCGAATACTGGTCCTGTGTCGTGGGCTAATGAAATGGATTTTCTTTCTTTCTTTCTATTACCCCTGCCCCATCTGATCTCTTCTGGCTCAGGCAGTCTGGTTTCGGACAGAAGTATCTGCTCCGATCTTTTCGCTGCTGTTCCTACGGCGCTTGCAGAAAGGATCAAAGAGAAGTGGGATGCAGACATTCCCTTGTCCGACAGAACCTGAGCCTCCTGTCCCAAGCTGCAGCTCCATTGTTGGCAGGGAAATCTTAGCTGGCAGAGGAGATACTGGGATATCCATAGAGAAAAGGGACTCTGGAAAGAGATGGCAAGATGGGTGTAATTTTGCAACCTGACCTTTCCCTCTCTTTCATCGCAAACAAAAAGGCAGAGAGAGATTCGGAGATTACTACACCAGCATTGTCAAGGTGAAGAAAGGTGTCCTCGCTGATGGAGGAGAGGGAGCGGAAACCATTCAGATCCCATCCCTTTTGCCAAAAAAAACATTGTTCAGACGTGACTTCCTCCCGTCCATCTGGCGCACTCGTTCTCCGATGCCGTTGGATTGTACGGGCTGAGATTTAGCTCGATTGGCCCTGTAATTAATGTAGCCAGAAGGAGAGTCAGAATGAGGTGAGAGGACAGTGGGACTAGGCAGGGATGAGCCCCAATGCAAAAGGGATATCATATAACACAATGACAGTCACTGGAATGTCCCGTTGTACAGTGTTTTCATTAAGGTCCCTTCCGCACTGCAAAATAATGCACTTTCAAAGCATTTTGCAGCTGTGCGGAATAGCGAAATCCACTTGCAAACAGAGTGGCTTATCTGATGAACCAGATGTGTTTCTGCACTCCTCCCTTCCTGCTGGGTGACCTTGGGCCAGTCACAGTTCTTTGGAACTCTCTCAGCCCCACCTACCTCACACGGTGTCCATTGTGGGGAGAGGAAGGGAAAGGAGCTTGTAAGCCACCTTGAGTCTCCTTACAGGAGAGAAAGGGGAGTATAAATCCAAACTCCATAAATCCAAACTCCTCCTCCTCCTCCTGCTCCTGCTCCTGCTCCTCCTCCTTCTTCTTCTTCTTCTTCTTCTTCTTCTTCTTCTTCTTCTTCTTCTTCTTCTTCTTCTTCTTCTTCTATTTTTGAAAGATTTCTCTCTCCCCCCAACTGTGAACTATAAATATATGGAAATCGTTCCAGTGAGAATGGTAATCTGAAGGCCGCCTGTGTTATACGCAGCTCCGTTTATAGAACAGAAAGCCAGATCTCTTCTGCAGTGCTAAAAATGGTCAACAGAGTTAATCAGAAAGCTTGGGTGAAAAAAGGGGCACGAGAAGATTGATTGGTTGGAGGGCACATGAATGAAAAGGGGCAATTTAAAAGCAGCTGTCTGCAGTGGAAGCTGCAAGATCCAGTGTGAATGTTCTATATCTATATATGGGGGAGGTTTTTTATTGAGTAGGATTAAAGGATCAAGCCAGAGCTGAGAGAAGGAAATGAGAATCAAGTCAAGCTGAAGTTTTCATAGGAAATCAGGGAGTAAATTTACAGCATGCTGAAGGGAGGGCGTTCATTTCACTATCGCCTCCAAATCCGTTAACAAAGCTCGTTCTCATGTTGGGAATTTAATTATGAATGGCTGTTAATTTGAACATGTGCAGAGTATATTTTTCTTCACCTTGGAAGAGTGTCAGTGGTTCTACACATCTGTGGGAAAGGGCGAAGGCATTTCTCTACTGTAAGGAGTCTCAAAGCAGCTTACAAACTCCTTTCCCTTCCTCTCCTCACAATAGTGTTGTGAGTCCCATGAAGTGGTGTGAAGTTTTTCTCTTCTAAAAATCAGGTGATAAGGCCCAGTTCGGATCAGGAATGGGCTTTACCGGAAGAAAGGGAAGCGAAGCCTTCTTCCCATACCATGTTCCTGATGTGAAACAGCCTCTGGGAGTCTCTTTTGCCGCACTGTAAAAATATTTAGATAATCCGAAGTTCCCATCAGGCAAGGTACAAACTGATGTAGGATTTTCCTCATTTCCTCCTCTGAATGCTCTGACTCAAGGCAGTTGCTGCTGGCGCCCATTTTGGATAAAAGCCTTCCTGGCTCTGCACCTCAGAAAATAGATTTGTTATTGATGGCAGAGATCTGTCAAAATGACTCCTGAGGGAATCCTAATTGCAACAGCTGAATGATTTTTATCAGAAGTGTGATCAGAAAGTCGAGGCATAATTATGGTAGCTGGAAACCATATCCCTCCCCGTCCATTTGTCTGGTTCTTTGACTTTATTACATAAGGATTTTGCATAACACCAAAGTATACACTCAGGTTCCTATCAAGAGGGCAGCAAAATAGACCATCTGTAAGCAAGGTAGAAGTTTCTCAGGTGATTCCCCAAGGAGATAGAAAATAAAAATAAAAAGACCCTCTCCCCAAATAGGATTGCCAGATCCAGGTTGGGAAATATTTGGAGATTTTGGAGCCTGAGGAGGGCGGGATTTGGGAAGGGGAGGGGCTTCAGTGAGGTAAAACGCTGTACAATCTGTCTTCCAAAGTGGCTATTTTTTTCCAGGTGAATGGATACCTGTTGCCTGAAGATCAGCTGTAATAGCAGATGGTCTCCAACCACAATCTGGAAGACGACAGCTATTCAAAAATACTAATTCGGGATCATCTTAAAAAGTCGTCTCTTATGCAGACTTACTCCAGTTTAAACCAGTTAATTTCAGTGGGATTAGACTGGCTTCACCCTGCAAAGGATCGCACTATTTGTGCGATCCAGGAAGCGTCGGAAGTTGAGGGCAGTCAAGTGTTCATTATTTTTGTTACAGGGAACCAGAAGAGGATGGGGAAATGGGCCTGCTTGAGACCCAGGGCTGCCCGTCAGTGGGAGATTGACAGCTGGCCACATGGGAGGGTGCCGTTGCATCAACAGCATGACATCATTTCCAGGGCAAATGCTAGAGCACCGCATCAACGGTGTGATGTCTCTTCCTGGTTCACCCAAGAAATGATGTCATGTCATTGGTGCTATGATGAGTTTTGTCCCATTTTTATTCCCCACCTCCCTACTGATTGGTGGTGAGTATCAAGGTCTCATTCCGCACATGCAGAATAATGCACTTTCAAACTGCTTTCAGTGCTCTTGGAAGCTGTGCGGAATAGCAAAATCCACTTGCAAACAGTTGTGAAAGTGGTTTGAAAATGCATTATTTTGCATGTGCAGAAGGGGCCAAGGGCAGCCCTACCGAGACCCCAAGAGCTTCTGCCATCTGAGAAAAGAAGATTTTAGTTGGGGATAAATTTCCTAATTGTTTATCCTTTGCAAAAAAAAAAACCCTTTCCAATATTTTCTTTCTGACAGCAAAACAAGATTGCTGAGGCAGTGGGATGGGGCCACTAACTAATGCAGTTTTATATATTGGGCGGGAGGGGGACTCTAAGGCCCCTTCCGCACATGCAGAATAATGCACTTTCAATCCACTTTGCAACTGGATTTTACTGTACGGAATCTCAAAATCAATGTGCAAACAATTGTGAAAGTGGATTGAAAGTGCATTATTCTGCATGTGCGGAAGGGGCCTGAGTGCTACACATCACGGGCATCACACATCTTACATTTTTACCCCAACTTTCCTAGAGGATGATCAAGGTAGTGTACATGGTACTCCCCTTTTCTATTTTATTTTCACAACAACCCTGTGAAGCAGGCCAGGCTGAGAACAAATGACTGGTTTAAGGTCACCTGATGAATGTGATGTCAAGGAGAAACTTGAACCTGGGTGTTCCTGCTCCTAGGCCCACACTTTTAACACCGCACAGTGCTGGGGGAATGGCTTCCAATTTCAAAAGTGTGACTCCCAGGCAGGGCCGAACCTCTCTGGAGCAATATCTAGGTAAGAAATGAGCCTCGGCATTCTTCAGACTGACAACGTGCTCTGTGACCGCTTCCCCTCAAGTCTTCCACCCCGTTCCTTAAATCACCTGCTGCCGTGCGTAATTGTGCCACTGCCACCTCTAATCTAAAGTCGGGGAGGAGAGATCAGAAACCTCCCCATAAAAATGAAGAAAGTTAATCATGGCAATAATTAGAACCAGAAGTTCGACAGCTCTTGGCAGACGGCAAGCGGATTTTCTCTCCCTCCTCTGTACCCCCGAACCTGCCGATGATGAAGCAATTAGACCCCAAGCAAAGTCCATCTGGTTTGCAACAGCCTTTCCCAGGAACTTTAGCCTTGGCTCAATCATAAATGCCTCAACCTTTTCACATCAAGTGCAAGAGCCCAAACTGGGGGGAAAATGGCTTGGCTTTGGTTTGAAATGGATACCCTTGGGCTGAGCCTGCGCTATTAGCCAATCAACAAAGAATTGCTGAGCGTGGCCAAAACCGAGACTCACGATGTCGTTTGCTGTTCTGACAAATTAATCTTTCTTCCTTTTGCAAAGCAAACTGTGGCATCTGTGGCGGTGATGTGAGAAACGGTCGTGATGGATGAACTCAAATGGTCGTCCCAGCAAGACCATCAGAAGGCTTCGTTTGATTAGAGCTCTAATCTACCCCTTTCCCAAATCCTCAAGGTGAGGACGCAGGCTTTACATTTCCTGAAAGAACTGCAATGCTGTAAACATCAGTTAAAATGGTCCAAGGAAGTTAAGTCCTGCCTATTAAACCTGGATAGCCCAGGCTTGCCCAACCTCATCAGATCTCGGAAGCTAAGCGGCCCCGGTCATACTTGGATGGGAGACCACCAAGGCAGTTCGTGTTTGCTAGACAGAGGTCGATTCCACACAGGCCAAAAGTCAGTCGTGTGGGACATTATGCAACTTGTTCTTGGGGGGGGGGGCTTTGCACAGGTCCCGCCCCCCAAACAAACCGGGCCCATTTTATTTGCTGCAACCTTTTTTTTTTTAAATCGCAAAACCAGCAATCCTTTTGAAAAATCCCCGGTTGCATACCCAGCCTATTATATTACAGTGCTCACAAATCCCATACACAGGAGAGTCTATACCAATTGGCCATGCTGGTAGGGGCTGATGGGAATTGTAGTTCCTGAACATCTGGAGAGCCGCAGGTTCCCTACCCCTGGTCTATATGTTGGCTAGATTTAACATCATGCCATCTCCGCTACATAGAGGAAGACTTAAAGGTCTTCCAAGCGATAAGAGGTTCTGTACCTGTAGCATAGGACAGCTGGATTCCATCCCACACATTCTCCTGAACTGCTTATTATACCAAGAACTCCAACCCAGCCTGTTATCCCAAGCTATAGACTCTATGACTGATT
The DNA here is from genome assembly GCF_021028975.2 of Sphaerodactylus townsendi. Classification (NCBI taxonomy): domain Eukaryota; kingdom Metazoa; phylum Chordata; class Lepidosauria; order Squamata; family Sphaerodactylidae; genus Sphaerodactylus; species Sphaerodactylus townsendi. Next base: position 15,643,788 of record NC_059439.1, on the reverse strand, counting down.
ACACTGAACCAGATAAAGTAGTTACGCTTCTAAATTGTCAGGATATTCATTGTTGCCTTACAGTGGCAAAGTTTTTGTCAGAAGTTTGTAAACTGAATGTATGACGAACGTGAAGTTTTTTACTATTCACTTTTTAACTGGAACTGTATTTTATACTATCGTGTATATGCCATTAAAGGCTTATTGAATTGAATCCTGGGTTGCAGCTGCTGCTGCGTGAACACCCAGGCAGGAGTCTCTTTATTTCCCTCCCTTTCACCACACGGCCAACAGTCAGGGAGAATTCGCCTGCCATTGCCCCGCCGTTGCTGGAAGGCCCTGTTTTCTTTGTTTTTATTCTGCGGGTTGCATCTGTGTACCCATTCGCATTGTGGGACGATTGTTATGACTCTGGGGCGTTCATTTCTACATGCCTACATAGCTACGCATGTGTTGTCGGAAATTTTAATAAAAGAGAAGCGTCTTCGTGGGAAGGATTGCTATCTAGCATAGTACATTTGTCCTAAATAAAAACTCTCAATACTATACAGAAAAGTGTTTCGAGTTAGTAAAACTTCATCTTAAAAGGCATTTCACTCATTAAAAAGAGAGAATATGATTTAGGATTGTGTTCCAAAATCCCCCATTTAAAAAATCCCTCAGGAAGAGGGGGAAATAACCAGAACGGCATTACTTCCTTCAAACTGTTAAAAGTTATATCATGACCAAGAGGTAGGAGGTGAGAGTTTGGGGCGGGGGAGGAATCAGCAGTGGAGTTTTGCTTCTAACGAAAACTCAGAATTGATGTTACTGTTCTCTGGAAACTTTGTGTTAACCATAAATTTTCTCGTGATTCCTAGAAAGGCATGAGGCCACCTGAGCATCCCCCAAATCATCCACAAACATTTAAAAAAGCAGAGATCAACCTTTGAATATAGTAAATTACAGACACAAGAAAACAACACAGAGATTACAATTCACACCATTTCACTAAGATAGATGCAAAATATTGTGTTTGCACTTTAACTGCAAAATTGTATCAGGAAAAGTATTAGTATACTCCAAAAGTCTCTCATCATAGGTCATTTCCCCACTGAGAAATTAAAGCCAGATACAACCAGGTTTCAAAAGGAACAGCACCTTTTAATTGCTATTTCTCCCTCTCTACTGCAGCTTGATGTCTATCACGGTTTCAAGCAATGCAGCAATTTCACCGTAATCGCAACGGTGCATCTGCTCAGCGGCTCTGTTCTTCCCTCGTCCTGATTGGCTGTTGTGTTGGGGCGGGAATTTTTTTTTAAAAAAAATTTCGCGCAGCTATGTAACTATGTAAATGCATAGGCAGAATTTCCCTGCCTTCTGATTGGCTATTGTGCTGGAGCGGGAAAACTATTCCAATCTCCGCATTGAAAATTCATGTTATTCTTTTCCTTGGGCTTTTATTCGAACAGAGCCATGCATAAACAATTTATTAAAATAATTGTACCATAGCTTCATATTTACGCTTTTAGAGCAGTCATGCTCTAAAGGTAATAAAAAAAGACACTGCGCTCTGATTGGCTGGAAGGTTTGAAGGGCTGGAACAATAAGCCACGTCTGTCTCCCGTTTCTCCCAACTGATCCGGCTTCAACGCGTGATTGGAGAAAAGGTGCACCAATGCAGGGTCTGAAAAAATGCGGGATAAGGGGGAGAGCGCGCACCAGAACTGGGATGAATCTGTGATCGGCAATTAAGCAGTGGGGAGATCTTGCTGAAACCTTGATATTTTGCATGAGTATCACGTGATTCATTGACCGTGGGGAACCGATCTCAGAGTCTGCCTTTTTAACAGATTTCAGACAAAACCCAAATCTGCCATTTGAGGTTATTTCCTCAGCTTGTGTAGTAATTCCCATCTCTCTTTTCCAGCCTCAAATAAGGGCCAAAACGTAACCCCTCGGTAATGTACAGCAGCCCCTAAAAAAGCAAACAGTAACCCCAGAGACATTATGGGTCAGGAAAATGGCACTGAGGGAAAGGGTGAAGCCCTTTCTCTTCTCCTCCTGCCCCCCCAGTTGTAGTCCCAATCTGAATTGGAAACAAATTTCCCCAATCTCTTGTATGATTGTCTGAGCCAAAGTCAGGTTGAGGGAAGCCAGACGAGGTACATTAAAAACCTTGATATGTAGTTTGCCTCTGAATCACAGTCAAATCTTTTTACAATGTAAAGTTTCTGTAATACAAGAATTAATCATTTACTACTGTCAGTCCTGGCCTTCCCCCCAAAAAACAGTGAACCAAGGACACCACAACAGCTTTCAAGTCTATCAAGTTGAGAGAGAGAGAGAGAGAGAGAGAGATCTCCTCCAATTCCCCTCTCTATGGGGGTGACGTACCTAGGCAAAGGTTTCCAAAGTCTATCAGTTCACAGGCCCATTCCTTTTTGTAGTGTACGGTTGAATACTAAAACTGAACTATCTTAATTCTTTTTTCCCCCTTTCCTGGCAAGAGGACGTATAACTGCAGGTTTCTGTGCCTGACCCATGGAGGCCAGGTGCTCGGCTGATCAAAAGGCAGCCGGATACTTTGTTCCGCAGAATGAGTTCCTGCGTTTTGATTATGTACTGGCACGGGTCCATCAGGTTTATAAAACCGGCAGGCGGGGAGGCCGGCCTGTCGTCCCAGATGCTTACAGTCATCAGCACGCTCCTCTTACAACCCTAGCGTGATAGCCGACCTGGGGATAAGTGGGTTTAACATCCTGACATTTTTTCTTACAAAACCTGGATGGATCCAAGGGATACATGATCGTGTTTATGTCAAATGTGATAGGTTGAAATTAATCTTGCCTTGAATAGGGTGTCGCTTTTGAGGCAGCGTTGCAGGAACTAAAGTGTTAACGGTTAAACTCAGTTGTAAGAGATTCATCCACAGACCCGTGCTCTGGATAGCCTTGATCAAACCAGAATCTCGCAATTGAATCTACCTTCACATGCAGAATAATGCACTTTCAATCACCTTCACAATTGTTTGTAAGTGGAATCCAGCTGCAAAGTGCATTGAAAGTGGATTGGAAGTGCGTTATTCTGCATGTGCAGAAGGGACCTCAGAATAAAAGCCTTTGTTATATCAAGGTAATCAGCCCCACTTGATATTATCACAACTCTGAATTGCTTGTAACTGAAAACTGTTTATGTAAAATTATGTACTTATTTCTGATACGATATAATGTTGGATGATGAAATGTATATATGAAGTGTATGAAAACACATGATTGATTGTAAACTTTCATTTATAAACTGATCAGTTTGTTAAAATAGACCACATGGTTGTGGTGATAGCCTTTTGGATACTAATTGCATTTTTGCATTATGTAGTACTTGCGTATCCATTCCCCTTTATACATTGCATGATGACTGATATCAAGCAGTGGTGGAATCCAAAAATTTTAGTAACACGTTCCCATTGTGGTGGGATTCAAACAGTGGCGTAGTGCCAATGGGGCTGGGTGGGGCACGACGGGGGCGTGGCCGGGCATTCCGGGGGCGGGGCATTAATAATTTCTCTGTTACTGTAAAAAACTCTTACTGTAAAAAAAAGTTCCTAATTTCCAGCTGGTATCTTTCTGTCCATAATTTAAACTCATTATAGCAAGTCCTATCGTCCTCTGCCAACAGAAACAACTACTTCTCCTCTAATTGACTGCCTGTCAAATACTTAATACTTTCAAATACTTAATTTTGATTCTAGAAATCAAAAGAAGGATACTTTCCTTAAACAAGGAACTTTTCCATATTTCTAAAACATGTTTTTAAAACAGCCCAACAGGGAGAATTATCCTGTTTTCTACCTTCGCTAACCAGCCACATAGGAAACAACAGGACTTTACAATTTTTGGACCTAATGGAATTTCTAATGGAAAAGCAGACCCAATTAGTAACCCTCTTTCGGCACACACAAATAATTAGTAACCCTCTCTCGGGAACTGGTGAGAACCTGCTGGATCCCACCTCTGATATCAAGGTAACCATGCATGCTCCAAGGTCAGCAATAATAAACTGCTTTCTCATTCTTACCTCTCTCTTTCCTCCCCAAACTCCATCCCCAGATCTCCTGGAGTTTCCTAACCTGAATATGGACACTTTCTCCCTCCCCACATTCCCCACCAGTAGCCAGTGGGGACCAGTCAACCCTAGTAGAAGACCATGTAGCCACATGGTTTTCTACAGTGGGCCAAATAACATCCCCCCCAATACCTTTTCTTTTTGGGATAACCACATGAAGGGGAATGCCTATGGTTCTTCAACATGCAATATCATGTCCCATCCACAGTAGGAACAGGGCACCCTGGAGGCAAGGAGAACATGTGAGTCACATATGACTGTGACGGAGTTCACTTGCCTTGTGATCACTGTCTCACAGAAGCTGACCCTTAGAGTTTCTAAGCCTTCCAGGGTGTACTTGTCATTTCCTGTAATTGTCTGCAATACATTTTCAATCGTGTTCTACAGGTAAAATGACTGTTATTGGGCTTTGACCCCAATACTGAGTTCGTTCTCCTGGTGGCAGGTTGAAATCTTGATAGCGGAGTCAGAAATGAATTATTCCATTTCCGATCTTGCTGTTTAATAAAGGTGAAATTTTGTTTTATTTCTTTATAAGTTAGATAGGAACAAGTTGTATTAGGTAGAATGTAGCAATTACAGTTGTATTTTGTATTTGTATCTGCATGGAACCTCCTTTGCTCAAGGCAGGAATCCACCCCTGCTCCACCTGGGCATGTCCCTTTCATTTGCAGAAACCATGAATGGATATTTGACAAAAGGGACCCCGGAAGAAGCACATCCATCTGCCTTAATCCCACCAGCAGGCAGATAAGGGTGCCATCGTCATTAGGTTTCGTTTCCTGGCCCCAAGCACCCAAATGACTCTTTTGTGGTTTTCCCGCCTGTGCCCACGTCATCGCCTCACCCTGTTCCTGCCGCGAAATTCAAGAAGGGACTGCCCTCTGGAGTCTAATTGGTTCCTATGTATTTGTGAATGAATGATTGTAGGTTGTCCCGTACCCTCCCGTATTCCCGGGCGGGAGACGGTGTATAAAAGTTGTTGTAAAGCTGCTAGGCAGTTGCAGTTGCTGTGGTGCAGAGGTGCTGACACGTAGGTCAGCATCTCAATAAACTCGTTTTTATTTTCACTATTCTCGCTGTGTTGGGTCCTGTTTCTGTTCCTCTGCGCTGCTGAGAGCTGGTTGATCTGGGAGAGTAAAAGTTACCCAGGCAGCGCAGTAACAATCTCAGGGGTCATCAGTTGCTCCACAGTCTTGATGTCTTCTTCTGAGACTCTAATGCAGAAGAAGACAAAGAGTTTGGATTTATATCCTGCTTTTCTCAACTGTAAGGAGTCTCAAAGCAGTTTACAAACTGCTTCCCTCCCTGTCTCACAACAGGCACCTTGTGAGGCTGAGAAAGTTCTGAGAGAAAAGTGACTGGCCCCAAAGTCACCCAGCAGGCTTCGTGTGGAGGAGCGGGGAAACAAACCAGACTAACCAGATTAGAGTCTGCTGCTCTCAGTTACTACACCACACTGATTGCAGTAACTGTTAACTGTGTCAGTTTAAGATGGAAAACAATAATTTAGCACTAGCTGCATTTTACACCTAATGCTTAGTTAAATCACGCTGCATTCACAAAGGCATTCTTTTAAAATATTTTCTTTTAATTATATTTTTGTTCCTTTGCTCACTCCTTGCCTGGATTGTGGCATCAAAAACAGTCTCTCTTAGGCCCCTTCTGCACATGCAGAATAATTGTCAGGCTGCGCCATCCTTTGCCTGCCAGAGTGCATGTCCTCAGCCCAGCACCAACTGGGCTCGCTATCCCTTTGCCCCAAGGCCACGGGGCTTCTGCCCTTTGTTTTGCATGTAACTAATTCAATAGAGCTTGCCGAGTACTTCTAATCTTTCTTTCACAGGGAGTAACTCATCTATTATCAAAACAATGTAACTGTATTACTGTCCTTTCTCAAGCTGATATGGGAGGAATGCAAAGATGGGGGCTTTATGGGTTGAACCAAACTGTAACCCTAAGGCAGTGATGGCGAACCTTTTCGAGACCGAGTGCCCAAATTGCAACCCAAAACCCACTTATTTATCGCAAAGTGCCAACACAGCAATTTAACCTGAATGCTAAAGTTTTAGTTTAGAAAAAACGGTTGGCTCTGAGGCGTGCGTTACTTGGGAGTAAGCTTGGTGGTAGTTGGTGGCTCTGCTTTGAAGCAACCGTGCAACTCTTCCAACGGGTAAATCATGACCCTAGGAGGGTTTATTCAGAAGCAAGCCCCATTGCCAGCAACCAAGCTTACTCCCAGGTAAAGGATTGCGCTTTAGTTCTTTGCATGAACATCAGTGGGGTTTAACAGCGCTTAACATGGTTACCTACTCTGCTTCCCCAAAACTTGGTCTTAGGTTTAATGCTAATAATCGAGCCCAATGACCCAGGCCAGCCTAGATGGGGGGGGGGGGCGTGTCTCTGTTTGCACATGCCCACAGAGAGGGCTCTGAGTGCCACCTCTGGCACCCGTGCCATAAGTTTGCCACCACTGCCCTAAGGTATATACTGGGGCCAGGGAGCTTGGATCTCAGATTCAGCTACCTGGCCGTTGGGCTTGACACAGTTCTAATAAAGCTCTTAGACATTTCTTGAGACTTATTATTGACTGGAGTACCAGACTGCACTTTCAATCCACTTTCACAATTGCTTGCAAGTGGATGTTGCTATTTTGCACAGTAAAATCCAGCTGCAAAGTGCATTGAAAGTGGATTGAAAGTGCATTATCCTGCATGTCCGGAAGGGGCCTCAGAATAAAAGCCTTTGTAATATCAAGGTAACTATGCATGCTCCAAGGTCAGGAAGAATAAACTGGGTGCTGTGTGGTTTCCGGGCTGTGGCGTCAGTATTCTTAGCAGCATTCCTCCGACGCCGCCTTCTGCATCTGTATTGCATCTTCAGAGGATCAGATGTTGGGAAAGCAAGTGGAGTATATATATCTGTTGGAGTGTCCAGGGTGGGTGAAGGAACATTGTCCAGAGTAACAGCAGCGCAAAATCCAGGTCAATAGTTAAGGGCATCTGAATAGAAGTATGAGTACCAACAACAGCATGGGAGTAACAATGGTATAAAAGTCACTGGTGGGAGCATCTGAATAGAAGTACCCTTTGTTTCTTTATAGTCATCCTGTGTTTGGGTGGGAGCTGTTGTAGACACTGTCTTGACTCTAGTATTTTTCAACACTGGCAGCCAAGTTCTGTTCATTTTCATATAGTTTCTTCCTTTCTGTTAAAATTGTCCATGTGCTTATGGATTTCAATGGCTTCTCTGTGTAGTCTGACGACATCAGATCCTCTGAAGATGCCAGCCACAGAGGATGCAGCTAAAACGCCAGGAGAATGCTACAGAACACGGGCCATACAGCCGAAACCACACAGCACCCTGTAGTGATTCGCCGTGAGTTCTCGACAATACAAAGAATGAACTGCTTTCTCATTCTTACCTTTCTCTGTGTTTGACTCATTGGCTAATGGACTCTTCCAGATGTTAGCCTTTCCCTGCTCCTTGGTACCAATAGCACCTGTTGGCTAAAAGCGGAAGGTTTGTTCTCCTGCCCCTCAAGGCCCCTTTTAAAAGAGAGGGAGAGAAATTAAAAGCCAGGTGAACCTGATGGGTGCAGTAGCCGAAGATGGGGGTCTGGCATACAGAAAGCAAGAAGAGACTAAAAAAATCCCCCCAAATCTAGTTCTGGTAAGAATTAATAGGGCTTCAGTTGCACCATAACATTCTAACTTTGCTTTTATTTTTGCATGCCTTAGATCTGAAGTGCATTTTAAGTGGGGTCCTTTGTAAAAGTTATGGTCTCCAGTGGGAGCTTTTGTGAAACCGGAGCAAGTGATGGTGTAAACTTCTCAGGAGTACAGTTATAACATAACACATTGCGGGTTAATGTGTCACAGCACAGACCAACAGCAAAGCTGGAGCACTTTGCAGCTTAACGGGAGGGGATATGGGGGGTGGTCTTAGGAGTGAAGAGGCCACCCTTTGGAACCATGTGACCCATCAGGATTTCTAACAGTGGCCAGGAGCATCCTTTCAATGATACCCTTTGCTCAATTAACACAGTGCTCCGGAAAGGTATCCCTGAGGTGCTCCCCATCTCTGGAATGCCTCATTTCTGAAGACCCACCAAAGGCTTTGCCTGACCATCTACCACTGGTTTAATCCGCCACCCACCAAGTATGCATCATTAATATCAGACACCCTTTCAGATACCCTTTCAGCGTGGTGCAGTGGTTAAGAGCAGGTGAATTCTAATCTGGAGAACTGGGTTTGATTCCCCACTCCCCCACCTGAGTGGCAGAGACTTGTCTGGTGAACCAGTTGTGTTTCCGCACTCCTACGTTCCTGCTGGGTGACCTTGGGCTAGTCACAGTCCTCTCAGAACTCTCTCAGCCACACCTACCTCACAAGGGGTCTGTTGTGGGGAGAAGAAGGGAAAGGAGCTTGTAAGCAGTGGTGGGATTCAGCAGGTTCGCACCACTTTGGCAGAACCGGTTGTCAAAATGGTGCTTCTAAACAACCAGTTGTTAAATTATTTGAATGTCACCACCAGAACCGGTTGTTAAATTATTTGAATCCCAATACTGCTTGTAAGCCACCTTGAGTCCCCTTACAGGAGAGAAAGGTGGCGTATAAATCCAAACTCCTCCTCCTCCTCCTCCTCCTCCTCTTTCTTCTTCTTCTTCTTCTTCTTCTTCTTCTTCTTCTTCTTCTTCTTCTTCTTCTTCTTCTTCTTCTTCTTCTTCTTCTTCTTCTTCTTCTTCTTCTTCTTCTTCTTCTTCTTCTTCTTCTTCTTCTTCTTCTTCTTCTTCTTCTTCTTCTTCTTCAGAGGATCTGAATGCCAGCCACAGATGCAGGCGAAACGTCAGGAGAGAATGCTGCTAGAACATGGCCATACAGCCTGGAAACCACACAGCACCCCAGTGATTCCGGCCGTGAAAGCCTTCGACAATACATGTCAATTTCACTGGCATGATGCCATGTCAATTTCATGTCAATTTCAATTTTGCTATAGACCTTTTTTTAAAAGCTCTTCTGATTGTTCCGGTGGTCTCGAGAGTGGAAGGAACAGCTTTGGCATGGGCAGGGAGAGGTGGGGAGGAATGAGAAAACATGAAGAAACTCCCATCTACCGCCATCCCAATCTAAATCTGGCACCTCCTCCCCCCCCCCCCAACTGCTTTTTCAAAAACCTGTGGGAAAGCCTTTTGTCAACCAGGATGTTCACAGCAACCAACACAGAAGTTTTGTATTGGCAGCTATAGGCCTTTTCACACATTATACAAGCCAGGACTTGTCACTGGAAGTACATTTGATGAACAGCTGCAACCAATCCAAGCATTTGTAGGTGGACACATCTGTTTGCAATGCCAGTTTGCACCCCAGCGTCATATTCACTCATGCATAGAGGCTTGGGGAGTGTGGTGGATGTGGGAGTGGTCCAGAGGGTCAGCACAAGCACAGGCATTTTGCAGCTACATTACAGGCAAAGGTAGAGTTTGGTGACTAGAATGCTGGAAGCACAACTGCATTCCAAACATCAAATGTGGGGACTGTGGTGAGACCGTGTGGCGCAGCAACCGATGATCCAGACTAGAGCTAGGAGGACATATCCCTGTGTAGCTGTAAAACCTACCAGATGGCAATTAGACAGCCACTCTGAAAAGATTCACATTTTACAAAAAAGAAGAAGGAGGGGGAGGAGGAAGAGGAGGAGTTTGGATTTATTCCCCACCTTTCTCTCCTGTAAGGAGACGCAAGATGGCTTACAAGATGGCTCCCTTCCTCTCCCCACAACAGACACCTTGTGAGGTAGGTGGGCTGAGAGAGTTCCAAAGAACTGTGACTAGCTCAAGGTCACCCAGCAGGAATGTAGGAGTGGGAAACACATCTGGTTCACCAGATAAGCCTCTGGAGGAATGGAGAATCAAACCCAGTTCTGCAGATTAGAATCCACCTGCTCTTAACCACTACACCACTTTGGCTCTAATGGTGTCCACAAAGCCAGATTTACCTATAGGCTTGACAGACCAAAGTCTAGGCCCTCAAAATCCAGGGACCTCCAGCCAGTGTGTATAATTTTTTGACACTTTCATAGGCCTTTCTTGCAGATGCTGTCACAACTCTAGTCTCTAAACAACCCTTTGGTATTTTTCCTTGCATTCAATTTCAGAATAATATTATCTTAAGCCAATCAGTCGGCACTAGCAGTGATTTCTGTATTGATTTTGTGAGGGTGCGGGGTTGGGAGGAGTCTCACAAATGGAATAGCCTAGGGCCTCTCTTAATCTAAATCCATCAGTGGGTGTCTATCATACAGTTTGCCAATTATTGCCAGGAGACTGATTGGTCGATAATTGTTAGAGCCCGTGTGGTGTAATGGTTAAGAGCAGGTGCACTCTAATCTGGAGAACTGGCCAGGTTTGATTCCCCGCTCTAGTCACAACGTGCACCCCCTTGTCCCCTTGTGGCTCCACCACTGCAGAGGGGTGACTTAAGGCTTTACCTCTGTACCATTTTCTAGACCTGAAATAGCCCCGGGGCATTGTAGCTTGTCCCTTTAAAGAAACTTACATGTATCCCCTCACAATGTCAGTTTCCCCAAGAAGGCACAGATGTCAAGATTCCCCCCTATTTTTACTCACCTAGTGTAGACAGACAGACAGACAGACAGACAGACAGACAGACAGACAGACAGACAGACAGACAGACAGACAGACAGACAGACAGACAGACAGACAGACAGACAGACAGACAGACAGACAGACAGATAGATAGATAGATAGATCTTCACGTTTGCTTACAGACAGACAGACAGACAGAGACAGACAGACAGATAGCTCTTCTTATGTTTGCTTTAGATACATAGATAGATAGATCTTCCTACGTTTGCTTATAGATAGATAGATAGATAGATAGATAGATAGATAGATAGATAGATAGATAGATAGATAGATAGATAGATAGATAGATAGATAGATAGATAGATAGATAGATAGATAGATAGATAGATAGATCTTCCTATGTTTGCTTACAGACAGACAGACAGACAGACAGACAGACAGACAGACAGACAGACAGACAGACAGACAGACATGTTTATGGTTAACAACCAGAAATACAATAATTTATAAAAGGCCAAATCTCAGATGGACTACAAACAAAGAGGTAAAATAGTTAAAATAGAACTTATTTTAACATTCCTCTAAATAAATTGATGGTCTCCTGTCCACCTGCTCTCCTGTATTTATGTCTAAAACACAAAACAGGACTACATTACTATGGAAATTCTTCAGTCCCTACCCAACAGCAAATAATTCAATTTCCATTTATTATCTTTTCCTTCCCATTCAGATTTCTTCTCTAAGCTTGTCATATAGAGGGCACTTAAGCAACTTGTGTTCAAGCGAATCCACTTCTTTTAGGAAGCAACCACAGAGCCTCTATTCCTAGGGGATTTTCTTGAATCTACCCTGTAAGACGACTGATGGCAGGGTGTTACTTTGAGCCAATGAAAACATCCTCCTATGATTTTTGTTCTCTCACCTAGTGTTAGTATTCAGAGATATACTCTCTTTACACATGGGAAGATTCCATTTAGCCATCATGGTAAATAGCTAGGGGCATTGTGCGATCTCAAAATGATCCAGGACACAGCTGAGCCCCTGCCCCAGTGGGCCATAAGGACGGCAAGAGGTGTGGTCTTGTCCATTGGTTTTTCCCATGCTGCCCAGGCTGAGCTGAGCCTCTGGGATGCTGGGGTGCCCCTGCTCTATGAATACTCCCTGTTGTGATTCTATGAGGCCATGGCAACAATATTCTACATAGGTATCGGTTTCTTTCTCGCACATGTAAAATATCATGATATCTTCTCAATCCATCTTCTCTAGTGGACTCTTTGCAGCTGGATTTTACTGTGTGGAATAACAAAATTCACTTGCAAACTATTGTGAAAGTGGATTGAAAATGCCTTATTCTGCATGTGTGGAAGGGTCAGTGCTATCAGTCACAGACCAGGAAAGTCTGTGCTATCAGTGCTATCAAGGGTCAGTGCCTTATTCTGCATGTGTGGAAGGGTCAGTGCTATCAGTCACAGACCAGGAAAGTCTGTGCTATCAGTGCTATCAAGGGTCAGTGCTATCAGTCACAGACCAGGAAAGGGATTTGGGTGTCTTAGTTGATAGTTCCATGGGAATGTCAACTCAATGCATGGCAGCTGTGAAAAAGGCAAACTCTATGCTGGGGATAATTAGGAAAGGAGTTGATAATAAAACTGCAAGGATTGTCATGCCCTTATATAAAGCTGTGGTGCGCCCGCACTTGGAGTACTGTGTTCAGTTCTGGTCGCCACATCCCAAAAAGGATATCGAAGAGATAGAAAAAGTGCAGAGAAGTGCTAGTTTTTATGTTCTTATGTTCTTATGCGCTCAGCTGGGATACATTAAGGGCAAAACACACACCGGGATGAGTAAATGCTTCCTATTGTGTCTTTTCGTATTGGCTTCTCCCCTGATACTTGATTCTTTGATATTTGCTGTTGGGTTTGTAGATTCCTTTGCTCTGCGAATGCATGTTTCATGGTTTTCGTGGCCACTTTATATGGTATTTATGTGTTCAATGCCCATAATAAGACCAAGGATTATTAAAGTAAGGGAGAACTGTTTCTGTTGGGCTCAGGTTTTCCTGGTGGCTGCTCTCGTTTTATGGAACAGGCTCCCCGAGGACTTATAGCAGGCCCCAACTTTGCACAGCTTTCAGATGATCTATAAAGCAGAACTTTGCGGATATACTTTTAGTGGTTTGTTAGTAGAAGTCAGTTATTACAAAAGGGTTACAGAGCTTTCTGGCCCCTTCTGCATGGGCCAATAAACCTAGACTGGGGATGGAAAAAGTCCGTTTCGGGGGGGGGGGGGCTTTGCATGGCTCCTGCCCCTAAAGCGAGGCTGCTCTCTGTTAACTCCCCAAAATGTTTTTTTTAGAATCGCACTACCTGCGATTCTTTAGTTTTAACGTGGGTGGCAGCCGCTCACAAGTGAGCGGCTACTCGGGAAGCGCTTTACTTGGCTGCACTTCCTTTTTTCTTTTTTTTTTTTACAGTCCCTGCCTCTCAGCTACATAGCCACGCAGGGGCACAGAGATGTCAGCATGGCCATGAAGGTGCATGCCTGTCTGCCTGCGTAGCTATGCAGCAGAGGGAGGGGCGTATGGGAAAAGAGTGCCTCTGGGTGAAGGCCCGGCGGCAACCCGCATTGCTTCCAGGGGCTCCGTTTGCTGCCTGCATGGAGGCATGCAAACAGGTAAACAGGAGAATGGGTTACTTTATCCCGACTGTTCTGCTTGTGCTATGCAGAAGGGGCCCTTGTGAACTGAGATTTTAGTTGGCTGAAAGGATGGGTGATCTTGGGCTAGTCACAGTTCTTTCAGAATTCAGCCCTGCCTACCTCACAAGATGCCAGGAAGGAGGAAGAGAAGCTGATTGTAAGCCACTTTGAGACTCCTTGTACGTAGAGAAAAGCGTAATATAAGAACCAAATCTTCTTCTTTTGCTTCCTTTCTACAAATGCACAACATTGCAAAATGAATTCATTTTATGCGACATTCCGTATTTGGTGCCAGAAAGCAAAAAAAAAAAAGACGTGAAAAGATTTGATGTGCTTGATTCACCTGAAGGAATCTGGAAATCCAAACAGGGATTTTCAGGTCAAAACTGCAAAGGTGTGAACTTTGAACATTTGGGCTACACATTCTTTCTTCCCCAGGAATTTCGTGAGGATTAAAATGGTTTCTCGCTGTAAAACATTTTCATTCAGTTTGTGTATTCTATCTTGCTATTTTTTCTATTAAAAAATCATCTGGAGGTTTCTTTCTTTCAAACAGGAGACAGGCATGTAATAAATCAGATTCCAGCCTGGTCTTGTTTAGTGTCAACTAGACAAGTTTGTCTCCAAGCTGCCAAAGCTGCCGTGCGCCTCGGGCTCCGTGGTACCAAACAGGCTCCACAGAGTGGTGTTTTTGCCCTTTCGGAGCCTTGCCCCAACTTCCCTCTCTGAAAGCGATTAATGAGATCGAGGGACTGGTCAGAGGCATTTCCTGGGCAGAGGCATTTCCTGTTGGAACGCAGGAAACAGAGTGGCAATGATTTCCTAGCAGAATGAAGGGTGTCCCAGGAAAGAACATCACACCTAACTTCAGTGTATTCTGTCTGAGATAGGATTGATAGTTCTGGGTTTGGAAATACCTGGAGGTTTTGTAGGGGAAGAACGTCAGCGTGGTATAATGCCATAGAGTTCACACTCCAAAGTAGCCATTTTATCCAGGTATTGATTGACTGGAGTTGTCATAATGATGGGAGATTCCCAGGTGTTACCAGGAAGTTGGCAACCCTAGTATGGAAACATGACATCCCTCCTCTCCCAAACCCTGCACCCTTCAGGCTCTCACCCATATCCCAGTCCGATGATGATTTTAGGCCACATCTAGCATGGAGGCAGTGTGGTGTAGTGGTCAACAGCAGGTGGACTATAATCTGGTGAACTGGATTTGTTTCTCCACTCCTATACATGAAGCTTGCTGGGTGACTTTGGACTAATCACAGTGCTCTCAGAACTCTCTCAGCCCCACCTACCTCACCAAGGGCGTTTCTGCATGGCACAATCATACCTGGTTACAACCGGTTTCTTACAATCCAGGTCTGCTTTACCCTGGTTTCTCCCTTTGCATGGCTGCCCGTTTTGTGAAGGAATCCAGTGAAGACCAGTAGGAAATACTCCAATTTCTTTTGCACAAGCCCGGGACTTCTGTAGTTACATTGCAAGCATATCTGAGCATGGCTGTGTTCTGATTGGCTGTTGTTTTTGAGTGGCAGCTTGAATGAACGTCAGGCGGGGAGATCAGGGGGGCAGGCAGAGGAGCGGGGCGGTTAGGCAGCTGGGCAGGAAAAATAAACTGATTCTGCTCCTGTGGTGTTTGCACGGTAGTGGGCTCACCCTGGGAGTTTGGAAAAGAATCGCCAATTTGGTGATTTTTGAATACCCTGGGACGAGGGAAATATTGTGGGGCAAACCCACTTGAGGACCAGGAACCATGTGAAATTCTTATATGGAATGAGGTATTTCTCTTGCTCAACCCAGGATATTTAGACCGTGCAGAAATGGCCCAAGTGTCTGTTGTGGGGAGGGGAAGGGAAAGAGTTTGTAAGCTGCTTTAGAGACTCCTTACAGTTGAGAAAAGCAGGGTATAAATCCGAACTCTTCTTCTGGTTGTTGTGAGTTTTCCAGGCTGGGTGGCCGTAGTCTGGTAGATCTTGTTCCTAACATTTCACCTGCATCTGTGGCTGGCATCTTCAGAGGTGTATCACAGAGAGAAGTCTGTTATACAGTTGTATAACAGACTTCTCTCTGGGATACACCTCTGAAGATGGCAGCCACAGATGCAGGCGAAACATTAAGAACAAGGTTGACCAGACCACGGCCACCCAGCCTGGAAAACTCACAACAACCAGTTGAATCCAGCCGTGAAAACCTTCGACAATACCTTCTTCTTCTTCTTCTCTTCATTCCAGGCCCACAATTCCAAAAGTTGCATATAGCGTGATACTGTTTCCCAGTTTCAAACTACTGATTGCTGATTCCCAACCCTGATTTAAACATGACACCAGAGGAGGAAAATGAATGCACCTGGGACTTTTGCACCCACACAAAGTCTCATTTAAGGTGAACCCATACCAAGAAGCTGCACTGCTTCGGGGGACCATTTGAGGGTGGGAAAACGGTAAGTAAAGAATAAAGGAATCCCCTTCCCTGATATGCATCAGGGCCACCCACACCCGCAATTTCCCATTAAAAAACACTCAGGAGATCTGATCATGGATCGCTCAACACATCATCTGTCTTGGCCTTCAGGCTTGTCTGCTCTCGGGACCAAACAAAACGATTACGCTCTGGAGACACTGTTTGGCACACTCCCGGAAAAAGAGTCCCAAGCAAGAAACAGAAACTGTATAGACAACATAGTAGTAGTAGTAGTAGTAGTAGTAGTAGTAGTAGTAGTAGTAGTAGTAGTAGTAGTAGTAGTAATCTTTATTGGGGTGCTATGTGGTTACTGCGCTGTATGGCTGTGTTCTAGCAGCATTCTCTCCTGACGTTTCGCCTGCATCTGTGGCTGGCATCTTCAGAGGATCTGATAGTAGGAAAGGAAAGCAAGTATACCTGTGGGTAAAGCAAGTATACCTGTGGGTAAAGGTCAGTAGGTGAGGGCATCTGAATAGGAGTGGCCTGGCAAGTGACTAACAATGAAGTGCAGCAAGTGAGTAACAATGGAGATAGCAAGGTCAATAGGTGAGGCATCTGAATAGAAGTAGTCTGGCCTTTGTTCCCTTTGATTGTTTATTGTCTATAGTCATCCTGTGTTTGTGTGGAGCTGATTAGTCACTGTCTTGACTCTAGTGTTTTTCAAAACTGGCAGCCAAATTCTGTTCATTTATTGTTTTCATTTATTGTTCATTTTCATTTATTGTTTGAGCCATTGGCTATAACACCCAAAACAAGAATAAATAGGCTAAAAGGAAAATATGACATACAATTAAACCACCAGAATTGATATAATAAGTTTGTCATCAAGTTGGAATAAAAATGAATTACATTCACTATAAGCAGATTAAAATGCCACATCAGATACTATCCACATCAAATACTTCTACAACTTCTCTCATACTGAACTGAATTGTCACTGAACTTATTAGGTCATCAGTTTAAGCAATGCCTTTCCACCTACTCTGCTCGTGTTTTCCCAGCCGTCAGGGCAAAAAGAGCCATCTTATAGGTAACAAATGAGTCAGTGTCAGATTAAAAAAAATCAATTTCTCATCTTCAGACAAAAAGGCTGTCCTAGATATTACTGTATCTAATTTTTGCCCCAATGCAGCGGACTTTTATGGCATTATAGCCCAGTGAATTCCCTTCCCTCTCCAAATCCCCTTCTCCTCATACAGGTCTGACATTGTGAGGTATCATTTCTGTTCTCTCACAGACCCTAATGCAGGGGTGGGCGGGACGACCCAGCCAGCAGGACTATGCCATGCCAGGAGGGAAATGGCATGGCTGGGCATGATCAAACCACAGTTTGATCTTCTTCTCCAACATCAGCACTATTGAAATGAATCGGAGCTACCACGTGCTTATCCAGCTCCAGCGTGGTGTAGTGGTTAAGAGCAGGTGCCCTCTAATCTGGAGAACCGGCTTTGATTCCCCACTCTGCCACTGGAGCTGTGGAGGTTTATCTGGTGAAATAGATTAGCTTGTGCACTCCAACACATGCCAGCTGGGTGATCTTGGGCTAGTCACAGTTCCTCGGAGCTCTCTCAGCCCCACACACCTCAAAGGGTGTTTGTTGTGAGGGGAGAAGGGAAAGAAGATTGTAAACCCCTTTGAGTCTCCTTACAGGAGAGAAGTGGGTGTATAAATCCAACTTTTCCGAGGCAGTGAATCCCACTGTCGAACAGCCCTGACAGTCAGAAAGTTCTTCCTAATGTTTAGGTGGAATCTCTTTTCAGAGCAAACCACTTTCAGCAACCAAACCACACAAAGCAAACAAAGAAAGCTGGAAAGACGCGCGCCTGGGGTGGTGATGGAAAGCCGGCAGAGGCTGTTACACGCATTTCCAGCAGCTTAAAAAAACAGGCATTTGGATCGGGTGGTGTGGGGAGTGAGGTGGGGCTGGGAGCTTTTATGAACCTAACGGGAACAATGAATTAAATCCCAGCTAACTTGTTCTCTGCTTTCACTGTTTCTTTTTGGGATTAAGGGCCGTTTGGAGAAAGTCTGTCTAAAGCCGCCTTCCAATCTGTTGAGGAGGTACAAAAGCAGATAAGAATGTGAACACGGTGGCGGCTTGACATGCATGGGCACATAGTTATGTATGTATTGTCTTGTGCTTCTAAGAACTGCCTACCTGTGTCAGATGCCATGCCACTGGATTTCTGCAGTGGGTGGGATTAAAAATCCATTAACTGACTGACTGACTGGCTGGCTGACTGACTGACTGACTGACTGACTGATAAATTCCTTTTTTGTTTGGCCCCCAGACAGGATTTGTATACTGTATTGTGAGATTAGCATAGACAAACTAGGGGCTATTCTTGCTGTTGCGGGTTTTCTGGGCTGTGTGGCTGTGGTCTGGTAATTTTTGCTCTTAACGGTTCACCTGTATCCATGCTTAGGAGCAAAGATTACCAGACCAGAGCCATATGGCCTGGAAAACCCACAACAGCAAATTGATTCTGCCCCTGAAAGCCTTTACAATGCATAAGAACTATTCATTTATCAAATCCATTGGGAAGAGCTAAGCAAATCTTAGGGCCAATTCACATGTCACGAAGTCCTTGTGTCTTTTATAAGTCCTTGTGTCTCCTATAAGCAGTGGTGTAGGAGATTAAGAGCTCGTGTATCTAATCTGGAGGAACCGGGTTTGATTCCCAGCTCTGCCACCTGAGCTGTGGAGGCTTATCTGGGGAATTCAGATTAGCCTATACACTCCCACACACGCCAGCTGGGTGACCTTGGGCTAGTCACAGCTTCTTTGAGCTCTCTCAGCCCCACCTACCTCACAGGGTGTTGTTGTGACAGGGGAAGGACAAGGAGATTGTAAGCCCCTTTGAGTCTCCTGCAGGAGAGAAAGGGGGGATATAAATCCAAACTCTTCTTCTTGTCAACAGACTTGTCTGGGATTTCCATGGTCAGAACTTTCCGCATGTGCATGTGTGGCATAGTGGTTAGAGAGTCAGACTATGGGAGACGTGGGTTCACATATCCTCTCTGTCATGAAAGCATGCTGGTAACTATGGTAGCCACACACACTCAACTAGATCTATCTTACGGGATTGTTGTGTGAATTCAACGGAACAGGGGAGAATGTTGTAAACTACGTTGGGTCACCATTGAAAAGTGGAGCATAAATGAAGAAGAAAATTTTGGATTTATACCCAGCCTTTCTCCCCTGTAAGGAGACTCAAGGTGGCGTGGCCTACAAGCTCCTTTCCCTTCCTCTCCCCACAACAGACACCTGATGAGGTTGGTGGGGCTGAGAGAGTTCTGAGAGAACTGTGACTAACCCAAGGTCACCCAGCAGGAATGTAGGAGTGGGAAACACATCTGGTTCACCAGATAAGCCTCTGCCACTCAGGTGGAGGAGTGGGGAATCAAACCCAGTTCTCCAAATTAGAATCCACCTGCTCTTAACCGCTACTTCTTTTTTGAACTGGGACCATTTTGCAGTGGCAGAAGGGGTTTGACCCGTTTTCCTGACCCGAAACAGCCTTGAAGTTCTGCTCTTTGTCCTGTTGGGGGAAGTTACATGTAGCTCATTAGTTTGGGTTCCCGATCTCCACTGAGGTTCCAGAGTTTTCATACTAGGGTTGCCAACCACCAGGTAGCACCTACAGATCTCCTGCCATTACAACTGATCTCCAGACGGTCAATAACAGTTCCCCTGGAGAAAATGGCTACTTTGGAAGGGGGACTCTATGACATTATATCCTGCTGAGGTCCTTCCCCTCCCCAAACCCCACCCTCCCCAGGCCCCACCCCCCAAATCTCCAGGTATTACCCACCCCAGAGCTGGCAACTATCAGCTACCTGGGGCCATTTTGATCGGGGAAATGGTATATGGCAGGGGTCTTCAAACTATGGCCCCCCAGATGTTCATGAACTACAATTCCCATCAGCCCTGCCATTTGGCCATGCTGGCAGGGGCTGATGGGAATTGTAGTCCATGAACATCTGGAGGGCCATAGTTTGAAGACCCCAGGTATATGGGGAAGGCTTAATCCCCATGCCAATTGGATGACCTTGGGCGAGTCACTGCTCTTTGGAGCTCTCTCAGTCCCACCTACCTCACCAGGTGTCTGTTGTGGGGGGAGAGGAAGGGAAAGGAGCTTGTAAGCCATCTCGAGTCTCCTTACAGGAGAGAAAGGTGGGGTATAAATCCAAACTCCTCCTCCTCCTCCTCCTCCTCCTCCTCCTCCTCCTCTTCTTCTTCTTCTTCTTCTTCTTCTTCTTCTTCTTCTTCTTCTTCTTCTTCTTCTTCTTCTTCTTCTTCTTCTTCTTCTTCTTCTTCTTCTTCTTCTTCTTCTTCTGTGGCCCCAATGCAAACTAAAGCAGCTCTGAGAATTAAGTTCTGAGCATGAAACTTGCAAAACATCTCTGACCCAAAGGACCTGAGGTAGATATTTGATGGACATGAACACTTTGCACTGTGTCCATTGCCACCTCTATTGGTGTAAACCAACACTTTTTAAAAAAACCCTATCTCCTCCTGTGTTTTTTATACAGAAGTTAGAAACTGGCTATTGAAAGCGGCATGTATCTAGCTGTCTCACAGTGTTACAAAACAGTTGTAACACTGCCCTAAAAACAAGCTACTGAAAAGCCTGTAGATCGAGTACTAGGGACAAGGGAATGATGAGCTTCTCTGAGACCTTCACTTCTGCTGCAGCTGTGACTTAGTTCAAAACTTAATGTAGTTCCTAAAAAGTGGTTGATCGGTCACTGGTCTAGACAAGCCCCCGCACTCTCACACTTCCAGAGCCTGAACAAGTATTTGTCTGAGTGAGACAACCTATGTCTCATCTGACACTGGCCCAGAGATTGCTCTCTTGACAGCCAATTTATCACATCCTTCTTCTACCCACAACTTCTCCGCTTTTAAGATGCACAGATGGAAACAGATGGAGCCAGGCAACAGTCCATCCGGCTTGTGAAGGGTGGGCAGCCTTCCAAGAGACATGCCTCAGACGAGATTCTGATAGCCTCCTTCTGTGTCTATTCACTTGAACGTAAATCCCACAGATCCCAGTCAGGCTAACTCTGAAGTAAATGTGCGTAGGATCACAGCCTTCAATGTACAAATGTGGCCATTTTTCAAATCCCTTGTCTATGCCTTTCCCAGGGTCAGGCCTGGTTAGAGTTGCCAGGTCTCCTGCTATGGCGGGAAACTTCCTGGCCACAGCCCCTGACTCTCCCTCTGCTTGGTAGGGTGGTAGGAGAATTGTAGTAATGCACTGCTGACCCAGCAGCACCGTGGTAGAACGTTGGGACGCCAACGGACCTACGGCCTTCTGGTCGCACCGCACCCCCACTCCTCATCCCCCTATGAGTCACGGGTCATGAACTGTCTGGCTCAGTCACCGGGCTTAGGACAATGGTCTTGCCCCAGGTGAGGATTAGGTCTAGACGCCACGCCCTTCAAGATCGTGTAGCCAGGTGAGACTTCTCATGCATCACATGATGATCTCCCAGGTCTCCCGTCTCCCGCCTCATCTCCCTACCCACCTCCTTTGGCACTTCCACAATGAAACTCCCTAATAAAAGGTGCTGTAGAGACCAGCACAGGGCAGAGCTTGTCAGGGATCACTTAAATCCAAGGCTCTGTTAGTTGACGCTTTCCACCAGATGAAACTCCTCCTCCGCTCCTCACGGTATCTCCTAGCTGGACACTCCCAAGTGGGGATGACTACAAGCTGGGTTCAAACCCGGAATCCCTCAACCTCCACCCTGCTCACCGCCTTGGAAAGGGGTCATGTACTGGCAGTCCGGCTGGATCGCGATCCAGGGACCACCGCTGGTATCAGCTTGTCCTCTGATCGGCGATTCAGAGACTCGGCCCCAGGGACACTCTCTCAGTCCGGGACGTGGAACACTTCGTGAGGCGGGGAGCTTGCAAAAGCAGGGCTTATGACAAGCACGCTGATCTTAACTGAAAGCTGCTAGCTAAATGCGGTAGGTCCCCGTGAAGAGAAGGTGCAGCTGCGCAAATTGTTGAGGAGATTGGCTCAGTGTCCATGGTACCCAGAGGGGGGGACATTGAATCTAAGGACTGGGAAAACATCACGCATCTTCGCATTGTCGCTACAACATGTCACCGTTACCGACGGGAGACAATGTTATGTCGTTATCAGCCTGGTAGACCTATGGCTCCCTTGCTGTAGGCCGCCTCCTTCTCGATCTTTCACCTCTCAATTTCAACCCCGGAATTTCTATCCACTAAATTGGACGCCTGTCCCTCCTTCTGCCCCCCCCCTTGCTCCTCCTCACCATTTCAGCCTCCCAGTCTAGCCTCCCCTTGTCTTCATTTTCCTCAAGCCATCAGACTCCGGCTACGCCTAATGTAATGGCTGGTTTCAAACTGCAGGAGTTTTATTAGCCAATGATCTGCAAAAGAAAGAAACCCTGGACGGAAGATCTATTTATATCTCGTGATTGTGCCCCGGCCCATTCTACAGATACCGGGAGGATGGTACTTGTTCATGGGTTGCTCTAGGCACTTCCTTTAAGCTATAATATCCCACTGGAGTCTGCAGCAATGCGGGATCTAGGGAATCACCAGCCCCATGTGAGGTACGTTGGAGTAGTCGCCAGGAACCAATCTAATGGTTCCGAGGACTGGAAACCACAGATAAGCTTTTAAAACCCCTGCTAGGTATGTGATCTGGGAGCCAGTACCGCCAGCAGTGCATAAGCAGAGGAGAGCTCCTGGCGGCGCTTCTACACCAATCACAGAAGCTATGGCTGCTAAGCTTCAAGAAGTCTCTAATGTAATAAGGTCGCCTCTGTCGCGGGCCACCCCCACGTCGCTTCTTGAATGCCTACAAGGCGCTTTTTTTTGAAAGTCCCCACACCGACAGCTAACCCAAAGTTTTCTAGCACTGGGGCAGAAGCCTCAAGAGCTCCCATGCAGAGTTTGTGAACAGGCTCCAGGAGGCCTCAAGAGGTGGTGGTTGACAACGAGGGGAGGCCCAGGGCTTAACTCCTTAAGCGCTTTGGCCAAGGAGAACGGCCTCGCTGAGTGCTGCAAAGCGATCACAGGCCTAGAAGGAACTCCCGAAGCTGGTCGGCTACGTCAAAGTTTGCCAGGATATCGGGTCTTCGCCTATCAAGCTAGCCTTCTAGCTGCCATGAGACAGCCCCTGACGTAGTGTCTCACCATGTAAGCTAGGAGCCCGAGGGATTGTAGGCTGCCTCGGGCTGGGGGGGCTCCACCCTGACGGAGGAGGGTCTCTTCCCCAGAGGGCTAAGACCCCAGGCTCCAAGACCGGGCGCCCCAATGCCCACTGGAGTGGCCTCACTGGCATCTCCCAGCCCGAACCGTGATCCGCGACTCAAACCTCTTCCCCCGGAGCTCCCCATGAGATCTTTGCTGCCCCAGCTCAGTAGATAGTGATCCCATCCCCATCGGAGACCATGGGGCTGGTCTTCTGCCAGCTTGCTCCCCATGTCTATACCTCCTGCTCTGCTAACCCTTCTACTCTAAAAGTCACCATGGCTCTGGGCCAGTGCTCCTCTAGAATGGCACGTGAGATTTCAAAAAAATCTCTGCAGAGTCCACAGTCACTGAATTCGCAACAGAAAGAAATGCTGACGGGAAGAGGACTGCCGCTTGAACCTTCCTCAGAATGCCCCTATAGCCACCCTACAGTGACAATGAGGTATGGAAAGGGGAAGATGCTCACACATGGTCTTTAAGCCAAAAGTCCTTCTGTGAAGAAGAAGCCCCTTTGGCCCCCTCTCCAGCTGTGTGGTTCAAACCAGATCTCTATAGCCTCTAAGTGCCTCTGTGCAAAGCCCTAAGCTCAAAGCTCCCAGTAGCAGCAAAAATCGCTGGGTACCTCAGAGAGAGAGTAAGATCTCAAATCAGAGTTGTAACTCCTCCTGTTACTCTTTATATGTGCCTTGTATGCCCATGTATGTCCCAGTATGTTCCTATTCCCCTTCAAGAGACCCCCTAAGGTTCTCCCTCATAAGAGGGATTTTTCATGCATTGCTTCTAAGCCATGCTCTTGTGCTTCAATTAAAGTTTTTCTCCTTCTGATTATGTGTGCTAATGTCTTGAAAGGTTTCCCCATTACAGCATCAACCTTTTAAACAAGACGCAGCTCGTGCATGCTCCCCTAGGGAGGCCGATGAGCACCTGCTTCTGGGCACTTCCATCTTAGTTTTTCTTAAACCTCTCAAAACTCTTCTCTAAACCTTTCCTTGAGAACCTCTTTCCTTCGGCCCATATCTGAGCTCACTACACTGCCAAGCACATGCACATGCAAGTTGGCATATGGTGCCAAAATCATTTTCATGTTCCCACATTTCTCATTGAGCGCCTCCTGGCTAGCTCGTCACAGTGCCAAGGGGGTCTCTCTCAGCCACACCTATCTTACACAGCCTCCGCTGTGAAGGTAGGGAAGCTTTAGCTCAAACCGCCAAAGTCTCCTTACAGGAGGGAAGGTAGAGCTGACTTCCAAACCCTTCCCCCCGGGCTCTCTCTTCTTCTGCACAATAACCTCCTTCTCTCATGGGCTGACGTGACCCCACCTCTAGCCTTGGGATCTGGACAAAAGGTTTTTGCAGAACCCTCTCAATTTGTCCCTGTGATCAAACCTCAAGCTCCAGGAACTGTTTCTTTGCATCTTCTCTATATCTTTCCTATAGGATGCTATATTAATGCATATGACTATAATTGTAGGAATTGTTCAAGTTGCTTTGCAAAAACCCACACCTTAGACGGTGATTGGGATTGTTTTACAAACAAACATCCCACCTGGATATGACCTCTCCCTTCTCCTTCTAAGCCTTCGGGTACTCCCCTGCCTTGTAATCTCTTAACGCCTTTGAATGCTGTGTAAGTGATCGTTGTCGGAATAAATGGGCTAACTGCGCCTAACGTAAAAGTCTTGGCTAAAATAAACGGTAAAGAAAGGGGAGAGTAGTTCCCTCTCCTATCGTAGGACTCCAATCAAGGGCTCATCCAGCAGACCATATCCAAAGTACTCTTCTCTATTCTCTATCTAGCAAAAAAATTGCCCGCCTCCCACTCAGGGTTCGGCTTTCCATCAAGCCATCTATAAGTGACTAACTCCATCCAGCACGAAAACTCCTGGGGAAAAGCAGTTTGTCTTTTCTCCATACAGGAGTCCAGCTCGCCATGCCAGGCTAGCCCTCCTATCCTCGAGATGGAGCAGGCCTCCTGGAGGATCCACCTCACCGCCGTTCTGTCGAGAGGGGCCCGATTGGCCCCAGCCTGGCACGATGGAGGGATCTCCTGGGAGCCAGCACACACCCCATTCTTCCACAAGGATCACAGAAGCCTCATTGGGGCCACCCCTGGGGAACGGCAGTCTGGCCAGCTGTGGCTCAGAGGTTGATGCCACAGGTTGTTGCTCCCTCATCTACAGCCATTCTCCCTCTCTGTCACTTCCTTGGCTGAAACTTGGAATTGCAGCCAGGAACATTCCTGATAGATTAACCTTGGAACTCTCCTCACAGTTTTCAGCCGCTTGAATAATTGTCGGGAACACTTTCTTCATTAACCTTGCTCGCGGAGAGTCACTGAACCTGCAAATGCTAAAGACTATCAGTAGCTCTCCCTATCACGCCTTTGGAGAAACCCATGGACTCTAACGCCTATCAGCTTCTGTAGGCTTTGGTGTAGTCAAACAGCAAGAGCTATGCATTGACAACTATGCAACCACGGGTTGCCTTCCTTGGCATTACATCTAGCCCTATGTAATTGTTTAGCTAAGTGATTATTGTTTTCATTTATAGTATGATGTCGCTTCTATCTACAAACATGGCTGTCTTGTATATATTATATGCCAACGCAATGTCTGGATGTCTTGTCCCTTTATGCCCATTGGAGCCAATTCCAAGGGAATTGTTGAGTACTAAGGACCTCAATTGATTATTGAAGTTACGTACACTCTAATTTTGTAGAAGTTATCGTGATTCGGCTTTCGTTGTTGCATTCCTCACTTATCTGCTGCCGTCAACTCTACTGTCAGTTCTCACCATTGTTTGAAATCAGGCTTCACCTCGGGAGCCTGCTAACTGTGCCGCCTCCCACTTCTCCTCTCGACCCCTCTCGTCGGGATATGCATGCCCCCCCAGCTACATGAGTATGTTTCCCCTTGCAACTCCCCTTGTGGGAGTCCCCGGACTTGTTTCCCCATGTAACATCTCAAGACTATCGGGCCGCTCTGGCCCTGTGCTCCCTAAGTCTATCATCTTCTACCTCCACCGCTTCTGGATGCCCTGGCCTCCGGGAAAGCAGCAGGAACTTCCACAAGCTTAATCTTTAGATAATCGTACGCTATTGATTACTTATTGTTGTTGCATCACCAAGGTTGTGAGAATGTAATGATATATGTTGCTTTTAATCTCTCTGATAATTCTAATTGATTCATAAGGAAAGTGCGCGCCAATCTGCTTGCCGTTGTATCTAATCTGGAAGTGCATGATGTCTTTGCTCTATTGGTGGCTTCAGCTCCTGGAGCTGGCTGCCGGAGGATGGTTGAGTACTACAGGCCAGCTCTGCATTGGCTCTCTAATTGTGGCTGCCCTGCTATCGGATCTTGTTTCGCTCCAATGCTTGCCCATTATTGCCTGTAACCTAAGTAAGCAGTTTCTCCCTCAATTTCCTTACCCCGCAACCAAGTTCTAATGTTACATTGGGCAGCTCGGCCAGCTTGACTCAGACGTATGGAGGGGAGACAAGCGGCCCCTTTTAAATCACCCCTTAGCATTTCGGTCCCCTTCTAGTGTAAAAAAGGAGGAGATGTAGTAATGCACTGTTGACCCAGCAGCACCGCGGGTAGAACGCTAGGACGCTTGGAACGACCTAATGCGGCCTTCTGGTCGCACCAGCACTCCCACCTTTCATCCCCTATGAGTCAATGGGTCATGGAACTGTCTGGTTCCAGTCAATGTGGCTTAGGGACAATGGTCTTGCCCCCAGGTGAGGATTAGGGCTCAGACAGCTTTACGCTCCTCTCCCAGCAGACGTAGGCTGCGGGAGATCATGCATCACATGATGATCTCCCAGGTCTCCCGGTCTCCCCGGCTCATCTCCCTACCCACCCTCTCCCTATTACACTTCTACAATGAAACCTCCTAATAAAAGGTGCCAGAGACCAGCACAGGGCAGAGTTGTCAGGATCACGAAATCCCGCGCTTCCTGTTGCTGACGCTCTCCACCAGATGAAACCTCCTCCGCGTCTCGCCTATTCCTTAGCGACGACCCTGCGGGGATGACTACAAGAATTTTATGGGTCAAAAGGAGCTCTTGACAGCATGGCTTAGTGGTTAAGAGCAGTGGGCTCTAATCTGGAGAACCAGAGTTAATTTCCCACTCCCACCAGGTTTCATTCCCCACTCCTCCACCTGAGTGGCAGAGGCTTATCTGGTGAACCAGATGTGTTTCTGCACTCCTACATTCCTGCTGGGTGACCTTGGGCTAGTCACAGTTCTCTCAGAACTCTCTCAACCCCACCTACCTCACAAGGTGTCTGTTGTGGGGAGAGGAAGGGAAAGGAGCTTGTATGCCACCTTGAGTCTCCTCACAGGAGAAAAAAGGTGAGGTATAAATCTAAACTCCTCCTCCTCCTCCTCCTCCTCCTCCTCCTCTTCTTCTTCTTTCTTCTTCTTTTTCTTCTTCTTCTTCATACCTTTGGCTTCAGGGATTTTCATATGAAGAAGAAGAAGAAGAAGAAGAGTTTGGATTTATATCCCCCCCCTTTCTCTCCTGCAGGAGACTCAAAGGGGCTTACAATCTCCTTGCCCTTCCCCCCTCACAACAAACACCCTGTGAGGTGGGTGGGGCTGAGAGAGCTCCGAGAAGCTGTGACTAGCCCAAGGTCACCCAGCTGGCATGTGTGGGAGTGTACAGGCTAATCTGAATTCCCCAGATAAGCCTCCACAGCTCAGGCGGCAGAGCTGGGAATCAAACCCTGTTCTTCCAGATTAGATACACGAGCTGTTAACCTCCTACGCCACTGCTGCTGGATCAAGAGCTATCTTCATTCTTTGACTTGAATCTTACTACTCTCCACAGCAAAGACAGAAACCTTCCTCCAATGTAAGAAGTTTCCCTCCAACCTCGGGGCTTTTTCCTCTGGTGGATGAGCCAACGAAGTTTGAGGAAGACTACTTAGACTGGACATTGTGCAAAACTGAGGTGAATTTTTGTCTGTCAAACAACACGAATATGTGTTTGTTGACTCCTGCACTCTGATACAATGATACTTTCAGGCACAGCTATAATGATACCTACGTTGGCAATAATCAAACAGCAAATATGTCCCCGTTCTGAATCCAGACATATGTCTTCTGAGCTGGAGAGGGCAAGATTCAATATTAATAATACAAGTGAGGGAGAATAAGGACTGGGGCTTTGATAGGGCCCTTCTGTGATCATGCTCATGTTCTGAGGAAGCAAAGAGCATGCATGTGTTTCATGAAACCTCCTTGGCAGAGAGGGCAATTTATTATTTGTCTAAAACATTTCCGTGCTGCTGTTCCACCCAAATAGGATCCTGAAGGCAGTGAACATCAAAACGTGAAAACATTAAAGTCATTAAAACAGCACTTAAAGGAATGAAATATTTAAACAATTCCATAAAAACATGTAGACAATCCACTTTCCCTCTGACTAGCACGTTGGTTTGTATGTCAGGGGAGACTGTGACACTGAGGTATGTCTGTATAGCTAGATTTTACCTCAGAAATCTTTATGTTTTCATGCCCAGAAATATTATGTATCCAAAGAAAGCATTGTCATGATTGCACTGGGGTACAAAAGCGGCAGTTAGATAGGATCTAAGCCATGACTTCAAAGAATGTTCAGATATTAGGGCCCAGGTTTTTTGGGAGCGTGCCTTGCAAAATATGCTTTGGCTGATTTGTTTTTCAAAAGGCAATTAAGCCTGGAGGAGTCTGTGGTCTCTTTTGACATACGGCACATGGGTGTGACACCCTCTGTGGACGTGTTTGGTTGGGTGTGGTGGAATTAGCATAATAGGCCATCAGCTATTTGCCTTACCTGCAGGGCATATGATTTAAATCCTGTTGGAGAGGTATTTCAGTGAATCACTGAAGGCTGGGCTCTGCTGAAGCAAAGACATGTGTTGCCCTTGATGTGCCAAGATGGGACGGATTGTGTTGCTCTGGGGAAAATCGGAGCAAGTGTTCCTTCTTTTCTAAAAGCAAGCTATTTCAGGCCTCATGTGGGCCTGGAAAAATCACAGTTTTCCATTTCGTAGATTACCTGTAATCCCAAATGTTAGAAAAGGAGCTACCTTGTAACTCAGTGAGAAGAAAAGGCTTTGCACGTGTTTGGAGACAGTGACAGTGACCCAGGGCACATGAGTGTGAGAGGGAACTGCGCCTGGGGCATGTCCACCCACACTAGGGAACACCTCTGGAACACCCCAGAACACCCCCACATGCCCCTTCCACGCCCCAGCCACGTCCTCACACCAGGTATGCTACGCCACTGCAGTGACTACGTATGCAGCATTTACCCTATGACTGTAAGATTCACAGTGGGGTTTTCCCTACTTTTTTTTGTTTAAATGGGATTCTCCTGCTGTAAACTGTCCCCAGTCC
Organism: Sphaerodactylus townsendi; assembly: GCF_021028975.2. Classification (NCBI taxonomy): domain Eukaryota; kingdom Metazoa; phylum Chordata; class Lepidosauria; order Squamata; family Sphaerodactylidae; genus Sphaerodactylus; species Sphaerodactylus townsendi. The sequence continues at coordinate 15,614,299 of NC_059439.1, read as the reverse complement.
AGCTGAGCTGCCATTTTACCCACTCATTCTCTCCATACAGCTTGCAGCCGGAGAAGTTGCTCTCTGCTGCCTTTTGTGTGTGTGTCCATGTGTGTGTGATCTTGGGTCTAGCGTTATTTTGCTAGACCACGTAAATTTCATGTAGATTTCACTGGGCTGTTGCTCCAGCAATAGATTGGCAGTGTTAAAGACTTTATATATGCATATAAAGCTCTTTCAATCACTCTGAATTGCTGCCTCGAAGAGTGGGAGGAAATGCTGTTGGATGGGCGGGGGAAGGTGGGAAGGAGTGAGAAAACTAGATGCAAGCCAATTGCATGCTGTCTTCTTTTGCTTTCCCTGCAAAGTGAGAGGAAAAGTCATACTTTCAGAGGTTTGGAAACGATGGAAGTTCTCTAATCTGAGGCAAGCTGAATTTGGGAGAGTGGGAAAGGTGTGTGTTCCATCCATCCATCCATCCATCCATCCATCCATCCATCCATCCATCCATCCATCCATATCCATCCATCCATCCATCCATCCATATCCATCCATCCATCCATCCATCCATCCATCCATCCATATCCATCCATCCATCCATCCATCCATCCATCCATATCCATCCATCCATCCATCTCCATCCATCCATCCATCCATCCATCCATCCATCCATCCATCCATCCATCCATCCATCCATCCATCCATCCATCCATCCATCCATCCATCTATCTTTGTTGTCGTCTGTCTGTCTGTCTGTCTGTCTGTCTGTTCGATTTATATGCCGCCCTCTCCACAAGGTCTCAGAGCGGCTCACAACAACAGATAACATATAAAATTCAGTTAATAAACAATTAAAACAATTGTAATAATTAAAATCCAGCCTAAAAATCACGTAAAATACATGTACAATTTTAATAAAATCAACTAAAAAACTAAAAAACTTATATCACAGTTAAAATAGACTGACATCAAATACCATACAGAGCAACTAGGGGATTAAGGATTTCGGGCCAACAGCAATACAATCTATATATATAAAAAGCTAACTGTGACTTTGTTAGTCACGCCCTAACGCCGAAACGGCTGGACGGATTGCCCCTAAATTTTCAGACGACGTCCCTTCCCGTGGCGAGCAGGTAATGCGCCCTTCGCTGGGATCCCAGGTCACACCTGAGCCCCGTAAACTGCCAATTTCTGCAGACCTCCGCTGGGCCAATGAGGGCCCGCCTTTCAGGGAGGCGTGGCTTGCCCGCCTTTTCCGCGGCATGCGCATTCATGCCAAGAAACCCCCTGCTGCCAGACCCAGGGAGACCAGGGAGGCACGTTCCCAGCCAAGCCACGGAAAACACCTGGTACGGCTCTCCCCTTCCTCCTCCGTTCCAATCCCCCCCTTTAAAACACAGCGAAGTGTGGCTGGGCCCGCTAGTTAAGGATAAAAACAAAGATTTCGGTCTCGGGCCTTAGCCAAAAGCCTGTCAGAACAACTTTGCCAAAAGCCTGGCAGAACAAGTTTGCAGAATTTTACCAGGAGACACCAGGAACTGAACTTGGGACTACAGCCCCTCCCAGCACTGTTTCATATTTCCCTGGGGCTGAGCCACACCAATCAGAATGGGGCTCAGCGGGAATCCTTGTGATTTATGCTCCTCTGCATGTAATGCTGGGCTCAGACTGCTGTTCTCCACATCATTAGTTCCGTGTTCAAGGGTCAGCTGACCTGCACCTTAAAGTTGCTTTCGAAGTGTGAATTGCATTTGTTCACTTGGTCGTACTATGGCCCAGTAGTGTTTTATATGCCATTGCTTCAGTGTGAGATCTCGCTCCAGAAGGAGGCCCACGGTTGAAATACAACCCTCATATCTACAGCAGAAACCACGAATTGGATACATTCTCACCTCCCTTTCAGCCCAGTTGTTTAATTTGTGGTGGGAATAGAACTCCCATGCTGCACAAGTGCAAGGCACTTTCTCATTGCAAAAAGAAGCCAGAAATAAAATCCCCCATTTCCGGGTTCTCGCCTCCCGCCAGCCCAGCAGGTTTCCTTAGGTCTCTGACTCTATTTGGAAGGAAACCAGGTTAGGTTTTCTCTCTTTTTTTGCCCCCAGACTTCATAAATAATTCCTTCCTTTTTTCCCCACAACTGAAATAGAGGAAAGCATTAAAGGCCATGAAAGAAGGGGATTGCCAATTTCACCGAGAGGTATCCCTGTGCGTTGAGCTCATTTCCCAGGCAGAAAGAGAGCTGCTGTTGTAGTCGGGGAGGGTGGCAGCAGGTGGCTAGAGGGGGCGGGCGGAGAAAAGTCCATCTGAAAACGCTCCATCTTTCAAGCTTTGCAATGGAAGCTATTCCGTGTGTCTGGGTTTCTAAGTCTGGTGCGACATTCTGAAATCATCCTTTGCATTCTCGAGCTGCCTTCCTGCGTATTAAACGGGATGCTCAAATCGGTTTTTCTGTTTCCTGCACCTGTCATCCGAACATGAAAAAAACCTACTTTGGCCGACATGTGGATTGGACTTGAATGGGGCTGACTTTTCTGTCTTGGGTTAACAGCATTCACGAGCGGCACAGTCCAGGCTCGAGGAAAGGGCTGGCATCAAGATCCCACCAAATGGGACAGCTGCCAGGGCCCACAGCACTCTGGTCATCCTACTGCTGACACTCCCGAGCATGGGGGCATGAGCCACAATAGTGAGAGGGAGGAGGAATAGCTAGGGAGGGGGTTAGAGCTAGGGAGGGGGTTAGAGTTGCCACTGTCAGCTCCAGGTTGGGAAACACTTGCAGATTCGGAGGGTGGGATCTGAAGCCAGTGGGGTGTGGGGAGGCCCGCAAAGGGGAATTTATTAATATTTATTTATTATTTATTAACTTTTAATTGGTCTTTCGTTATTTGTGATTGGTTTTATCTAGTAAGTTTTAATGTGTATTGTACACCACCCAGAGCTCTTCAGGGGTGGGCAGAATATGAAATCCAATCAATCAATCTTTTTTATTTGGTAATATTCGGCTTCAATTTTTCGGAACCCGAAAATTTTCGGTAAAAAGCCGAATGAAGCTGATTGTTATTGGCTCTATTCAGCTTTACCGAAAATGTCTCAATTTCTGAAACTTGAACCCAACATTCACCAAATAAAAAAGATTTGTTCTCACCAAGTGCCAAGTGCAGATGACAGGCCCACTTCCACAAAGCATGGATGTTTTAATGTATTGTCAAAGACTTTCACGGCCGGAATCACTGGGGTGCTGTGTGGTTTCCGGGCTGTATGGCCGTGTTCTAGCAGCATTCTCTCCTGACGTTTCGCCTGCATCCTCTGAAGATGCCAGCCAAAGGTGCAGGCAAACCTCAGGAGAGAATGCTGCTAGAACACGGCCATACAGCCCAGAAACCACACAGCACCCCATGGATGTTTTATTTTTCTCCTCATGGCTAAGAACTGCTGATAGACCTCACCTTTCTGGAATGTACAGTCAGTCACCTTTTAAAAACCACCCAAGGCAAAGAAGAGGAGTTTGGATTTATATCCCCCCTTTCTCTCCTGTAAGGAGACTCAAAGTACAATCTCCTTTCCTTTCCTCTCCCCCCACAACATCTGGGATGGGTCCGAGAGAACTCCAAATAACTGTGACTAGCCCAAAGGTCACCCAGTTGGCATGTATTGGAGTACACAAGCCAATCTGGTTCCCCAGATAAGCCTCCACAGCTAAAGTGCCAGAGCAGGGAATCAAACCCGGTTCTCCAGATTAGAGTGCACCTGCTCTTAACCACTACACCATGCTGGCTTTGCATCATGGCAGTGAATTCCATCAGTGAGGAACATGCTATAGGAAGACACATTGCCTTCTGTCCTGTCTCAGTCTACTGCCCACCAGCTTAATTGGTGCTCCCAACTTCTAATTTAATGAGACAGAGAAAAAGTTCTCTCTGTCCATCCTGTCTCTATACTCCATGCGTAATGTTATAAACCTCTCTCCAAAAGAACATTTCAAATGAGAGCTAGCATGGTACAGTGGTTAAAGAGTCAGACTAGTATCTGGGGGACCCAAGTTCGAATCCTCACTGCACCATGAAAGCTTGCTGGGGTGACCCTGGGCAGCCAGTCTCTCAGGCTAACCTACCCGAAAAATGTTTTTTGTTGTGTTGTTAAAGTGGAAGAGAAGCAAATGATGTTTGGAGACATTTTGAGTCCCCGTTGGGAAGAAAAGTGGGATATAAATAAGTAAGTAAGTGAGGAAGGTCACTGTACATACAGCCTGCTCACCCCGTGAAAACTATAAAGCTAGCGACTGAAGTCAAAATTCAGTGAAAGGGTGAAATGAACACGAAAGAAAGGAAATCTTCACAGCCCTTGTAACTCTGCTCTGTGAGGAACGGAATGAACATCCTGCCAGAGGGACTGCTCTGCATTTCGCCAGGGCAAAGCTCTTCCTGGCAGCTGTTGAAAATGCCAGTGTTCAGCCACTCCTCGCGGATTTCTGTGCCAACTGCCCGGGGGCTTGATAAAAGCAGACCGTGACTCAGTATGAAGTATTGGGCGAGAAGACTGGGGGGTGAGGAGAGACAAAAACAGGACAGAGACACACATGATTATGCTGGAAACCATGCCATTTTCTGTGCACTTGCACGAGACACCTGGTTTGCACATGCACCTATGGCAGCAGGTATGAGGGTTTGCTTCTGTGTGTAGAGTTCCCAGATGGAGGTACCAGCAGTGGTGGGATCCAAAAATTTTAGTAACAGGATCCCAAGGTGGTGGGATTCAAACTGTGGTGTAGCGCCAATGGGGCTGGGCGTGGCACGACAGGGGCGTGACCGGGCATTACAGGGGTGGGACATTCCTGGGCGGGGCTGTGGCAATGACGCAGCCGCTGCGCCTGTCCTTGGGCGGGAAACAAATGCACGCAGGCTCAGGCTGCCACGCACGCCGGTGCACCTCCTGCTAGACTGCTTCAAGTTCTGCGCGCTACTGCTGAGAGGAGGGGGCGTAACTAAGGCAAAAATCCCGTGGCAAAATCACCAATTAGTAACCCCCTCTTGGCACACACAAATAATTAGTAACGTACTCTCGGGAACCTGTGAGAACCTGCTGGATCCCACCTCTGGGTACCAGCCTCCAGATTAGGTCTAGACTCTGGTGTTCTCCCCAAATTCCACCTGATCTCTGGACTACAGAGATCAGTTTTCCTGAAGAAAATGACAGCGTTGGAGAGTGGTCTGCAACCCTGCTGCGGTTTCTCCCCCTCTGCAAGCTCCGCCCTCCCCAGGCTCCACCCCCCCAAATGTCCAGGAATTTCCCAAACAAGAGTTGGCAACTCTATCTGTGTATTCAAGGAGATTTTTCTTTGAGGCCGTTGTTCAGGGTGTAATATTTACATCAAGGCATTTGGGGTTTAAGAGTAGGGCTATGCTCCAATCCTGTGAATCCTGATGTGTTATCTTTAAAGCAGGGATATGGCAAAATGGCTGACCTCCTTAAGTACATGTGCTTGTTAAATTATAGTGGTCCTTTGGGCAAACCACAGTAAAGTCCCAACAGTTGCTATGTTGTTAGCAGGAAGTAGCCAAACATTTTGGGGGAGGCACGACATGTTACACAGTCCTTGTATCAGCTAAAAGGACTTTATTTCAGAGGTGCAACAGGAGTTGGTGCCTCCCAGAGACATATCAGTGCTTTCCTTGCAAGGAGAAACATAACCCCCTGGAAAAGCTCTCAGGAAGTGCCATCTTGACCAAGCTGAAATGAATGCCAGTTGCACAACACATCCAGTTGGATCATGCCCTAAAAGTCCAAAGGTTTAAGTACAATCTGAGGGCTTTGTTTTGGCAGTTTCCATCACCGACAGAGGCTGATTACATACAAGGCATATGTTGCATGATGGGGTAAATGTGCGTTGATGAAATCAGGCTCTATCCCTGAAGACTGGAAGATGGCCAATGTCACACCAATTTTTAAGAAAGGATCTAGGGTGGACCCGGGAAATTACAGGCCAGTCAGTTTGACATCTGTTCCTGGTAAATTAGTAGAATCTATCATTAAAGATAAAATTATAAAACATGTAGAAAAGCAAGACCTGCTGAGAAAGAGTCAGCATGGCTTTTGCAGAGGCAAATCCTGTCTTACAAACTTACTAGAGTTCTTTGAGGGTGTAAACAGGCATGTGGATAAGGGGGAACCAGTGGACATTGTCTACTTGGATTTCCAAAGGCTTTTTGACAAAGTTCCTCACCAGAGACTATTGAGAAAACTCAGCAATCAAGGAATAAGAGGGGAAGTCCTCCTATGGATTAAAAACTGGTTGAGAAACAGGAAGCAAAGAGTGGGTGTAAATGGGAAGTTGTCACAATGGAGAGATGTAGGGAGTGGTGTCCCCCAAGGATCCGTTTTGGGACCAGTGCTCTTTAACCTATTCATAAATGACCTGGAAGTAGGGGTGGGTAGCGTGGTGGCCAAGTTTGCAGATGATACCAAAGTATGTAGGGTGGTGAGAACCACAAAGGATTGCGAAGAGCTCCAAGCGGACCTTGATAAATTAGGTGAGTGGGCTAAGAAATGGCAAATGCAGTTCAATGTAGCCAAAATGCAAAGTGATGCACATAGGGGCAAAAAATCCAAACTTCACATACACGCTAAAAGGGTCAGTGCTATCAGTCTACAGAAAGACCAGGAAAGGAGATTTAGGCGTCTTAGTTGATAGTTCCATGGGAATGTCCAACTCAATGCATGGCAGCTATGAAAAAGGCAAAAGGCTCTAATGCTGGGGATAATTAGGAAAGGAATTGGGAATAAAACTGCAAAGATTGTCATGCTCCTTTATATAAAGCAGTGGTGCGACCGCACTTGGAGTACTGTGTCCAGTTCATTGGTCGCAGCATCTCAAAAAAAAGGATATTGAGGAGATAGAAAAAAGTGCAGAGAAGGGCAACACTTGATGATTGAGGGACTGGAGCACCTTCCCTATGAGGAGAGGCTGCAGCGTTTGGGACTCTTTAGTTTGGAGAGGAGACAGCTGAGGGGGGATATGATTGAAGTCTACAGTAAATTATGCATGGGGTAGAAAATGTTGACAGAGAGAAATTTTTCTCTCTTTCTCACAATACTAGAACCAGGGGGCATTCATTGAAAATGCTGGGGGGAAGAATTAGGACTAATAAAAGGAAACACTTCTTCACGCATGGTATGATTGGTGTTTGGAATATGCCTGCCACAGGAGGTGTGGTGATGGCCACTAACCTGGATAGCTTTCAAAGGGGCTTGGACAGATTTATGGAGGAGAAGTCGATTTATGGCTACCAATCTTGATCCTCTTTGATCTGAGATTGCAAATGCCTTAACAGACCAGGTGCTTCGGGGAGCAACAGCCGCATGAGAAAGCTGCCATTGCTTTCACCTCCTGCATGTGAGCTCCCAAAGGCACCTGGTGGGCCACTGCGAGTAGCAGAGAGCTGGACTAGATGGACTCTGGTCTGATCCAGCTGGCTTGTTCTTATGTTCTTATGTTCTTATAATTTCTTATATGGATGTATTTCCTCAAGCCCCGCTTTCACTTTCTTTTCTCCCTGCAGCAAAATTTAATTTTGCTTTGCAGCCAGAACAGGCAAATTGACCAATGGGCGCAGGTTTGCCCCAAACCTCTTCCCTCCACCCACAATCAGTATTCCTAGTCTCCACTCCCTCACACTGCTTTGCATGCTTCCTCCTCACTCTCCTCCCTGTTGCCAATTCCTTCCCACTTCTCTAAGGCCCCTTCCGTACATGCAGGATAATGCACTTTCAATGCACTTTGCAGCTGGATTTTACTGTGCGGAATAGCAAAATCCACTTGCAAACAATGGCGAAAGTGGATTGAAAGTGCACTATTCTGCATGTGCGGAAGGGGCCTAAATGTTTGTATCGATACATCAATATCAAGAGGTGTCTCTTTCTGACTCCACCCCACCTTCTCCACTCTGCTTCTGCCCTCTCCGATGATTGGAAGGGCATTCTTGGTCCCACGGGAATTGGGTTTTGGAGAGCATTTTGGGTTTCCACGCAATGCAGAGCAAAAGTCCTCACACCCCTGAGAAACGCTCCATCAACAGAAATCTTTGCAGCCCAAGAAAAGCTAATTGGGATCCAAGCTCCATCTTTTGCCAGTTTTTGATTCAAGTGTTGTTTGTTATTTCTCGTGAGGTTTTTTCCCCCTGACTAAGCACAAAATCAAAGTTACACAAAATCCACATCTGATACTTAAAAGACATATCAGCTTTTCTTCTGCTGTTGGTGCCTCTGCATGAAAAGCAGAATGACAGCATGAAAAATGTTCATGCGTATCATTTTTATAACAAATGGCAAATTTAAATAGGCTGTGTCTGTTTGAAGTCAGTGGTTGGTTTCTGAGCATGTGTCAAGTCCCGGATCTGTAGCCAACACCGGACTCAGTGATTTCAATCAAAAGCCTTTATTGATAGATAACAGCATAGCCTTAGAAGAAGCCAGTTCTAAAGAATGGCTTCCCAAGCACCCTCTTTTATGCCCACCAAGATGCCCGTTTCCCTTCACCCCCCACAGATATCTAAGCATAGCATTACGGAACAGGAATGTGAAATCCAGTAGTACTCAAGACCATAGGAAGGGATATCAGCCCAACTGGTGCTTGAGCGTAATCTACGGGGCTTTCCCCACTGACAGAGTTGAACCGGTTTCTACCTAGGTTCGCCTCAGTGAATCCCCACTGCCACCGAGCTCAACATTGTTTTGTCTCAGTTCCCCCCCCTCAGAACTGCGACATCCTTGTCGCAGTTATGAACTACACTTTTCTGCCGAAACAAGGTCGATACCGCTTCGAAGTGGGGAAGTATCGAAACAACACCTAATCTGTTCAACCAATCACGAGAAGCTTTTGTGGCATGCGCAGAATGGGAGAGTTTTGGCAGGCAGAAAGCACATGTAACTGTAAACTGTAAAAACTGTAAAAAAAAAAGAAAGAACGCTCCCGTTTCCCGCCATAACACAAGCGCCAATCACGATCGAGGAGCGAAACAGGCACCAAGATGATCCCACCCACTTAGCTCGGTTCCAGGGGGCCAACTCAGTTGCTGTGGGGACAGCCTGGAATCGCCCTACATAACTACAGGTTACGATGCAGAAAGGCAGCAGGAAACTGACAGTAGAGGAGACCCATTACCATGATAGAAACCACGACTCCGTTCGATAGCAGGTGTGCTGCCTGATATTGTCCCAAGATTCCTTTGATTTTGGCCGTTGGTTGTGTTCATATCAGCTGCATGTTCATTTAGATTTTTCAAAGTAATGTAGTGGTTAAGAGCAGTCGATTCAGCCCTGGAGAACCAGGTTCAGTTCTCCACATGAAGCCTGCTGGGTGACCTTGGGCCAGTCGCAGTTCTCTCAGAACTCTCTCAGCTCAAGTGGAGGCAGGCAATGGCAAACCACCTTTGAATGTCTCTTGCCTTGCCAACCTCTTCAGGATTGCCATGAGTCAGCTGTGACTTGACGGCAAAACCTCACATACACACAAACACACACACACACACACACAACAAATCCACCGTGGACAAAGCTTGGGAATCCAGTCCATTTCTGTGACGGCTCAGAGGCACTCTTCATCTATTCAGAGGCTGAATCCTTGCAGTTGGACATTGTTCCTGCCTGACCAGGTCTCGGTTGAATCTGAGCCACGTTTAACCAGCAGTGACTCGTCAAGACTCTGTCCTTTACCGTGCCCCAACAATGTCACCACATCAATTCGTCCATCTGTTGAGTGGCCCCCATGTTTATAAAGTTGTCCCTTTGGGGAACTGAGCTAAACTCCAATCTGGCATGCAGCCGATAGGCTGCTGCCGCTGTGGACTTTGGAAGTGACCTGCTTTGCATTATTGGGGAATGCACACTCTCTTCCACATGTGGCAAACAGATTGTGCCTGGGGCCATGGACTGGTGAGCGGGCAGCTTTGCTCCAGCTTCTGAGCTGTACAGCCTGCATCCTTTCACTTCCTGCCTCCTCTCTGTTCCAACTAAACACAGAAAGTGAGAGGGGGCCAGCTGGAGGCGAATCCTTCTTCTGTGGTTGCTGGTAACTTTCTAGCATAAGGTGGACAGTGGTTATGCCCTGTTCATTTTCCCTCATACCATTTTCTCAGCCTTTTAGCTAAGATTGACTGCATTTTCCCTTTTCCATAGGGCAACAATCTTCTGCTTTTCCAAACCCACTGAACAGGGAACCCACCAAGCTAGAAGGTCATGACAGGAAGTAATATGACATCACAGTCATCAGACAGGAAGAGGGGACTGAGAACTATGACCTCATCAGGGTCCAAGACAGGATCATGAAGATCAGACCAAGAAAACCAGTGAACAGGAAACACAAATGAAGTACCAGGAGATGGATCACAGTGAAGAACAAGTCAAGGGTCAAAAACACTCTGAAATTGTTCCCACTGCTAAATGATCTCACCTCCTCATTACAGTTGCCAGCAGGTTGGGAAATACCTGGAGAATTTGAGGGCGGAGCCTGGGGAGGGCGGGGTCTGGGGAGGGGAGCTACTTTAACAAGATATAATGCTGTCACCTCCATATTCCAAAGTGGCTATTTTTTCCAGGTGAACTGATCTCTGTTGCCTGCAGATCAGATGTAATAAGTGGGAAGTCTCCACCCACAACTTGTTTGGGTCACCAGCAAATCTATGCTGAGGACCACAGAACTTGCATTGTGCATATGGTGAGTAGGGAGGCAGGTTCATAGTAAGGAGGAGACTTGAACGCTACCAAGAGCAAAAGCTGGCTGGATCCAACCGCAATGATTTGACGCATGATGAACCCTGCCCTCAACCGCCTTAACATTTACACTAGAGAAGTCAGGAATGGAGGCTGAGGTGTGGGTGGGATAATGAGGGCGAGGAGCAAAAGTGAAGAGAGTTGTCAGTGAAGGCTACAGTGCTGAAGACATGGATTTGGAAGAGGGAAAGGTGGGGAAAAGGGATAGGGAAAGGCTTTTTCAGGTATGTAGAAAAGGAAGGTAAGCTGGGAAAAATAGCAGAGGAGTCCAAAGCCACTGCTGGATGATGATCCTATGTGAGGTGAAGAAAGCAACTGTAAGAAGAGACGAGGAGATGGTCATGGGGAGACAGGTAGAGCAATGGAAGTGAGACCTACGAACTGTGACACTCATTCTTTGAGCTCCCTCAGTCATGGTCTGAAGAAGAAGAAGAAGAGGAGGAGGAGGAGGAGGAGTTTGGATTTATGCTTACAAACTCCTTTCCAGTGGTGGGATTCAAATAATTTAACAACTGGTTGTTTACAAGCACCATTTTAACAACCGGTTCTGCCGAAGTGGCGCGAACCGGCTGAATCCCACCACTGCTCCTTTCCCTTCCTCTCCCCATGTAAGGCTGAAACCTTTTTAACTGGTCCCTCTAGATTATCATCTCCAGCAGTTAGCAGATGATGTGGTTTAACTTCATGTCATGAAAGTCTTCCATGTATATTAAACATCCACTAAAAGGACAGGCCTGTTTTGAAGGGGTATTTTTTTTTGCCCCCTGGCCAATTGGCAGCCTTATCCAGAACAGAACAAAGAACGAAGCTGGTTTTCCCACTTGTACATATAATTTCCCAGCATTCGTTCACAGTCACCCCATCAGTGTCAAAACTGGGCTTCATTCTCTTAAGACCTATCTGGAAGTGTTTGGGGTCCACTCCCACAAGCTATTCTGACTTATGGCAACCATATGGGGTTTTCAAGGCAAGAGACATTGAGAGGTAGTTTGCCGTTGCCTTCTTTTGTGTCACGCTGGTATTCCTTGGAGGTCTCCCATCCAAATACTAACCACGACTGACCATGCTTAGCTTCTGAGACCTGATGAGATCAGGCTAGCTAGCCTGTGGCTATCTGCTGGATAATGTGGCTATTCTGGTTGATTGGGGGAAGCTGACTGAGCCAATTTTTCTGAACTATGGGACCCATCCTCCCTCCATATCTGCCAGGGGTAGGCCCCTGGGAGTTTGGCCACCTAGGTGAGCCATTTCATCTTGGCACCTAGGAGAGCCAGTGTGGTGTAATGGTTAAGAGCAGGTGGATTCTAATCTGGAGAACCGGGTTTGATTCCCCACTCCTCCTACTTCACAAGGTGTCTGTTGTGGGGAGAGGAAGAGAAAAGAGCTTGTAAGCCACCTTGAGTCTCCTTACAGCAGGGGTCTTCAAACTATGGCCATCCAGATGTTCATGGACTACAATTCCCATCAGCCCCTGTCAGCATGGCCAAGTGGTAGGGCTCATGGGAATTGTAGTCTATGAACATCTGAAGGGCCATAGTTTGAAGACCCATGCCTTACAGGAAAGAAAGGGGAGGGGGGTATAAATCCAAACTCCTCCTCCTGCTCCTCCTTCTTTGTTATAGGGGAAAAGGGGGATTTAAGGGGGGGAGGCACCGGTCTGGAACCACAGCTGGGGAAAAATGCTAGAATCAACCAAGCACAGAGAGGTGAGGTGGGAAGGGAAGGTTCAGGGTTTTACTTCTTTCACATGCTTCAGTTTTTGTTCATAAAGAAACACGTCTGCCATCACTTGATACTTTGGAAACTCAGGGAACTCAGGGAAAAAACTCTCTCCTATGTTGTCACCCTGTGTTGGTTCTATAAGCAAGAATAGGAATTGCCTATGAATGGGGGATGCTATCTCCTTGCCTGTGTTTAAGCAGTGCCAATGATACAGGCATGCTATCTCTTATTCGACTGAGACTTGGCTCAAATGATCCCTTGGGTGAGGGAAACAATGCTGGGAATTTTCATCCCAGTTGAATGGGGGAGGGGAAAGTGACCATGGAGCTAAGCATTATCTATCCCCCTGCTCAAGTCTGCAGTTCTATCCAGGTAAGAGGTGTAGGAGCAGAGGTTGATTGAAAAGATGGCCACCTTGAGTGAGGATGAGGTCCTGTATCTACCTATATGAGGGCAAGGTTCAATCCCCACCATGCAGTTTGCAATATTTGCTAAGGCTAGTAGGGCCTGGCATGGACCAGTTACATCATGGATATTTGAAAAAGCAGGTGTTGTACAATAGCTAGTGTATTGAACTTAATTAGGGAGATCCAGGTTTGAATCTTAGCTCTGCCATGGTGGAATTGCCAATGTGTCCTGCCCCTTGAATCGAGGCTTAATAGGGTATTATTTTCTAGGTGATGTGATTTACATCCATGCCATGAAAAGCTACAGCTGACTATTTCCCTACATGATGCCTCTCTCTTGAGGGGGAGGAGTTTTGATTTATACCTGCTTTTCCCAACAGCAAGGAGTCTCAAAGTGGCTTACAAATTCCTTCCCTTCCTCTCCCTACAATTGACTCCTTGTGAGGTAGGTAGGGCTGGGACAGTTCTGAGAGAACTGTGACTGGCCCAAGGTCACCCACCTGGCTTCGTGTGGATGAGTGGGGAATCAAAACAGGTTCAACAGATTAGAGTTTGCTGCTCATATGGAGGGGAAACTCTGTGGCATTATGCCCTTTTCTTCCCAGGCTCCAGCCTCAAATCTCCATTGAAAATGCTGGGGGGAAGAATTAGGACTAATAAAAGGAAACATTTCTTCTCGCAACGCGTGATTGGTGTTTGGAATATGCTGCCACAGAAGGTGGTGATGGCCACTAACCTGGACAGCTTTAAAGGGTGCTTGGACAGATTTATGGAGGAGAAGTCGAGCTATGGCTACCAATCTTGATCCGAGATTGCAAATGCCTTAGCAGACTAGGTGTTCGGGAGCAGGAGCAGCAGCAGAAGGCCATTGCTTTCACATGCTAAATGTGAGCTCCCAAAGGCTTCTGGTGGACCACTGCGAGTAGCAGAGTGTTGGACTAGATGAATGAATAAGCAGCAACATAAAGAACATAGCTTCAGCTGGATCAGCACCAGGAGTCCATCTGGTCCGAAGCTATGCCTCTGCTACTCGCAGTGGCCCACCAGGTGCCTTTGGGAGTTCACATGTAGGATGTGAAAGCAATGGCCTTCTGCGGCTGTTGCTCCCGAGCACCTGGACTGTTAAGGCATTTGCAATCTCAGATCAAAGAGGATCAAGATTGCAGGTATGTAAATCGATTTCTCCTCCATAAATCTGTCCAAGCCCCTTTTAAAAGGCTAAGCATATCCAGGTTAGTGGCCATCACCACCTCGCTGTGGCGGCATATTCCAAACACCAATCACACGTTGTGTGAAGAAGTGGTTCTTTTTATTAGCCTGAAATTCTTCCCCAGCATTTCATCAATGGATGCCCCCTGGTTCTAGTATTGTGAGAAAGAGAGAAAAATTTCTCTCTGTCAACATTTTCTACCCCATGCATAATTTTATAGACTACAATCATATCCCCCCTCAGACGTCTCCTCTCCAAACTAAAGAGTCCCAAACACTGCAGCCTCTCCTCATAGGGAAGGTGCTCCAGTCCCTCAATCATCCTCGTTGCCCTTCTCTGCACTTTTTCTATCTCTTCGATATCCTTTTTGAGATGTGGCGACCAGAACTGAACAGATGGACTCTGGTCTGATCCAACAGGCTCTTTCTTATGTTCCTATGTTCCAGGAGTTTCCCAACCTGTATCTAGCCACACTTGATCACCTGTATATTCCACATGTCAACTGTCTATAGGGGGAAAACATCTGTCCCTTTAACTGAATCTGAATGGGAAGTTATTTACTAGGTTACTTGCCTGGAAGCCATGAAAAGTTTCATCTGCCCATATCCACACATTAAACGTCTAAGGGACAACAGCATTCTCATAGGCCAACAGAAAACCCTCTTATTTCTGGACAATGGCTGAAGAGAACTCTAAGAGTTGACTGCCAGGTTCCTCTGTATTGTAATTGGAAGGCGTTCTTAATGTAACCTTTGAAACATTTTATTCAGTTTTTAAATTATCGTTTTAAAGGGTTTTTTAATATATATATATAGATCCCTATTTTGTTATATGCTCTTTTATAAATTTGTATTTTTAAAGTATGTATTATTGTTATCTGAGGCTCATTCCGCACATGCAGAATAATGCAGTTTCAAACTGCTTTCAGTGCTCTTTGAAGCTGTGCGAAATAGCAAAATCCACTTGCAAACAGTTGTGAAAGTGGTTTGAAAACACATTATTTTGCGTGTGCGGAAGGGGCCAGAATTGCATTAAAGGTTTCAGCTCAGTTCAGTTCACACATTAAACCTCTAAGGGACAGGACATCCCCCCCCCCCGCCCCGTCCTGTTGGCAATCCTTGAAGGCAAGGCACTGTGTATATATGTACACACAGTGTACATATGTAAAGCACAGTGTATATATGTAAAGGTCTTGAACTGTGACTTCATTTCTGCTGTACCTTTTGGTTTGTGTCCCATATTTCTTCTCTACCCATCTACTCCAGCAGCCTCCAAAGTTATAGGAATTCAGCAGCCTCCAAAGTTATGGAGCGTGATGAGCTAGTTCAGGAAGTTAACAAGTTCCAGATCTGGGAGATGAAGGGGAGGGAGTGGTATTTGGGGGTTAAGCTCTCTTTCCCCACCTGCAGAACCGTTTATGCCACCCGGAGCTTATCGGAGAAAGGGTGGGATGAAAATGTGATTGATTCATTGATTTGCTGATGGATATCTCTCTCCTGGTCTTGCTCTGCAGAGAGGAAACAGCCACTGGGCTGGGAGAACGTGCCTTGGGATGATGGACAAATGTTGCTGCGGTCTTTTCTCCATTGCAGAATAAGGGGGGGGATTTGACTTTTGGGGAAAAGGCTGTATGTTACCTCATTTCCCTGTTATCCTTTTAAACTCCAAAACTACCCCCGCATCTATTTTCCCCCTCACTGCTAGTATTCCAAGTTAGGGATGCGGGCAATCCTGGAAGTGAAAATTTCCAGCATCTGGATAAAGTTGTCCAAGAACTTTCCCTTTTTGCACACAGAAGAATTGGAGTGTTGCAAGGCGATGTCGTAGGTATCAAGACTCTTTGTGCTAGCAGCGATTTGAGTTGCAGGAGCAAAGAGCATTCGTGATTCAGCGCGGCCTGCCATTGCTGCCTGGGGAAGGGCGCGGGGAAGAGGCTCCGCTACGCCTGCCCTTGGTAGGGCAGAAGACAGGGGGCGGCCATGCCCACTGTGGGCAATTATGTCAGCAAAAGCGGAGGCCAGGAGCCTTTATAAGGCTTTGCCCGGCCCGTTGGCCCCTCGAGCAATATAGCGGAAGGGAAGGCAATGTGGTATAGCTCAGTGTCATCAGATCTCCAAAACTAAGCAGGATCAGTACGTGTAAAGGGGATCTTCAAGAAGAACTCTGCAGAGGATGGAAACAGTCAACCACCTCTGCTTCTCACTCGCCTTGAAAGCCCCTTGGTGGGGTTGCCATAGATCTGCTGTGACTTGACAACACTTTACACAAACACAGCAAGATAGCAAACTTCTTTTTTTTAGGCACCAAAAAGATGTGCTGAGTCAGGAGGAAATGGTTGCCGCAGTGAGGTGACAGCAGTGAAGCGGTTCCAGTCTGGATTGGGAGTTTCAAAAAGGCGCGTTTTCCCATCCACACAGTGTGCGAACCTGCTTGGGCTACTTGCGAATTCCCGCAAAAGAGTGCGTCAACACTGGTTTGGGAAAGACTGGAACGAAGCCAGGGAAACCCTGGACAGTAGGATGACATTGGGCCTTTCCCCACTCGAAGGGATCCCCCCTATGCCGTGCGCTGCTCTCAGCGCACGGCATCCCTGGTGTGTGCCCCGGCGTCCCCACAACCCCACGCTCTGCGCGGGGTCATCAACAGGTGCCATTTTCTCCACCGCCAGGGATGCCGCGCGCTGAGGGGTGCGACCGCGGCAGCATCGGGGCGACTTCGCTGTAGCCGCCCCTGTCGTGGGGAGTGCCCAAGGACCCCGCGCTACTTGAAGAGAGTAGCGCGGGGCTTAAGGTAAGTGGGCAAAGGCCCATTGTGTGGATGCTCCGAAGATCACTGTTTACGTTTGGGAGTAAAACGTCTGTGGAGACTGCAGGATTTTTCATTCAATGAAGGGTCCTTTTTGGATTTTTCAAACAGAAGGCTAGAATAGGTTTCTGCTTCCTGTTCCATCATAGCCTATCTTGCCTAAAATCCACTGAAATGCTCTCCGTTGTCCTCTGAGAAACCTCCTGGATCTGGTCATGTGGAAATCCAGTTACGGCAGATGGGAGATTAAAGATCTATTCCTGTCTACTTTCTCCCCATGAAGCTATAAAACTGCCAACGGGAGGATTTCAGAGGCCTGTTGCTCTCCCCAAGCTGTTATTAACCTTGTCCTCCTCTTCAGCTCCTTCAGTTAATATTTTTTGCCTCCCACAATAACCATAAATTGGACTGGTTTTTCTTGGGTGGCACATTGTGTGAAAGGTCTTAAGCATGCAGGGACCACCTAGTCAGGTCTAGAAGTTCTGGCATGCCTCTGTCTCTGCCTCCCTTCCTAGGTTGTGTTTCTTCCTCCTCTTTTCAACTGGATATTAATTAATCAGAATTGATAATACCCTATTTGTTAATCATAGATGGAAAAAAATGACAACACTTGAAAATATTAATAAATGGTCAGCTCTGGCCATTATCTTAGCACCTGGTTCTGGCTGAGAGGACACGCATATCAGAGGGAGGAGTAGAGTGTAATTCCATAGATAGGTAGCTGGCAGGGGTGTTTGCCAATCAGCAGTTACACACATCAGAGAATTGTGTTGTTAGGTTTGCCTTTGCAAAGTATTATTTGCACCAATCACATTGTTTTGATTTGATGTTCTTTTCTTTCTAATGCTGTGCCAGTTGGGCACTGGGGGAAAAGTTTTGTTTTTGTTTTCACTGTCAAGTTACAGCTGACTTATGGCGACCCTGTAGGTTTCTCAATGCAAAAGTTATACCATCACCTTGGTATTCCTCGGAGGTCTCCCACCTAGTACAAACCAAGGCTGACCCTGCTTAGCTTCTGGCCCTCCTTAGCTTCTAAGATCTGATGAGATCAAGGAATAGATGGTGCATGATGTCGAGGCAGGCAATGGCAAACCACCTCTGAATCTCTCTTGCCTTCAAAACCCTACGGGGTCACCATGTTAGCTATGATGTGATGGCAGAAAAATCCCCTATATGCAAAACTGTACAAGCACCTTAGCCCCCTGTCCCTGAGAGCCAGCATGGTGTAGTGGTTAAGAGCTGGTGGATTTTAATAAGGAGAACTGGGTTTGATTCCCCACTGTTCCACCTGAGTGGCAGAGACTTATCTGGTGAACCAGATGGGTTTCCGCACTCCTGCATTCTTGCTGGATGACCTTGGGCTAGTCACAGTTCTTCGGAACTCTTTCAGCCCCACTTACCTCACAAGGTGTCTGTTGTAGGAAGAGGAAGGGA
The DNA here is from genome assembly GCF_021028975.2 of Sphaerodactylus townsendi. Lineage (NCBI taxonomy): Eukaryota > Metazoa > Chordata > Lepidosauria > Squamata > Sphaerodactylidae > Sphaerodactylus > Sphaerodactylus townsendi. The sequence goes on along the minus strand of NC_059439.1, from coordinate 15,595,975 downwards.
AAGGAGCTTGTAAGCCACCTTGAGTCTCTTCACAGAAATTTCTGAGCATGGGCTGCCAGGGTGCTGTCCCCTCAAAATGCACAGCAGCCTGATGATGAGTTAAAGGTGGGTGAATAGGAACATGTTTTCAGTGCCCAAGAATATGTAAAATTATTAAAAGGGGAGATGGTCTTTGAACAACCCCAGAGTTTCTTTCCCTGCTCATAGACCTAACGAGAGCAGCCGCCTTCCCCACATATTAGGTTATAAAAAGACTTCCAGTTTCAGATCTGCTTCTAAATTGTTGAGTCAAGATAACAACGCTGAATTAAACAACCGTGGCTATCGTGCAACGTGTAAACAAAAACTCTTTTCTGAAATTGGGAACATCTGGAGAGCTCTCCCAACTTCTCTTGCTGCCCGTGCAAGCTGTTTATTCCCTTCCTGTGGGAGGTTTGGGGTTTAAGAGGAAATGGGTTAAAATAAGTAGTTGCTTGACATTACTCCCAATTCAGGCTAGTGTTAGAAGGTCTCCACCACCACAAACACTTTGTGCATGTGATTTTCTACGGGGTGCTGCACAATAGTGCATAGCTAGATTTGAGTTTAGAGTTGCCGGCATGCAGGCAGAGAAAGAAAGAGAGAGAACAAGTTCAGCTTGCGATCACTCGTGGCCGTTTCCGCATGGCACAATTATACCGGGTTACAATCAGAATCTTACAATCCGGGTCTATTTTATCCTAGTTTCTCCCTTCGCGTGGCTTCCTGTTTCTTTGAAGGAATCGAGTGAAGATTGGAGGAAATACTCCAGTTTGTTTCGCACAAGCTCCGGTCTTTTGTATTTACACCGCAAGCGTATCTGTACAGAAAAGAAAACGGGGACATTTTGGGACTCCTGGGTTAACTTCTGGGTTAACTTCTGGTTAACCCAGGCAAAATGGCACCTGCTCAATACCGTAAGCAGAAAACGTGCTTGGGGAAACATTTCTGGAAGGGTGGGCTGCAATGGTTGGCAGCTCAGCAGAATTGAAAACGGACATGGTGTCAGGTACAGAGATCAGAGGGGCAGGCAGCAGGGTGTAAAGATCAGGCGGATGCGTGGGAAAAATAAACTGGTTCTGCTGTTGTGGTGTTTGCATGATTGTGGGTTCACAGAGGGATTTTAAAAAAGAATTGCCCAATTGGTGATTTTTGAAAATCCCGGGATGAGGGAAATATCATGGGGCAAACTTGCTTTAGGACCGGGAACCATGCAAACTTCTTGGCCGGACTGGGATATTTCCCTTGCTCAACCCGGGATTTGGACCTTGCAGAAGCAACCTATAAGTGCATATGCCCACATATTTATTCAGCTTTTGAGTATGTATGTACAGTTTATGTTAATGTGTGTGCAGAAACACAATATTCATGCATGCACATGCATGTTCAAATTATGCTTATGCGTGCATACACATAACAACCATGCAAAGGTGGAGTGAGGGGAAACTCTGCCCAGGGTACACACGCGCCCTGCGCCCTTGCTGCGGTGCTGCTCACCCGCCCTGGAACACTCCCAGAATGCCGCCTGCACGGACTCCACCGTGACTCCTTCCGGGGCGTTGCACCCCACCCTGTCCCATTGGCGCTACATCTCTGCAACCGTGCTCAGCCATGAACACGAACAAATGATGCTTATCTGTGCACTTACACATTATGTACAGCCATGTACACCCATGTACAAATTATGTGTATTCAGGCACATACAAATTATGTGCACACGTGTACAAATTATGCTCAGCCATGAATATACATGTACAAATTATGCTTATCTATGCACATCCAAATTATGCTCAACATGCTTGCACATGTACAAGTTATGCTAATCTATGCGTGTATATATACACATTATGCTCAGCCATGCACATGCATACAAATTACAATCATGCATACATGTACCTGCACAAATTATGCTCATATATGCACATCCAAGCACACATGCCCATGTTTGTATTCTCACATAGGAATTAGGTTGGCAGATTGAGTCACACGGAGCAGTTTTAGGACTGTTTTCAGTGCTGAAGTGTGCGAAGTTGTAATGCAAATGGGATTTCAGAACATGTGTAGGACGAGGGCTTCTCCTTCGTTGCAACTGGTAATCGTTGCCAGCTGCCACCCATTAAAGGTTTGAAGGAGCCCAGTCACACCAGCTTCCAGGCAGTCTTGTACTCTGGCACCTCTCGAGCCGATCAGCCGCAAGGGCTCAGGGAAGGGGGCTGTTCTATTGCAGGTTTTTGTATATAGCAATGCTGCCTTACAATATAAATAACCACCATACAGACACAAGTAAACCATTCCGATCTGGAATCATTCAAATCAGCTCCTCACTTCTGCAAATCAGCATTTCAATCTTTCCAAATTGGATACAAACAGGCATAAGCTGCTGATTGAGTTACACAGATAAGGGGCAGGGGTCATTTGGGCATTGACGTTTCCTGAGGGCTTATGTGTCAGCGAAGAAGAAGAAGAAGAAGAAGAAGAAGAAGAAGAAGAAGAAGAAGAAGAAGAAGAAGAAGAAGAAGAAGAAGAAGAAGAAGAAGAAGAAGAAGAAGAAGAAGAAGAAGAAGAAGAAGAAGAAGAAGAAGAAGAAGAAGAGGAGGAGGAGGAGGAGGAGGAGGAGGAAGAGGAGGAGGAGGAGGAAGAGGAGGAGGAGGAGGAGTTTGAATTTATACCCCACCTTTCTCAAGGAGACTCAAGGTGACTTACAAACTCCTTTCCCTTCCTCTCCCCACAACAGACACCCTGTGAGGTAGGTAAGGCTGAGAGAGTCCTGAAGAACTGTGACTAGCCCAAGGTCAACCAGCAGCCTTCATGTGTAGGAATGGGGAAACACATCTGGTTCACCAGACAAGCCTCTGGCACTCAGGTGGAGGAGTGGGGAATCAAACCTGATCAAAGGTCAAAGACTATCCCCACAGGAGGGGCTGTGACTTAATTGTACAGCATCTGCTTAGCATGCAGAAGTTCCTGGGTGCAGTCCTTGGTATCTCCAGCTGAAAGGGTCAAGTGATGTGAAAGAACTTGACCTGAGACAATGGACAGCTTCCAGTGAGAGCAGGCAGTGCTGACTCTTAGACCAAGGGCCTGACTCAGTAGAAGACAGCTTTATGTGCTAAGGTGGGCCTAGAGCCCTTTGGCAGAGCACTCAGAAGGTCCCCATTTCCATCTCTACCATCTCCATCCCTTGAATCTCCAGCTAAAGGATCAAGAGATGATGAGGAAGACCTTTTTGCCTGAAATTCCGGAGAGCTGATGTTGAACCAGACCAGACTTGACAGAAGGTGGCTTCACACCTATGTAGCCTCTGAAGAAAGGCAATGGCTTTGACTAATGTCAGACTGGAGTTCAGAGACCCTTGGAAGCCATGACAATCCTCATATGACATGTTGCCAGGTTTTGTGTAGCAGGACTTGATGTACATTACAGGATGGCCTGTGCTATAAGGCTTAATGCATACTAAGGTTATCTTACTAGAGTGCACTGTGATCTAATAGTGATAGCCTTTTATCTGCCAATTTTACTATTCCCTCATGCCTTGTTTCCCTTTAATATTTACACTCTTATCCAGTGGTGGGATCCAAAAGTTTTAATAACAGGTTCCCTCGCCAGCCCCCACCCCACTCAGCAAAGGGGGCAGAGGCGTATCTAGGCAAACCCGAGCCCTGGGCAAAACCTGAGTTGGGTGCCCCCAATGGGCAGCCACCCCACCACGACCCCCCCCCATTTTTTTTGCACCAGGTCATTTCTAAATCATCATCACATTATAGAAAATGCCCCAACTCACAAATCTGAACACAGCCATGGGGAAACACACAGGTTCTTTGATAGAGACTGGTGAGATAAAAGGTACGAAAGGCTGAGAATCAATGAATTGCAGTACCTGAAAGGGATTAACCCAGTTCAGGGAGTTATATTACTAGTCGCAATTGCTATATTGAACCTTCACGTTCAAAGGCAGTATGCCTCTCAGGGAGGCGAGGGCGTGGAGATGGAAAAGCGGACCCAATCAGTAACCCCCTCTCGGCCCACACAAATAATTAGTAACCCACTCTCGGGAACTGGTGAGAACCTGCTGGATCCCACCTCTGCTCTTATCCCATCCCTTTTTGTTTCCATACCATTTTGTGTTCTAATTTTCTTCTGTCAGTAGCTTCTTCCATGTATGTATTTATTGTTTCAATGCATTTTATCCTTTTAATTGTGAGTATCTCATCTACCCAATGCTGGTCCATTGACTCATAGATAGATTGGAAGCCATAAATCTTCTGTCTGCTTTCATGTGCTTCAGGGTGACTCTGGAGACAAGACCACACTTTTTTTTGAGTTGGTAGCAAACTTTGCTTGGGGGCCACCAACATTCCCTGTAAGCTGTGCGGCCACGCAGACACCGTATTGGTGCCACACAGCTTGGGCAGCCTCCAGCAGGAGGAAATCCAGCACGTGGCTCAGTTCCACGCAGAGGTAGGGAACTTCTGTTCAAGTCCCTACCAGTGTTAGAGGGATTATTGGAGGCTGCACATTTTGGCTAACTTCCAAGGCCAGTCCAAACAGTGAGAGCCAGTGTGATGTAGTGGTTAAGAGCAGCAGACTCTTATCTCGTGATATGGCATACAGAGGAGATCTGGCTACTGGAGTACTTCAAGCCTTTATCATCAGAGCTACAAGCAGCACACTATTTGTCTAATCAAATGTTTTTGATGGAGGATAAGCATTCATCGCACCGCAATTGACTTAATTACTGGTGGTCTGCTTGACGCTTACTACACTGCAAGGATTTTCACTGAAGAGATATTATTTATGTTGGAAGTGAAGGACGTTACGCTGTTTCCTGCCTCAACCTACAGAGGGGGTTTTACTAGAGAGCTAGTGGCTAGATAGGGACCTAGGGATTTGACACCTTTATATCATGCTGCTTCTATCCCTTTGATGTTAGACTGATACTCTCAGGGACTTCCTTCCTTCCGGCTTCTTCCTCCACCCCTTCTCCCTCTTCTATTCCTACCATGCCTAGAGAGAGGATGGATGCTCCTCACATCCATCTCCATCCAGCTAGATTAGGATAGCATAGTGACTCTATCTACCTACCTTTCTATCCAGAATGGAGTTCACTAATAAATACTCTTTTTATTAGACTAGAAACTACAACTGACTCCGACTTTCTTTTGTGTAAGCTTGCCACACATTGGGATCCATCAAGCACATGCACGCACACGAGGTAAGGGCTTCTGCTGTGTTCTAGCCACCCGTACCGCTCTGCTAACTACGATAAGGGGTAATCTCCAACTACCAGGAGCACTTATCCCAACAATTTATACAGAGACTTATTATCTTTTGTGTATCTTTTGGGATCCCTTTTCTGTTTGTTATGTATTGTATTGTATTATTTTTCATTGTTGGTATTTGGGTTATTTGATATTGTACTTTTAAATCATTTCTATTATTATAGTTTTACTGCTGTTTTTTGAGCCGGACAAAGTAATTTTTCTTGCAGAGGCCTTGGGCTAGTCACAGTTCTCTCTGAACTCTCTCAGCCCCACCTAACTCACAAGGTGTCTGTGGTGGGAAGGGAAGCGGAGTTTGTGAACTGCTTTGAGACTCCTTACAAGAGAGAAAGGCAGGGTGCAAGTCCAAACTCTTCCTCTTCTCTTCAGAGGACACATTGTTCATAAGCATAAGCATAAGCATTTTATTCTCATTGTGCACGCACAACGAAATTTACAGCAGCATTCCTCGATGCACACAATTTCAGACTCATACCCCATCCTCACTTTCCCCATCCTCCACCTATCCCTACACAGCCCCAAAACATCAACATGAAGCCGCAGAGTTTACCATAGCCACAGCTCATAGCCACTAACCCGGATAGCTTTAAAAAGGGCTTGGACAGATTTATGGAGGAGAAGTTGATCTCTGGCTACCAATCTTGATCCTCCTTGATCTCAGATTGCAAATGCCTTAGCAGACTAGGTGCTCAGAAGCAGCAGCAGCAGAAGGCCATTGCTTTCACATCCTGCACGTGAGCTCCCAAAGGCACCTGGTGGGCCACTGCGAGTAGCAGAATGCTGGACTAGATGGACTCTGGTCTGATCCAGCAGGCTAGTTCTTATGTTCTTATGTTCTTAGAGTAGAAGCTGTCTCTAAGCCTCTTTGTCCTAGTTTTTATAGACCTGTATCATCTGCCAGATGGGGGAAGGTTATGCTGCTAAATGTGTTTGAACACCTACAGTGCTGGTTCTCCCAAAAAACCCCACATGGCAGTTCAAGAAGCAAGAGACCAACACTGGAAATAATTCAGAAAGGGAAGGACGTAGTCTGTGGACATGCACTTTCCAGTTTTGGAAACTGCTTCCAGAGTGTGGTCTGAAGGCACCTGTTGGATTTAAGCTGGCCTGGGCCTGACTTGGCGCTGGAGGGGGGACCACCCAGGGGCTGAGATCCCCGTGGACATTATGCCAAGGATCTCCATGAAAGAAATAAGCTGCCACATGAAAACATGAAGGGGCGCTCTGACCTGCTGTAGGCGCACATGCTTGCTTGTCAATTAGCGCCAGTGTACTTGAACTGGCATATTAGGAAATACAAACAAAGGTGGTCCAGAATATTTATTCCTAAGAGCAAACATCTGTGACTGAACTAGAATGTCTGAAATAAGTGTATGCAGATGTTTACCTAAATCAGCAGTTTTGATTGCAAAGTAAACTTGGAGCGCTGCAGGATTTTTTTCCTTTCTTGCATGTTCCAGGGAAGGAGGCAAGATCGAGGGAGGAGGGATATACTGATCACTGGAAGATCTTGGGTGCTGTGTGGTTTCCGGGCTGTATGGCCGTGTTCTAGCAGCATTCTCTCCTGACGATTCGCCTGCATCTGTGGCTGGCATCTTCAGAGGATCTGAAGATGCCAGCCACAGATGCAGGCGAACTGTCAGGAGAGAATGCAGCTAGAACACGGCCACACAGCCTGGAAACCCCACAGCACCCAAGTGATTCCGGCCGTGAAAGCCTTCGACAATACACTGGAAGATCAATTGCTGGAATACACATGAAATGCAACGGGCACAGGTATGCATATTTATTCACATCTGAACAGTACACAGTTACAGTTGTCCACGCAGCCGCTACAAAATCATCTACGGTCACACAGGTGCATCCGCCCACCCCCAGCTGACCACCCCCCGCGTGTCATCCATCCATGCAAACTGAAAGGTGAGGGGGATGGCTCTTGGGATGAACCCAGTCGAGCCTATGGACCAATCCAGAGCGTCAATTACAGAAACATTTATTCACGGTAAGAATTTTCTAATAAACGGGCATTTGTGTCACAGGCAAACCATGGGACAGTATCAACAAAACAAATCTCCCACACATTTTATAAAACAAAAATAAAAATATAAAAGGCAAAAAGGTCATTAACTTTGGCTGTTTTAGTTCTCTTTCAGAAGCAGTAATTATACCTTCCTTCCTTCCTTCCTTCCTTCCTTCCTTCCTTCCTTCCTTCCTTCCTTCCTTCCTTCCTTCCTTCCTTCCTTCCTTCCTTCCTTCCTTCCTTCCTTCAGTTTGAAAGCATGCCAACAGAATTTTATAGGAAAACATAACTTTCCAAACAATGGCCTGTCTCTGACCACTCCACTAAGTAAAGTTTGAAGCTTTCCTCCTTTCTAAAGAGGCTTCCTTCAGCATAAGCAGCCGTTCCTCCAAAGGAAGAGCTACATTATATTAGAAGGACTTCCTCCCGCCTAAAGTGGGATTACCCCTCTCAATATTATTTTTTTCATGCGAATTTCTTTTAAAATTAAGCATGACTCTTGACAGATGAGTCCATTCTTATTGGTATGACTTAGTCAGTGCAACCCACCATGTTTTGATTCACAATCCCCCATTTTTGCCTGTTGTATTCCCCTCTCCCCCATCACAGATAACCATTCACTATTCTTTACTTCCTGGATGGGAACAGCATTTGGTCCTGGACTCCTATGTTCCATATACGCACCAAGTACTCCTTTGGTATTCTGAGCTCTCCATTGTCCTCACTGGTCAGGTACCATCAGGTGCCTCCATATCCACACTCCCAACAATATTGATTCAGCTAGTGCTGTATACTGGGTTAGATCCAAAGGTCTCATCCCACCAATGGCGGAACCTTCCTCTATGTCATGGAACCCTTCTTCAATATAAGAGGTTTGGTCTTCCAGAGAAGTGACTGTTAACGTTGCAACAAAGATCCATCAATAGTGGAACCACTGATATCCCAGTCACTATGAAGAAACAATATTGTGGTATGCTAAGCCGATGTTGTGCAAAGTCTGTATTATCGATGACTATTATTTATTGCAGTCCATTACACTAAAAAAACCACCTGTTGTATAAACACATTCAGAACATGGAAGTTAGAAATAAAAGATGCAGAGTCTACTGCTCAATGAAATGGGTTGGATCCAGACTGTATTCTCCATTGCTAGAATTTTCCACCTGCTGCAGGCTGTCTTCATGTGGTTCCTCTGGGTGCCCTATTCTCCAAGAGCGGGCGTTTTGTGGAGATCCATAGGTTGCCGTGGGAAAGGGGAGGCAGAAAATCCTTATACATAATTGTCTAAGAGGGATGGAATGTCCGATGATGAACTCCCAGCCAATGGGTGTACAGGACTCACAACATTCCATCCTGTCCCTGCCCACCTTTCTCCAACCCAGGAGCCTCCCCCACCCCAAACAATATGAGCTGCTTTCCTAGAGGGAGGAGGAGGTCCCCTGCCCTCCCTCCCCCCGTTCTTGAGCCCATTTTGTTTTAATTTAAAATGGGCTTTAGTGCTAGTCTCTATTGTATTGTTGTAAAATCTGGAACTGTAGAAGTCTGGATCCAACCCGCTGTGCAGTATATCTTTTGGTGTACTACCACAGATGTTCTTCTACAAGCATAACAGCCATGATTCGGCCTATAAATCCTGTAAGATTCCTAGAACATTTCTTTCTTGATTATTTCCTTGAAGGCTCTGGGGTGAGTCATGTAAAGGGGACCTCACTCTGGGTAAAAGCTGGTTGGTTGCTGTCTCTATGAAAATACATTTCTTTGCTTTGCCTCCTTTACCTGAGCAATGAGCCATGTTCACATGCTACAGTGAACATCCGGCAAGTACATAGGAACATCTGTTGGGCAGAAAGAGCCAATGAGCATTCACTTGGCAAATTAAACCAAGGGCCTGTACCTGGAGACATGCGGGATTTAAATCACACTTTCAGCTTGTACGTGCATTGATTGTAACATGAGAATCATTCAATGCTTCAATGGGCTTCTTAAAGCACTGGCCTTAAACTTGAGCAACTCTGCAAGACTTCAGGGTAAAGATCTTCAGTGCATGTATAACTCGAGTCTTGACTTCCCTGTGGCCTCATTCTTTGACATGATTCCTTGGCCTTTCTGTTTGCCCAGGTTGAACTTAATGATGCACAACACAAAGAAGACTAGTGTGTATCCTACCGCCTGCTCAGCAATATTGGAAACCTTCCAGCCCAACAACATAGACAGTTCTGTCGAAGGAAGTCTCCTTAGACTGGAAGAAGCTTCCAGTGTTGCTGAGTGGAATCATAGGACACCAGCAAAGTACCTTCCAAAGTACCTTCCAAACAAGAAAGCCAAGTCCCACCGATGTCCCCCTTGCAGTTAATGTTAAATAAGTTATGCTCCTATGTTTGTGTCTCTTCTCTCAATACTGTAAGCTCAGTGGTGGGATCCAAAAATTTTAGTAACAAATTCCCGTGGTGGTGGGATTCAAACTGTGGCGTAGTGCCAATGGGGCTGGGCGGGGCATGACAGGGGTGTGGCCGGGCATTCCGGGGGCGGGGCGTTGCTGGGCAGGGCTGTGGCAAGGACACAGCCGCTGCGCCGGTCCTTGGGCGGGAAACGAATGCACGCAGGCGCCCAGGCTGCCATGCACGCTGGTGCACCTTCTGCTAGACTGCTTCAAGTTCTGCGCACTACTGCTGAGAGGAGGGCAAAAATCACATGGCAAAATCACCAATTAGTAACCCCCTCTCGGCATACACAAATAATTAGTAACCTACTCTCGGGAACCTGTGAGAACCTGCTGGATCCCACCTCTGGGTGGGATCCAAAAGTTTTAATAACAGGTTCCGATGGTGGTGGGATTCAAACAGTGGCGCCGCCGTACACACACACCTCCAGTCCCTATTGGGCAGGGAGGTTGCTTTAGTAAACCCTTCTCGGCACTCAGAAAAAATTAGTAACCACTTCTAGAGAAGTGGTGAGAACTGGTTGGATCCCACCTCTGTGTAAGCTCCTTGCTGTTGTGAAATCATGATGGGAAATGCTGAAGCTCCTTCTTCACAAATGTAACAGTGACAATCTGAACTGAGCCTGGCACACCCAGGAATAAAGAATACCACACCCCTCACATGTGACTATTACAGAGGGCCCTGTGAGAACTCTGGGCCTGACACATCTTCCCTGTAATTTGTGAATGAGCCTTGTCACACAGCTTCTTTTCCCCCCAAGAGACTTGGTGTTTGGTTTTTATTTCCCCCTTGATGATAACTAGATTGTATATTATTGTCTTCATATTGGTGGAAATATTCCTGATTCTGCCGCATCACGCGGGAGAGGGCATCTTAAGACAATGCCATCAGCAGGTCTACTTAGATTGGGTAGGTGACACGGTTGGCCCTGGGGTTTCACCCCACGTGGGATATTCTAAGAAAGCGGGGGTCTGACTGCAAACGGTGCACTCTGTGAAGCCTCCCGTCAGGATTCCAGGATCACCGGGAATTCTCCTGGACTGGGGAGTCAGGAACTGTGAGCTGCTTGAAGCCATCCGTGAAGCTTGGATAAGCGGGACTGGTAACTATCAAGAAGCCTTGCCATCTGTTTGTCTTTGCTGTATGTTAGATGATCTCCTGTTGAGACTAGGAAGACTTCATTTGTTTTCTCACTGTCTAAATCCTTTCTGCTTCATAAACTTTTCGTCAGCATTTCTTTGCTCTCTTGTGGCTTGAATTAAAATGCAACACACCTTTCGGATTCCGTGCTACTGGTTAAGCAACTAAGAAGAGAAGAAGAGTTTGGATTTATACCCCACCTTTCTCTCCTGTAAGGAGACTCGAGGTGGCTTACAAACTCCTCTCCCTTCCTCTCCCCACAACAGACACCTTGTGAGGTTGGTGGGGCTGAGAGAGCTCTGAAGAACTGTAACTAGCCCAAGGTCACCCAGCAGGAATGCAGGAAGGTGGAAACACATCTGGTGAACCAGATAAGCCTCTGCCACTCAGGTGGGGAATCAAACCCGGTTCTCCAGACTAGAATCCACCTGCTCTTAACCACTACCCCACACTGGCTCTCTAAGCCTACCTTACAGGGCTGGTCAGCTGCTTTGTTCCCAACTTTGGGACAGGGCTGGAGTTTTGGTAACCCAGAGTTCCCCTTGGCTTGCGGGAACGTCTTGACAAGTTTTAATCAGCAATCTGGGCACAACTGCATTGAATAATCCAAGCATTCGTCAAGCACATAACTTTCACTGGAGGAGTTTGCCCTCAAATATTGAGACTGATCAATTCAATGGCTGAAGCAGGTTCAGAATAATTCTGACAACCAGAATTTCTCCACAGAGCCTTTCCAGCAGTGAAACAGCCGTTTGGCCCATTTCTGCCTTACAGGGTTTGGGAGTATAGAGCCATTCTTTTATCACTAGAGGCTGAACATTCTTCAGTGTGTGTGCACGTGCACACGCCAACAAGTCACAGCTGACATGTGGCGACCGAGTACGGTTTTCCAAGCAAGAGACCTTTGGAGGTAGTTTTCCATTGCCTGCCTCGGATACATGACCCTGGTAGTTTTTGGAGGTTATCCATCCAAATTCTAACCAAGGAGACCCTGTCTAGCTTCTAAGATCTGATGAGATCAGATTAGCCTGGCACTATCCCGGTCACACAAGTAAGGGATTTGTATATACGCCGTGTTCTACATGGAGTTTGCTCATGATGTTCAGCTGGATTCTCTTTTGTATATTACTACACTGTAGGTTTTGTTTTGTATTTTTCTGTGTGAAATCAAAGTAGGCGTAGCATTTGATTTGTATTGTTCCTGCATTGGGTTCAGTGTTTATCATGATTTGTTTTGCACTTGATTGTTTGGTGTTTGGCTCGCTAGCCAGGTTAGAGACAACACAACTGCGACAGAAATTGCATAAAACGATGGCCAACACATATGAGGCCCGGGAGTTTGTACTTTGTGTCGCCTGCAAGTTCTGGAGCAAGACTACTTAATGGCCTGGGGAAAATTCTAAGCAAGGTTGACTTGAGTGATCGGAATTTTATGGAGACCTTTCCTTTGCCTGCATATCTCTATGAGGAGTACAGATGCCAGCTTCCAGGTAGGACTGTGCCAACTGATTTCCAGACTAGAATCAGTTCCCCTGGAGAACATGGATGCTTTGGAAGATGAACTCAAGCCCCTTCCGCCCATGCAGAATAATGCACTTTCAATCCACTTTCACGATTGTTTTTTGCTATTCCGCACAGTAAAATCCAGCTGCAGAGTGCATTGAAAGTGGATTGAAAGGGCATTATTCTGCCTGTGTAGAAGAGGCCCCAGTGGCATTGTCCCCCCAAATCTCCAGATAGTCCTCAACCTGGAGCTGGCACCCCAACCCCCTTTACCCTCCGATGGTGGCCCACTTGGTCCTGGTAATCCTAACGTTCAAAAGTGCAGCCATGCTGAGAAAACAGCACATACACAGTGTGGTGGCATTAAACAGCCGATAATTACTTGTGTATGTTTGAGGAAAGCTACAATTGGTTTTTGGCATGATCTTTTTGCTTCTTTTGGATAGCAGTTGAAAACTGGGGGCACTTTCTTTCCCAGGAAGAAGAGGAAAGAAGGCTAATGCATGCTGACATGGACATCACACGGCCATCAAGAGGAAACTGCAAACAGCCTTCTGAACAAGATTGCAGATTAAGGCAGGATTTGAATGTCATCAGATACTGTGTTATTGTAGTAATGTAGGATGACAATAGCTCAATAGCATCTGATGAGTGGATCCAATCTAAGCTACTTAAGGCTCCATTACAAATTTGGCTGCCTCCTCCTTTCCAACCTGGAATGATTCTTATTTTTGGGTGGCTACCAGGATCTTGCCAATGAAAAGATGGACTCAGTTTCTTGCGGTGTATTCAATCATTCTGGTTTGTCTCCTTCCCACCCTACTAGGCAAAGGTTGCAGTTTTTCTCCAGCCTAAGAATCCTTCTTCCAAAGGATGTGGCTCTTCCTTCAGTGGATTAACTGCTCAAGGAAGAAGCCTCTTAGCTTCGAAGAAATCCTCAAACATCACTGAGAAAAAAAGGCATGATACAGGATCCTCCTTTTCGTCACTAGCCCTTTCTGCACAGCACAAATAGAATGTCCTGGGGATGGGGAAAAAAGCATTTTGGGGAAGAACTCCGCATAGCATTTCCCCAACATGACTTCAGAAAGGTTTATTTCTGCTCAACCTGGATGTTTCAGAAGATGCTAAGTTAGCAATGCTTTTCCCCCAAGACAAGGTCAAGTCGTTTTCTCTTGGCTGTGCAGAACAAAAAGTGTTTTATTTTTCCTGCCTGAGTTTAAATGGCTCTCACTTTCGATTTTCTCCGCACCTCATGGCGGCCATTTTCTTCTCTCCTCAGGAGGCTCCACCCTGCTGCCATTTGCTTAACGTTCCCATGCTTTCAGCTCATCTGCACATCCTTTCAGTGTCTAAAGTGCATTAATAAAGTTATTTTTCCTGGCGATCCCGTGCATGTGTCATTTCTCTCTTTCTTTTTTTCCTTTTAAATGAGATATCTTCGAAGCTTCAACATCATGATATGAGAATCGCAGCCGATGGGGGGAGGGAAGGCGGGAAAAATAAACACTTTCCCTGCCAAAGCTTTATTTGTCCGCACTATGTAGACAAAAAAAGTTTTTTAAAAAGTGTCTGCAAGACATTTTATTTGTGCCAAGCAGAAAGGGTCATTGTGATTTCAGAAACCTGTTTAGCACCACAGATCCATTTTTGCCTAATGCAGAAGTCTATGGCAAGGTTGGAATTCCTGTTCAGGTACCACAACATAACAAGTCAAATAAAGCAAAGATAATGTTGATAGGAGTAGTACAATTTCTCTGGAGGATTCTGAGAATTTTTTAATCATACCTGACCACTATTTAGGGCAGATGGCAGAAGATTCCTTCTTTCCTGGTCACCTGTTTGGATTTTCTCCTCACCCTTCCTAACGTTCTTTGAAGAACACCCTTCTCTACATTTTCCAGTTCAGAGAGACAGTGAAGGTGATGAGACAATCTCTTCACTGGGTCAGCTAGTTCCTTAAAACGCTGCAAGCTTGCACGTTCTTCTTCGGTGGTCAGAAGAGAAGTAAAAACAAATCATGTAATATATATCAAGCTAGGGAACGTGATAACATTTCAGTTCACATTTTTGTTGGCTACGGAAACTTAGTGACTCCTCTTAGCTCCTGGGGAGACTTTCCTTCCGTTACTACACTGTATTATTTTGCAGACCCTGCCCATGGAAAAAATTAGCAAGCCCCAGCAGGGGTGCTTTGGAGGGAATGACACCAAACCCAATTCTAGTTTGGACACATTGGTACGGAACCAACTGAACCCTTCTCTCCACCCAACATCTTATGGCCACCCCCCAAGGTGACTCTGCACGATGCTTTAAATAATGCAACATAGGTAATGGTTTTAGTAACCCACAGTGATTGGTTCACTAGTGTGAGGAAGAACACAGGGCATAGCTTCTGATATTTCACCAGTGTAACAGATAGGATGACAACAGAGATGACATTTGGCCTGGCTTAGAGTATCACAGTGATTTGTAATTCGCACACCCGTGAGCCACGTGCGCTATTTTGGTTGGCTGCGGGTGTTTCTCCAGCTCTGCTCTCTGGTATGGCTTTTGACCCCATCAGAGGACTCCGCCCACTTTTGATCAAGGAACAAAGCTGGCCAGAAAGTTCAGGACCAACTACAGGACTGCATCAAAGCAAGAAGTAGAAGACGGAGACTGAGGGTGCTCTTGATGTGTGGAGATCGTGGGTGGAAAAGTGAAGGGGAAGCCCACGTATCCCTTTTCTCTCCATCCCTACCCTTCCAGGTTTGATCTTCATGCAGTGACAGTTTTAGCAGTCAGGAATCACTCCTCCTTCCTTTGAGGAGGGTCTCTCATCTTGTCTTCGAAACATCTCTTTGCTGATTCCCTTCCAAGGCTGAACTCCCCACTTGGTTGAGCCGTGCAATGTGTCCCACCAAGCGTCCCTTTATCTCTTGGCTTAGGGAGTGTACAAGAGAAGAGCTGGTGACTGAACATAAATGGAGGGAGAGCGGAAAGAGAAGCGACATCGATCGGAAGCAGAGATGCCCGCGGGACGAGCAGTGATGTCAGAGAGGCACCTGAAAGAGAGGCATTGACCGGATGCGATTGCCCACCTTGTGTTTTAACAGGAACAACAAAACGCTGCCCTCCAGCCCAGGAGATATTTGATAAAGAAAACAAAATCCACTCCATTTACTCTCTTCCTTTTAGCATTTTCCAGTCTGCTACCAGCAAGAGGTACTAGGTGAAAATACCTGGGTAGGGTAGAGGGACAGCAATCAATTCAGTGCATACAGGATTGCTCCAAGACCCCAGAAATCAGGGAGAGGAGCAAGCTCTGTTTTTCCTTCACATACTTTCGCTCGAGAGGCACCAGCGAGGAAAGGGGGCGCGATCCAAGCTTGCCACCCAGCGCACTTCCTCCACCCCTCCTCCAGGCATCACACTGGTGAGCTAGCAGTGGACTCGCTGTACAGACTTTCCACAATGTCCCCTCTTTGGATTTTGCGCAAGGCGGAATAAAGAGCGTCTATGGTGGCGCTGTCCTTGCTAGACCAGTCGGAGAGGAGCGCGCGGACCGGATATTCCTCCTGTGTGAAGGAGTCTATGTGGTCTTCCTTGTAACCCAACTCCTCGGCCAAGTGGCGCCATGTCTCCTCCGTGGATCCGTTCAGCAGTTTCTCCACCTCCTCTCGTTTGTTGGCCAACAGACCGTTGTATATGTTCCCATCTCCTTTAAAGCCTGAATTGGGGAGAACAAGAGGAAAGCACAGAAGGGCAACCGCCATGAGTGATTAAAATGGGGAATCCTCCACCAGAAGATGTAGCGATGCCCAGAATTACAGGTAGCTTTCGAATGGTTCGTGTAGAACAGGGGTCTGCAACCTGCGGCTCTGGAGCCGCATGCGGCTCTTTCAGCCTTATACTGCGGCTCCGCGTGGCCTGGAGCTTGGAGGGTAGTGTGAGCGTGTCCCTCCAGACCTCCAAAGCAGCACTGGAAGGAAAGGTGAGTGGAGGGGCTGAACCAGAGGTGGCTCCATGTGGAGCTGCCTCTCCGGCTCGGTAGATTTTCGGGGCTGTGGAAAAAGGGTCCAAATGGCTCTTTGGGTGGTAAAGGTTGCCGACCCCTGGTGTAGAAAGATCCATTACTAAAAGGAACCTCCACTACTAAAAGGAACCTCCACATTAAAAAGGCAGTGAACTCTAAATGCCAGTACTGGAAATCAACATCAGGGAAGGCTTTAGCCTCTGTTGACCCTCCAAAGTAACTGGTTGGCTGCTGTCTAAGACAGGATGCTAGACCGCTGGTCTGATCCAGCAGGGCTCTTCATCTGTTCTCAGGATTATGAAAAATTGGTCAGAAACCACCTAATGTGGTCCTGACCAACAGAACGAAGCACTGCTGGACCTGACCAGGTCCTGGATGAGAGATAATGGGGAGCTCCGTTACTGGCTTTGCTTTGTGCTCACAATAAAGGGCAAAATCCAGATGTAACACAGGGATCAGGGAGGTTGTTGGGAGCAAGGGCATTGGTTTGAAAGGCACAGCTTCCGCACCATGGCTGCTTGGTTGGGGAAGGGGTTAGAGGGTGGGCGGGGAAATGGGTGGGCCACAGGGTGCAGCTTGTTGGAGGGTGGTTGGAAGATGGGCAACAGAGAGGCTGGTGTGGCGGGGCAGCAGGCCACATGGTGTTGCTTCCCCATTGTGGTGGCTTATCTGGGGGGGAGGTAGTTGGAGGGAGGGCAGGGCAACAGGAAGACTGTTGGGATGCAGTGGGGCAGCGGGCTTCAAGGCGCCACTTCCCCACCACACCAGGGCCAGCGAGGCCTTCCAGCACCCCAACAAACCCCCAACCGATGGGTGCACAGGGCAGTTCTGAGCACACATTGGTTGGGGTTTTGTTGTCAGCACACGTTGCATGTTAGTGAATTATATAGGTAAAGATATAGAGAGAGCCATCAAGTCACAGTTGACTTATGGCAACCCCACGACTTATAGCAACCCCATAGGGCCTTGAAGGCAAGAGATGTTCAGAGGTGGTTTGCCATTTCCTGTGTCTGTGTATTCCTTGGAGGTCTCCCACTCAAATACTAGCAGGAGCCACCCCTGGGGCTATCCAGGTCAGGACCAAGAAATAATTACTCCCTGTTTAAATTGACTGCGGAGCCTGTGCGAAGATGAGCTGGCGTGTGCACGTTGGCGCTACCCTGTTGTGTTTTTCTTGGCTCGCTTGCTCATCTCAGTCGACACTGTTGCCCTACTGACAACTTATGCATACCAGTTTTCTGCCTGGCCTACTGAGAGCAAGATTTCATGGCCCAATTTACTGGAGAGCTACAAGATCTACCTTCCATTGCCTCCTGTGACCATTGACGCTACTTGTCCTAAATTTGGTTCCTTCCCATTGTCTTGGCTCCCCATCCCCCCATTCCTGTAGAAACCATTCACTCCCTTACTTTGCATGGATGCCGTTTGTGTCTGAGGCTGTTGGTCGTGGAGGCTTTGGCTGTCGACTGAGATGCCGCTGTCACTGTGAAGTTTCTCTCCTTCTGGCGAAGGTGTCTGATTAACAGGGCGGTTGTTGGCACCTTGTTTGTTCTGCTTGCAGCTGTTCCACCTGCAGGTGAAAACATCCAACAGCCTTTTTCCCCCCTCGGACCGCGTCTCCTGCTCGACTCAAGGCACAGCGCAAATTTGGCACGATGGCTGACCTGCAGATTCTTCAAAGCTTTGGGTGTGGTAAATCAGGGCTTGCTTAGGCCCCTTCCACACGTGCAGAATAATGTACTTTCAATCCACTTTCAATGCACTTTGCAGCTGGATTTTACTGTGCAGAATAGCAAAATCCACTTGCAAGCAATTGTGGAAGTGAATTGACCTGTTATTCCCATCCTGTGAGTCCAGATTGCCCCCCCGCCCACCTCCACCCCAGAACCCTGCTTTGTGGGAGATGGGCACAATGCCAGCTCTGAAATGCATGTTGAGCATTTTGTTCACAGCTCCCGTTTGGTGGAATTTGTAAAACTATCTGTGGATAGTTTTACAAATTCCAGCAAAGAATGTCATGGTTTTTACTCTAGTTTGGAAGGGTGTCTGATTTCTGGGAACGCCACTGCTCAGAGGAGCAGCAGAAACGCCAGAGCTGGACAAAGGATGCTGCCTCCAGAGGACCTTCACGGAAGCATGCGGGAACATTCAGAGCGCTTCCCTCACTCTTTCACATTGCACATTAAGGGTAGCAAAGCTCCTGTGTTGTTGCAGGAAAAGAAATGAGTCTCAGGGCACCTGAAAGAGGAATCTCAGCCACAGGACATGTGTTTGTTCTTGTGCCCATTCTTTTCCACAGGCATGACAGGGAACAAGGGGGAGAAGGACGGGGTGGAGGGTGGCAGCGACAGGAATGAGCACAGGAATCTTGATGATGGTAGAAGAAGAAGAAGAAGAAGAAGAAGAAGAAGAAGAAGAAGAAGAAGAAGAAGAAGAAGAAGAAGAAGAAGAAGAAGAAGAAGAAGAAGAAGAAGAAGAAGAAGAAGAAGAAGAAGAAGAAGAAGAAGAAGAAGAAGAAGAAGAAGAAGAAGAAGAAGAAGAAGAAGAAGAAGAAGAAGAAGAAGAAGAAGAAACACCCTGTGAGGTGGGTGGGGCTGAGAGAGCTCAGCTGAGGGTGGGGTGGGGCTGAGAGAGCTCTGAAGCCCAAGGTCACCCAGCTGGCATGTGTTGGAGTGTACAAGCTAGTCTGGTTCACCAGATAAGCCTCCACAGCTTAAGTGGCAGACTGGGGCAATCAAACCCGGTTCTCCAGATTAGAGTCCTCTGCTCATTCGAATCTCTAGTTTACATTCTATGTTGCCACAGTGGGCACTATCCCCTTAACAATTTACACGCCACTTGCTAGTGCTGCTGTGCGGGGTTGTATTTTCTTGCCCAAGTCAAGAAACAGCTAAGTGAGCTCTGGCACATATAAGATTATGGTATAATACATTTGTTCAACTTCCTGATGCTGCCAGAGTCTTTCCCATCAAAGCTGACTCTCGTTCGGAGCAGAAGATACCATCCAAAAAGCATGAAATGAAGAGAAAGACTGTTTCGCTTAGACTGTTTCCTGGGTCACTTAGTCCTCTTCTTCCTGGTCTCAGGAGGAACACACCACACTTACCTCTTAAACACAATGTACGCCACCAGGCCCACAACAACGGCTGCCAAGATGGAGCAGTAGACGGGGATGAAGTTGTCTGGGGTGCCACTTCGGACAACTGGCTGAGAGCTTCCCATCACTGTGGCGGCTGTGCCGGCAACAGTGCTCCCGAAGCCGTCCAGCTCATTTGGATCATTTGTGAAAGGGATAGTGTTCTCAGAACCCTCTAGGTCGTATTCTGCACAGAAAGACAAGGAAGCAAAAGGACAGCCGAGTAACTAGTTTGGACAATTTGGGATTGCAGATCAGATCGCTACACACCTGTACACCTGAGGTTAAAAAAATCTACAAAACCATGATCCGCCCCATAGCACTCTATGGGTCAGAGTGCTGGTCTGTAACGAAAGCGACGGAGCAACGACTACACATCATGGAAATGCACATGATTCGCTGGACACTGGATGTATCCCTCCTCAACCACATCACCAACAACATGGTCTGAAAACAATTTGGCATCAAGCCCATCGAGACAAAAATGAGAGAGAGACGCCTGTGCTGGTTTGTCCATTTCCAACGAGCAGCCCCGGACTCTGTCGCCAGCATCACCTATCACACTGAGGTGTTTGGTCAGCGGCCACATGGACGGCAAAAGCAACGATGGCAAGATACCATCAATGCAGATCTGAAAGTTACAGGCCTCAACCAGAAATCGCGCTCGATCGAGAGAAGTGGCATTTAAAAATCCGAGTGGCAAACCATGCATTAGCGGGACAACGCTAAGAAGAAGATGAGATCGCTAGAGGGATGCATTTCGGGGCCAAATGAAACATAAGAAAGCTGTGCCAGATTGGATCAGAGTTGGATCTAGCTGAATTTTAACTGATTTAACTTCCATACATCCCCCAATGTATGGACTTTTTAAAAAAAGAGATCTCTTAAGTGCAGACTTGACATTTTCAGCAGGATCCATACTGGAACTCAAATTGGGTAAGCAGATTAGACATGGTTTATGCATAGCTGGGAAAAACCGAAATGTACCTGCATCGACGTCCAAGTCAGTATCATTGGTGTAGGACTCCGTTGGGAATGTGGTGGTTGTTGAAAACCGTGGGTGAATCTCTGCCAAGCAAACAGAAGTAGCACCTTAGCAATGGTTCATCTGTAGCCAGAATCAAAAGTCTTCGTTCTCCCTTACTGAAGATTCCAGTCTCCAACAAGGCAAAACCAGTGTTCAGATATCACAGTGTACTGTCACTTGAGCAAACCCTAGTTAGTTGTAATGTGTGGATGCACACAGTTCAACTAACTAGGGTTTGTTGTAATTGATGTCAAACAAGCTCAGATTCCCACTCTTCTGGGGGAGCCTGCTGGATGATCGTGGCCTAGTCATACCCTCTCAATCTAATTTACCTTAGCAGGTTGTTGTGGGAGGTAAAATGGAAGATAGGAGAGTAAGGTACGCCACCTTGAACTCTTTAAAAGAAAGGTGGGATAAAAACGTATGAAATAAATAATTAAAATAGAAATGATGTTCAGATTCGCACTCTTTAGAAGTTAATATTCACAGTTCCTTTAAATTCAATTATCTTTCCAATGTAGCAGGACACATTTCAAATAAAAACAAATGAATTTGCATGTTTGCATATTAGGGGTTCTGTTATTTTACTACAAAAAGCGAATGTTTGCAACGTGTCGGGTTCTTTGCTTCTATCTTGGCAAGCTTCAGATATGAAGATCTGGGGAGCCATCAACTCTCAAATACTAATTGCAAGTTATTTATCAAACATTGACAAACACTCCATATCACCACTTGATGTCTATCATATATTATCCATGGTTATACGCCAAGCCTCAGATACTGTAAAAAAACAAAACAGAAAATGCTTCTTGAATAATCTTCTGGAGAGCCTTCAACTCTTCTAATGCTTGCCGGGAGTTTCTCCATCAGAAGATGAGTAGTGGTTGTTTCCCTGCAAACATTCTCCCCACCACCACCTTTGTTTCCAAACTGGAGTGTGGTTTTAGGGTGAATCCACATGATATTGTCCTCTAATATATAAATGTAAGTGCATCGGTGGGATCCAAAAATTTTAGTAACAGGTTCCCATGGTGGTGGGATTCAAACTGTGGGTAGCGCCAATGGGGCTGGGCGGGGCACGACAGGGGCGTGGCTGGGCATTACGGGGCTGGGGCATTCCTGGGTGGGGCTGTGGCAAGGACGCAGCCGCGATCCTTGGGCGGGAAATGAATGCACGCAGGCGCAGGCTGCCATGCACGCTGGTGCACCTCCTGCTAGACTGCTTCAAGTTCTGCGTGCTACTGCTGAGAGGAGGGCGTAACTAAGGCAAAAATCACATGGCAAAATCACCAATTAGTAACCCCCTCTCGGCACACACAAATAATTAGTAACCTACTCCCGGGAACCTGTGAGAACCTGCTGGATCCCACCTCTGTGTAAGTCTGTTCATCTGGATAATTGCTTCTGTATTTGCAGACATCTCCCCCTCCTTTTAAAAAATTAAAGAGCATTCTGAGAAATCAGGAGGAGAGGGGGAATGTGGTTTAGCTGCATCGGGTCGTAATGCAAAGCACTGTCTGGCTTGCTCCTTCTCTGCCCATTTGATTTCCACTAAGCCTTGCACCTCTGAAAGAACCGGCATCGTAGAGTGTGCTTTCCTTGGGTTCCTTAGCTGCCTGACGCAAGCTCTTTTGCCATCTGCCTTGCGATTGCCCAGGCCTAGTGTTTGAATGTTGTGCATTACACACCACTCCTCTAGCTAATACGTGTCTCATTCATGGGCTTTGCTCTATTAAATGACTTGACAGCAGAAGCGTGGGGGGGGGGAATGGCGCCCAGGGCAACTCCTCCTCCTGGCACCTCCCCCCACTGCCTCTGCACCCCACCCCTCGCGCCCCACTGACCTTAGTTGGCAAGAGCCTGCCACAGGCTGCCCCTCTGAAGGAGCAGCCTGGAGGGGCCGGGCCAAGGGAAGGAGTGTCGAGGTGATTCTCTGCCCCCCATGTGACCAGCTGGCATGTGCCCAGGGATATGTGACCCCACATGTCCCCATGAGCTCTCCACCTCTGCTTGACAGTGCCAGATCTCAAATGGGTCACCTGTATCCAGACATCTCATTTGTATGAAATGCATCTGCAGCTTTGTGGCATGCTTCTGAATTCCTAGTTGCATTCAAATCGGTCTCTGTTGCATCTAAAAGGCTCCCCCATGGATCCACAGCCCCCCTTCTGACTTGACTCCCGCTCCCTCCTTTCAAGGTTCCCTGTCGTCCTGACCCACCCCCGCTTAGCTTTGTAATTTGGCTGCGCCTAAGGGAACAGCTGTTCCTTCTGCTGTGTAGCCAGCACAACCTTCCCCACCTGGAATCTTGTTACATCACGCCGATGCTTACTCATCATCATTGGACACGACTCAGTGATTCAACTGCTCCACCCTTCATCAAGGGAATCCTGAAGTCTGGGGCTGAGTCGAGGTGTCCATATGCGTCTTTCATCCCCAATATGGCTCTACTTTACTGTTATTGACTTACTTTATTTCTGGTCTAATTTTGAGCCCCGAAACTGTTTCCAAAATGACCATTAAGATCCAATCCATGTAGCTATTATCCCTGCACAAAATCTACAGCCTTCTGCAGCATTTCACTTCTCATATTTTTTTTAAAAATGTCCTTTTTAATGCTGACTTTATTATGAGCCATTTACGCACTTGCGGTCCGCCCTGCAGTGAGCGTACATGGCCTTTGGGGCAGATTCACTGCTGCGCACGTTTTCCAACTCCTGAACTCACCCGCTGCAGATCAGAGAAGCCCCACAGTTTGTGAAAGTGGGCAAAGTGCAACTTTCCCCCTGGGGAAAATGAAGCAGAGCAGTATGAGTTTGGCTTTTCCACTCCTGCCTATTTTTCTCTGTACGTATACAGTTCTCCCCACTCCTCCACCAGCACATCTGGCAGATCAATGGGGTGTCTTTGTTAGAAGAAAGTTGATGCTTTTGATCTATCGCAGGAGCAATAGATTGTTAAAATGACTCAAAAAGAAAAGAAAAAGGTGGCAGACAACCTCCTGATCTGGGAGCGGGTTGCAAGCAAAATTGCAGCTAGATTGGGAGGAGTTGCAAACTAAGAGTTGCAAACTAAGAAATGCAGGGAGACCGCACTGTGGTGCAAACAGCCTTGGGGTAAGTAGTGCATGCATAAAGAACCATGGTGTCTTGTAGAACTATTTAAAAGGGATAATCTGAATTGTCTTCCATCGGGGCCACCATGCTAAAAGATGCTAACACAAGCTTCTTTTATTGGATAGCATGCTATCATTGTGCATGTAACCAGGATTGCCAGCTCTGGGTAAGAAATACCTGGAAATTTAGAAAAAGAAGAAGGGTTTGGATTTATACCCCATCTTTCTCTTCTGTAAGGAGATTCAAGATGGGTTACAAGCTCCTTTCCTTTCCTCTCCCCACAACAGACACCTGGTGAGGTAGAGTTCCAAAGAACTGTGACTAGCCCAAGGTCAGCCAGCAGGAACATAGGAGTGTGGAAACACATCTGGTTCACTAGATAAGCCTCTGCCACTCAGGTGGAGGAGTGGGGAATCAAACCCAGTGCTCCAGATTAGAATCCACCTGCTTTTAGCCACTACACCAGGAGTAGGGAACCTGCGGCTCTCCAGATGTTCAGGAACTACAATTCCCATCAGCCTCTGCCAGCATGGCCAATTGGCCATGCTGACATGGGCTGATGGGAATTGCAGTTCCTGAACATCTGGAGAGCCACAGGTTCCCTACCCCTGCACTACACCATGCTGGCTTTAGGGGAGGAGCCTGAGGAGAGGGCAGGGTTTGGGGAGCGGAGGGACTTCAATGGGGTATAGTGTCCACTTTCTAACATGGTGAATTGTTCTGTGCTAGCTGGAATTAAGTTGTAATGCCAGGAGATATCCAGGTACCACCTGGCGGTTGGCAACCTTAGCATAAATATTTACAACTGGATTTTCCTTTGTGGTCAAGACAGTGTCATTGAAGACAACTGTTGTAGTGCAATATCTGTTCTGTTTTCAGATTTTAGGTTGGTTCTGTATTTCTACAATCCAAATCCTACTGCACTGTTAATTTGATGTCTCATCCTGTTAATTGTATTGATCTACTCTGGTTAATTCTCCTTGGGCCAAGAAAGGTGCACTGTACATAATGTAAATCAAACAATCAGTAACAATATCCAGCAACGTGTGAGCACACTCCTTGTTTTATATATCCAGACTTCCACCCTTTCTCTCCCGTATTTATCTAATAAAGACAGCATGTTGTAATAGTCAGAGTGTTAGACTAGTTTCTGGGAGACCCAGGTTCGAATTCCTACTCTGCCATGGAAGCTTGGTGGGTGACCTTGGGCTGAACACTGTTTTAGGCCCCTTCTGCACTTGCAGAATAAAGCATTTTCAATCCACTTTCACCACTGTTTGAAAGTGGATTTTGCTATTTCGCATAGCAAAATCCAGCTGCAATGTGCATTTAAGGTGGATTGAAAGTGGACCCTACATCACAGGGTTGTTGTGAAAATGCAGTGGAGGAGGGGAGAACAGCATTTGTTAAGCTGCCTCTGAAAAGTATTTCAGTAATGGAAGGAAAAAAGGGGGCGGGGAAATTCATAGCCATGTAAGTGGTATTGGAGGCATCTTACTGGCTTTTTTCCAGGAGCAGAGAAGGGGAAAATAAGGGATAGATCGCAGTTGGATTCTCATTCTTCTCTTATGCGCCTGATGAGAACGTTCAGGCAATGAGGACAAATCTCTCTAATATACAATAAAGGGAAGAAGCACTAATCTGGTCAAGGAAACATGGCTGTTTGTGTTTAAAATGTTATCAGAGTCTGAATCAATCTTTCAGCTTTCTGCTTTAACGTTTTTCGGCTGCATTCGGCTGTGTATTGTCCCAAGTTGCTGCAATCAGATCTTGGTTTGTGACTCGGTTATCCCTTGTGCAAGATGCTCTGTGTCCACAAAATGAGAAGCAAAATTATTTTTCAAAAAAAAAAAAACTATGATAGAGGGACTGCCGTTTGGAGCACTCTCCAAAACGAGCAGCGGCAAGAGGTCGAGAAGGGAAGCGTTGAATAAATGGGGGGTTGTGAAGGGAAAGAGACAGGCTGCCTATTGTCGGTGGCTCCCTTTGCTTGGGGGGCTGTGAAAAAGGGCAAGGTTGCAGCGAAGTCAGAAATAGCCCTGGCTGAAGTGGCACTTTGAAGGCCAGGGAGATCCAACAGGCAACGCTCTGTTCCTGGCGCTCTGAGGAAAGGGACAGAGGCCAGAGTCATGATCCAGCCGTCCCTCCTCTGGGCCAAGAGCTATTGTTGGCATGGGATAACCTCTTCTCATCTGGCTTTCAAACAAGGCTTCTCCGTTTCTGCAAGGGCCTCCATCCCCCACAGTGTGGGAAATGACAGGAACATGAGCCCGGACCAGGTCAATGGCACAGTGGTGAGAGACAGTGGATAGGAGGAGGTGGCCTGTCATGAGGTTCTGACTGGCAGATGCGCAGGGGCGCCATGGCAACCGGCAGTAGTCTGGGTAGAACAGCAACGTGTGGGGGACACGGTCAATGACAGTGTGGCATCCGGTTGCCAACCTCCAGGTGGGGCCTGGAGCTCTCCAGCTATTACAATTGATCCCCAGGCAATCTAAATCAGTTCCTCTGAAGAAAATGGCGGCTCTGGAGCATTCGCCCTAGGGCATTGCACCCTGCTGAAGTCCTTCCCTTCCCCAAACCCTGCCCTCCCCAGGCTCCACCAGCATGGGGGAGTGGTTAAGAGCAGGTGGATTCTAATCTGGAGAACCGGGTTTGATTCCCCACTCCTCCACCTGAGTAGCAGAAACTTATCTGGTGAACACCAGATGTGTTTCCGCACTCCTGCATTCCTGGGTGACCTTGGGCTAGTCACAGTTCTCTCAGAACTCTCTCAGCCCCGCCTACCTCACCAGCAGAGGTGGGATCCAGCAGGTTCTCACAGATTCCTGAGAGTAGGTTACTAATTATTTGTGTGTGCCGAGAGGGGGTTGCTAATTGGTGATTTTGCCACGTGATTTTTGCCTTAGTTACGCCCCTCCTCTCAGCAGTAGCGCGCAGAACTTGTAGCAGTCTAGCAGGAGGTGCACCGGAGTGCGTGGCATCCTGTGCCTGCGTTCATTCGTTTCCTGCCCAAGGACCGGCGCAGCGGCTGCGTCCTTGCCACAGCCCCGCCCAGGAATGCCCCACCCCTGGAATGCCTAGCCACACCCCTGTCGTGCCCTGCCCATCCCCATTGGCGCTAAGCCACAGTTTGAATCCCACCACCATGGGAACCTGTTACTAAAAATTTTGGATCCCACCACTGCTCACCAGGTGTGGGGAGAGGAAGGGAAAAGAGCTTATAAGCCACCTTGAGTCTCCTTACAGGAGAGAAAGGTGGGGTTTAAATACAAACTCTTCTTCTTAAACTCTCCAGGTATTTCCCCACCCAGAGCTGGCCACCCCGTGACAACCTCCAAGTTAGAATGTCTGAGAATATTCCTAGGCACCAGCCAATTGGGGGCTTATTAAAACCCTTACCTCTGCACACAGCGTCGGATCCTGTGGTACATTCTCTGACCATGATCTCATTCTCCTCGCAAATGGTGCAAGGGAAACAGGGGTCCACATGGTTGGCTTCCTCTGAGAAGGTCCCCAGGGGGCATTCCTCACAAACCGTGTTTTGATATTCACTGCATGGGTACACGAGGCCAAAGCCCACTCCGCAGATGGTGCACTCTGTGCAGTCGCCGGTTTCCTCATCCTGGTAGTAG
Source organism: Sphaerodactylus townsendi (assembly GCF_021028975.2). Classification (NCBI taxonomy): domain Eukaryota; kingdom Metazoa; phylum Chordata; class Lepidosauria; order Squamata; family Sphaerodactylidae; genus Sphaerodactylus; species Sphaerodactylus townsendi. The sequence continues at coordinate 15,568,642 of NC_059439.1, read as the reverse complement.
CCGTAAACGCATTTGCAGACGGTGTTGTCTGACTCCACGCAGGGCGCCAACATACTTTGAAGACCCACACACTCCTTGCATTGCTTGCACGGCTCGGTGGCGCTCACCGTGTCTGAGTAGCTCACACCTGGAACGCGTCGGAAGAAAAGAATGGGAGTAAGACACAGTTCCGCAAAGAAGCAATAATCCGCTGCCCTGATAGTCCAATAAATGCACACCGAGGGCCAACGTGCATGCTACAATGTGCACAAGCCGGCCAGATGGCAGCTGTAGCTTCCTGGTGGGAATGCCATTGAAAGGTGCAGAGGCATTATTTGAATGGGTACTATGGCACAGTGCAATGGGGTAGGGAACCCTTGCCCGATTCCCCCGGCACTCGTTTCTCAAGCCAAAATAGTACCAGGAGGGTATTTTCCCTGTCGTGGGGCTGCAGGTGCAAGAACTCGATTTTGATTAGCGGTAGAGACAGACTGGAAGAAATGCTGGCTTGCATATTTTCACAGTGAAATGGCCACTGCTTCCTGATCCCAGGATGCTTTGGGGCATCTCAGTTTCTCATTGTACGAGACACAGACTAGCCTCATCGCCATGTTAAAATAACACTTTATAGATGGTGGAGTCTTGTACATCTTTTGACAAGAACTCACGTTTCTTATTTGTTTCAAGAAAACTGTTCTGGGGAAAGGTGAGGGATACTTTACTGCCTTGTGATTTCTGGCTGGACCTAAACCGGGTATTATGATACTGTATGTTTGGATTTTTTTCTGTAGAAGCAACATGGTTTGTGTTTGATGTGGAAACACAGAGCTGGAAGGAACCCCACAGGTCATTTAGTTCAACTGCCTGCACAATGAAGGAGATTCATAGCTACCACAACCCCACTACTCCGGTGAACCCTGCTCTATATCCAGAGGAAGGCAAAAAAAACCCCTCGAAGATCCCTGGACTGATCCGGCCTGGAGGAAAATTGCTTCCTGACCCCAAAGTGGCCATTGGCATTATCCTGGACAAATAGGAAAGGACACGAGAGCTGAGGATTGCCCTGGGTCTCAGGCAGATAGCTGTCTAGATAGTTAGATTTATCATAAGAAGAAGAAAAGGTTGGATTTATACCCCCCTTTCTCTCCTGTGAGGAGACTCAAAGAGACTCCTTTTCCTCCCCTCCCCCACAACAAACACCCTGTGAGGCAAGAGAGCTTTGAAGAGATGTGACAAGGCCAAGGTTGCCCAGCTGGCATGTGTTGGAGTACACAGGCTAATCTGGTTCACCAGATAAGCCACCACAACTCAAGTAGCAGAGCGGGGAATCAAACCTGGTTCCCCAGATTAGAGTGCACCTGCTCTTAACCAGTACGCCACTGCTGTTTCTAAGCTGCTTCAATGCCATTCTAAACAGGGTTATACCCCTTCTAAGTCCACTGGGTTAGTCGTAGGGTTGCCAGGCACTAGGGTTACCTACCACCTTCCAGGTGGGAGCTGGAGATTGCCTGGTTTTTGAGATGACAAACAGTAGCTACCCTGAAGAAACGGCTGCTTTGGAAGTTGGAATCTATGGCATTGTATCCCATGATGGTCCCTCCCCACCACAAATCCAACCTCCTCAGGGTCTACCCCAAATCTCCAGGAATTTCCCAACACGGAGTTGGCAACCTAACTAGGCACCTGTCAACTCTGCAAGGAGACTTTTTTGTGGTGGAGCTTGGGAAATGATGTCAACAATATAGTAGCATCCCTTCCAGAGGTAGCCAGGAAATGAAATCAGCAACACTCTAGGATTTTACCCAGTTTGATATAAAAACTATACTACACATCCTTGTACTATTGGAAGTGACATGAATGCATTGCCAATCCCTTCCCCTCCCCCATCCCCAAATTTTCCTTCACTGCTCAGTTGAGCATTTGGAGGGAGGGAGGGAGCATAAGCAGGAGTTTGCCCACCAACACCATAGAAATTATTGTTATTTTGATTTTCTTTAATTAATTTATAGGCCGCCTTTCTCCTTGTAGGCTATGGGGGGCTTCCATCATTAAACAGTACAATCAAATAAAAACAACATCCCTCAGCCCAGTTAACAATCTCTGTTAAAAAGTATAATCCCGACGGTAAATTAAAAACAAATTATTTAAATCCCAATGACTTAAAACAGGGAAGGGGAAAGAGAGAGGCCATTAAATGATAACCCCTGCACAGAAGGATGTAATTCTGTTTAGGATGGCACTGTAAACTCACCAACTAAATGCTGACTGGACTACAGATGTTCACTGGCTCGTGAATCATCCTGTCAAACTCAAGCCCCGTCCGCACATGCAGAAGAATGCACTTTCAATCCACTTTCACAATTGTCTGCAAGTGGATTTTCTCGCCAGGTTTAATGTTATGCCTTCTGCCTTGTTACATGGCAGATTTAATAAGCAAGAAAAGGCTAAAAGATTGTGCCCATGTAACGATGGCTCAGTTGAATCTCTGGCCCACCAATTACTTCACTGTCTCAGATTCAAGGAAATCAGATCCAAGTATGTGAATTTCACTCCTTCACATTTACCCAATCTCCCCGATTTATTTAGATTACACTACTTGTTGGACAACCCTGATCCTTCTCTCTGTATGATAGTGGCAGACTTTCTCCTGGAAATTACTAAATGCCAGTTGATTTCCTTCATCCTAACATGTATATCCTGTACTGTACATGCTTTTTAATCTGTTTTTTATTATTGTTGTACTGCTGTCTATGCCAATAAAGGCTTGCTTCTGCTGCAAGTGGATTTTGCTATTCCACACGGTAAAATCCAGCTGCAAGGCGCAGTGAAAGTAGATTGAAAGTGCATTATTCTGCATGTGCGGAAGGTTGATGAAACCTCATCACTGGCCCCCAGGTTGAAGCAGCAGGCCAAGTTTGAACAAGATGCAATTAATTAATTAATACCTTGCAAGTGCTTTCTCTCTCTCTTTTAATTTTTAAAAAGGGGGAGACTGAGGTGGCTTCCAAACTAATGCAAATGTCAATATGAAAACACCCGTGGTCTTTATTACAAAGAATAATAATACAAAAGACCTAGGGGTACAAATGAAGGGCTGAAAACAGTTAAGAAAAGTTGCTTAAAGTAATAAAACGCACCATCAAATAGCAAAAACAAAGCCAGCACAAGAGAACAGGGACAATTAAAAAATGGGTTTGCGGGAGGGATTCTTGGAATACCCATCAGTTTACCGGTAGTTCATATTCTCTGTTCACCACTTACAAGTCCACAAGCCGCTGAAGTCTGTTCATCAGGTTAACCTTCTTGTATTAAAACAGGGCAACTGGCAGCGTTTCACACATTCACACACGTTTATTTGCACACCACCCAAAGGAGTAAAAAAGGTGAAATGACAATTCTCATTCAACTTGACAAATGTTTGGCCATTCCATTCAGTTCCATAGCTTTTATTGGCAACACATAACTATTAACAGTACACCGGTCACAAAAAATAGGATCACATAGTTTAAAATTAAGTTATAAACTCCAAAATACAATATTATTAAAAGGGGGGGGGAGGAAATAAACCCATCAAATCTGTCCTGAAGTCACTGAAAAATATGGGAACCAAAGTTAAAAGTTCTATAGAGTACCACACCACAACGAAACTCTATTGCTGCTTGCAAGAAACTAGCTACATCTTCGCATATGATTGGATCAGAAGTGTTTAACAAACAAAATAGCTTTTAGAATATCTAGGGAAAATGTACAAGCGTATCTAGGGAAAATGTAGCCTGGTGCAAAATCTGACACACACACACACACACACACACACACACACACACACACACACACACACACACACACACACACACACACACACACACACACACACACGGTATGAGCGGCCACCCTCCTGCACCACAACCAAACACCTTTTTTTGCACCAGGTCTTGAAGTCAGTGTATGGACCCGGGGGAAAGGAGGAGGGGCATAGGGTGTAGATATAACTCTGTAGATACAGGGCAACTCTGTAGATACGGGGCAATTGACAATATTTCCCATGCTCACGTACGCATATTTCCACACTGCCCAATGGGGTAGGGAAGGTTAAATAACAATTCTGATTCAACTTGACAAATTTTTGGCCACTAGGTTTCCCTTTTTTAAAACCGTAAAGTCGACCTAACAGCAGTATCTTGGCTTTCCTAATTTTGGTCCCTCCTCCCACCCCATTTCCTCTCCAAATTAAGCAATTGAATTGTGACTCTCAAAGGATGAAGGAGGCCTGCTTAGAGTTTGTATAACTGCGCCTGACGGCCAAATTCACTTGCTATTCATTGCTGCGCCGTTACAATCAGCTCGTAACAATCAAATTGACCCGACTCCCTTGCAAGTCTCTTGCAGGGATGAATCGTGCACTAGTGAGTATTATAAAGTGAATTGGAAAGCCTGAAGAGGCCATATATTATGATTTAATGGTAAGTTAAACCAGCGGAAGGAGCGAGGCGTACACGCTGACTTCGGGTTAAAATATTTTATTTCGATTTCAGCTCAGGGCTTTGGCTCCAGTGAGCTGTCTACCTCTGCTTGGAAAACAGCAAAGATCATCTCCAGTTTCACATGTATAGAAGGCGGGTGCAGGGCAGGCAGAGAATCGCTTCCCGGTTAACAGAGCTACAAGGCCCAAGAGGGCTCTTGTATCTGTCCAAATTGTACACATGGGAGCAGAGGAGTAGGAGTACCCTCCGCTAGGAGCAGTCGGGCTAGGAGCCTGCTGCGGGCCTGTCGGGCACCCCCCCCCCACATGATCAAATGGGGGCGCCCAAGGTCAATTGCCCCCCATGTTCCTCTGGCAGATACGCCCATGCCTGGGAGGGAGGATGCCACCTGGAGTGGCTTTTCCCATTGCCTACTGGAGCAGCAGTGGCGTAGGAGGTTAAGAGCTCGTGTATCTAATCTGGAGGAATTTGGTTTGATTTCCAGCTCTGCCGCCTGAGCTGTGGAGGCTTATCTGGGGAATTCAGATTAGCCTGTACACTCCCACACACACCAGCTGGGTGACCTTGGGCTAGTCACAGCTTCTCGGAGCTCTCTCAGCCCCACCTACCTCACAGGGTGTTTGTTGTGAGGGGGGAAGGGCAAGGAGATTGTAAGCCCCTTTGAGTCTCCTGCAGGAGAGAAAGGGGGGATATAAATCCAAACTCTTCTCTTCTTCTACTACTTGCAATAACTGGAGAAGCTGCACTTGCCAGAATTCTCCCTTCCATGTAACCCCAGGAAGGTTATAGTACTGGCAAAATACATCGTGTTGGCGCTTCTGCGCTCATACAACAGAAGAAGAGTTTGGCTTTATACCTCACCTTTCTCAACTGTAAAGAGTCCCAAAGCAGCTGACAAACTCCTTCCTTTCCTCTCCGCACTACAGACACCCTGTGAGGTAGGCGGGGCTGAGAGAGTTCTGAGAGAACTGTGCCTAGCCCAAGATCCCCCAGCAGGCTTCATTTGAGAAGGGGCTCCAGTAATAGAGATGCAGTGGGGATGGCGTGGGAGGATGCTGCTCCCATACTGCTGACCTCTGCAATGGGGCAAAGATGTTGCTCCTGGCCCCAATATGGATGCAACCACACAGAGACCGTGGTGTTTCCCTATCCCCGGACCAAAGAAACAGGGACTCTTATGCAAAAGATGAACTACAAAAACTCTCTGAAATTCCTCCCCTCCAGCCACAGTTGCAAGTCTGCTGGGTAAAAGATCCATCCAAAGAGGTGGTTTTTCCGAAGGAATTTCTTTCAATGGGGCTCAAATCTGAATCAGCCACTGCTCCCTGACCCTTTACTGAGACGAGTACAAACCAAGCAACTTCAAAGCTCTCAAAGAGCACTTCAGTTGGAAGCACACAACAGCCTACACCTTCATGAGTGTGCAAACTCTGTTTTCTTTGGCCTCTTTGCAGCTGTGGCTCCAAAACCATTTGGAAGATTATGATCTGTTAATGAGAGTGATCTCATCTCGAGACCCTGGATCAGCCAGGGCTTACACAGACAACCCAACAAGTCACAAACCATATAAATCAGTCACGGATACATTTTGTGTTTAAAAGGAACTCTGCTGTTCAGCACTGGTCTAAGCAGTCCTTCGTGATGTTAACGGCTGCCAATCTGTTCGGTTCAACATTGTGTGCGTGCTTGCATGTTTTTGATCCAAAACAATTCAGACCTCTTGGGCAGGCATTTGAGTCATTCCACATCAAACTGGACAGACCCTGGAAATCAGATCACATAGGACTGTCCCTGCCAAACACAGCAAGTTCACCATGAAATCTGTGGCGTTGTCAGGGTGATTGCATCTAGTTGATCGAGATGCATTCCTAACTCAATGTAATTGCTACAGGATATATGTGACTAGTCTGCTATATGTTACCATTACTGTTCTGGGACATTGTTTCCTTGATCCTTTGCTTTATGGCTTCACACGTCAAGTAGATAACTAGGCTTACCCCTGACACTTCTGGTCTCATGGGAAATGGGATTGTTTCCATTGTCCTGCAGGGGCAGGATGCCAGGTGGCTCTATCTCTATCTATAGTCAACCTTGGGGCATCTTAGCTCCAAATTAACACTTTCTCACATTCTTTGGGGAAATGGGAGGAGGAACTAACATCAGAATAAAGAACATCAGAAGCCAGAACCGGCTTTGATAAGCTGAGTGCTTCAGTGCCAATCAATAAACGCTGCTGATCAACAAAACAGAGTCCGTTTATCGTTATAAGGTTCGAGACCTAACTAACATCCCTAATTGGAATCCCATCCTCCTTCAATAACAAAGAATCCTGAACAGATTTCTTGTGGCAGATGCTTTCATGAGCCAGTGTTCACATCAGCCGATGCAGCCCATGTTAGCTTATGTGTTGAGAAAACTGTTCAGTTTTAAAGACCCATAAGACTCTTCATTAGCATGACCACAGCAAACTAACATGGTGGAAGGATTTTTTTTCTCAAGACAGGGAGCAGCAACGGGGGTTGCCCCCCCCCCCCAAAGCCAGCTCACAACAGCAGCTGCTGACCCTGGATATTTCTGTCCCATAGAATTCTCCAAGGGGAAATACAGCAAAAACCTTCTTACTGCTGCTCCGATAGCTATATGTTACAGTGGCTTGTGCGTTGGTGGGGAGGGTTTGATCACGCATTCGGTTGCATCTGTTTTCCCTCTATTAGCTATGGGAAAGGATTAAGATGGTGGTGTCCAATGTAAACACTCAGCAAAGATGCCAAAATTGCTGACTTTCAGCTGACCCCAATCTACATTCCCTCTCCTTCGGTTTCAGCTGCTTTCCGTAGGGAATGAAAGCTTGTATGTAAATCAGCCTTTCTTTGCCTTGCCCCGTGTCCCTGGAAGTCTTCAATGCCCGCATTTCCATCAGCTCCCAAAAGTCCTGGAAGAAGCAGTGGTTGCTTCAAAATGTTGCAATCAGTGGGCAAGTAAAACGGATTGGCCGTGCTGGAACCTTATCACCACTATCTTATCACTATATTCAGAGTCTCTCTAACAGAGTTATTTCTCTATGGTCGTTTCCCCACTTACCTCGACCAAAGGTTGCTGTGCGCTACTTCCAGCACGCGTCATTTCTGGCGCGCTCCCGGGCTTCCCCATGACCCCGCGCTCTGCGTGGGGTCATCAAAAGGCGCCATTTCGAGGAGCACCAGGAATGATGCGCGCTGAGGGGGTGCAACAGCGGCAGCGTCGGGGCGGCTACGTTGTCACTGCCCCTGTAGTGGGGAGTGCTGGGGGACCCCGCGCTACTTGGGGAGAGTAGCGCACAGCAGCAGGTAAGTGGGGAAATGACCTATGTTTCGGAGTGTGCAGATTTGGCAGGGCAAACACAACACTCTTCGTTTTGTCTGGCATTAAAGAAATCTGCGTTATGAGGAAGATGGTACGTCTATATGCCAAAAAAGATGCTCCAGTAAAAGTTATCATCTCAAACAAATTCAGATGAATACTTGATAGGTTAGCACACTATTTAGGTATAGGCAGTCTTCTGTGCAAGCAAAAAAAGGTGATAGACATCGAGGTCTTCACTAGACACACCCTGCAGTGGGGAGGGAGAAACCGTGATGGAAAAGGAGGAGGAGGAGGAGGAGGAGGAGGAGGAGGAGGAGTTTGGCCACCTTTCTCTCCTGTAAGGAGACTCAAGGTGGCTTACAAGCTCCTTTCCCTTCCTCTTCCCACAACAGACACCTCGTGAGGCAGGTGGGGCTGAAGAACTGTGACTAGCCCAAGGTCACCCAGCAGGAATGTGTAGGAGTGGGGAAACACATCTGGTTCACCAGATAAGCCTCTGCCACTCAAGTGAAGCAGTGGGGAATCAAACTTGGTTCTCCAGGTTAGAATTCGCCTGCTCTTTACCACTACACCACACGGGCTCTCATCTATGGTGGTGGCCAAATCAGGTATAACTCTCTTCCTTAGATAGTCCTTAGAATACACACCAAAAAAGTTTTAAAATAGTTCCCACCCAAACACAACACAACAGCCAATCAGGACGAGGAAGAACAGACCCGTCGAGCAGATTGCATGTTTGTGGGGAGTGTTACATTGTTTGAAACCACGATAGACATCAAGATCTTCACTAGACACACACTGCAGTGGGGAGGGAGAAACTGTGATGAAAAAGGTGCTGTTTCTTTTAGAACCGGGATGTATGGGGATTCGACCTTAGTCGGATGTCTCAGTTGTGACCATTCTGCCTCAAGTGACTCTGATAGAAGTTTAACCTTTTGACAGAGTCTGAACTTCTTAAGATATTCCTTTCAGCTTTGTGGACATACGCACCATGTTAAGGTTTGAATCCAGGAGGACAAGAAGATAGACCAGTGTTTTAAGCAACTTGGGGCCCCCATTGGAGAGAAAAGTGGGGTGTAAATGAAGTCAGTAAATTCTGGGAAAGAACCCTTGTGTACCTCAAATTCCCAAGGCAAATTATGGGATGACTGGATTCAGTTTGCCTGCCAACACATGCCAGGCTTCTCTACCCCCTTCATTTGTTTTCCCTGGCAAGACTTGGGGCTCTTCCCCCAAAGGTTCTGAAGATATTACCATGAATCTGCCATTCACTGAATTCACAGTGTGGTTGAGCTCCCCTCCCTGCTCCTCCCGACCAGGGCATTAATCTTGAATGAGCTGTGCAATCTCCTGAGGACATTTTCGGGGAAATCACCGTTTTCCCTTCTGAATGGCAGGATGCAAAGACTCGCTGGTCAGATTGAAATGCCTCCATCAAAACACGCCTTGCTCTCATTTAAACTTGCCCTTGGCTGTCACTACCAATGAGGCAGTGACCTCTGTCGGGGGCCCGCTCCAGCCTCCCCTCCCCTCCCCACCACCACCCTGCTCCCTCCGTGGAACTTTAGTCAAAGAAGTAATAAGGTTAAATTGCAGGAAGAAACGTTGAGGCTAAATAGCAGGAGCAATTTTGGGATCAGGGCGAGGCTGACAAGAGCTAGGAAGGGTTTTTATGGGAGGCGGTTGTAAAAACAAATAAATATGCAACTTAGAAAATGGGGCAGACCGAACAGTTATCAAGTCCAACTGGGATGGATGGATTGAAAGAATCATGATAACACCAGATGTACGGTCCTTTTTCAACACTTACCAGCAGCAACGGGGCTTTTGGGGGGCTTTTGGGGGGTGATGGCACACAACAGTACTGAGTGCCAATAAAAGGGGGGGGGGGTCCTCTGGATGCTTGTGTGCCAGCCCACCCCACTTAGTTGCAGAAACAGAGAGGGGACCCTGAAGAACAGCCCAATGGAAATCTGCAGAGGGAAGGAGAATTGGCAGAAACCAGTGCTATTTAGAAACGTTCATATCGTTTCATATAGAAACTTCTGTATGAGCCCTGACATCTTTTTTTCAATAGCATTCCCTTCCCCTAAACTTAGAATTTTGACCAGGGGAGCTGCACTGCAGGGGTGTGTGTGTGTGTGCTTTAATCCTTTAAATCAATCTGTGCCCCCTTGCCAGCAGGAGATGGGGTAGAGGTAGGGATTTCTGTCAGAGGCGGCATGACATCACTTACAGGGAGAACCCAAAAGTGACATTACGTCCAGTGGTGGGATCCAAAAATTTTAGTAACAGGTTCCCATGGTGGTGGAATTCAAACTGTGGTGTAGTGCCAATGGGGCTGGGCGGGGCACGACAGGGGTGTGGCCAGGCATTCCAGGGGCGGGGCATTCCTGGGTGGGGCTGTGGCAAGGACGCAGCTACTGTGCCGGTCCTTGGGTGGGAAACAAATGCACACAGGCGCAGGCTGCCATGCACGCCAGTGCACCTCCTGCTAGACTGCTTCAAGTTCTGCACGCTACTGCTGAGAGGAGGGGCATAACTAAGGCAAAAATCACGTGGCATAATCACCAATTAGTAACCTCCTCTCGGCACACACAAATAATTAGTAACCTACTCTCGGGAACCTGTGAGAACCTGCTGGATCCCACCTCTGATTACATTTCTCTAGGAACTGCCAGAAACTGTACTATAAAACCACAGAGTTTCTACCAATGTCTAGAGAGGACTAATGTCACTTCCAGGTTTTCCCCAGAAGTGACTTCATGCTGTTGGGCTGGACAGCCATTTTTGTTTGTTTTTCGTTCACTGCTCTCAGCTAGAGGAAGGGAATAAGACATGACTGACATACGTGTGTTCTTTATGTTGTGGGGCTGACAGCAGCTTCAGAGAGGCAATTTAAATCAGGAAAATGGTGGTAGTGAGTTATAGCCTTCTTTAGCAGCACTGCCCCAATGCAAAACTAGAATCTCCAGGCAGCTATTCTTTAAAAAAACTTTTTTATTTGTTTGAAATTTATAAAAGTTTATTTATAAAAACTCACCCATTTCAAGCACAAATGGATTGTTCAGTGCACAATTTGGGCGATTCATAAGCAGCTCAAGGTAATTTTTTAAAAAAAATCAGAGCAATTGTAACTTTAAACAACACCTCTTTTTACACTCTAGCATAGATATATTTTTGCAGATCTGGCCAAAGGCTCTTCTAGTGATGAGCAAGTATCTGGTATGACTCCGAAACCATTTCTGACCACATCTGTAATACTTCTAAAGCAGTTGAGAGATCCGGTCACAGATCACCTTCCATTGTGTCTGTTTCATCCCCCAGGGCAAACAAAAACACAGGCATATGGGATAGAGATGCTGACAGACGAACTGGATCCAGATGTGTCAAGGAAGTGAGCCAAGGTGCACTTTGCAGCATAATAACGAACAAATGCAACCAAAACTCTTTAGCCTTTAGAGATCAGTGCATAAATTGCTATCCACTGTGGCCCAGAATTAGTCAATCAGTTAGATTCTGTTGCACAGAAAACCTTCAATTGCCTACTGCAAAAACCAACAAGTATTCAGCTCTGTTTCACTTTTCCCCCAGTCAGATGAGACATCACGCTAGATGTGTTGAATCAGCTGCCTGCAGGCGGTCATAGGCTGAATGAGAGCTGGTATACCACACCTCAGTCCCGACAAGCCTGTGATATATTGGTCAACAGTAGAACCAAGCAGAAGTTGAGGAATCAGCTGGTTCTAGATTGGATTGTATCCTTTGTCAAAAAAGAGCCAAGTTAACATCTTGTAAATTGTACTAGTCTCCTCCGTGGCATGTAGGACTTTTGTCATTTTGGGGTGGCATGCTGGGGTGGCCAGGAAGTCATCCTGGATCACATGCAACGTTGACTACTGCAGTACATTGCAACAGGGGCTGCCCTTGAAGATGGTTTGGAAATAGGGTTGCAAACCTCCAGCTCAGGGCCATAAGCACTGAAAAGGTTATGGTACCCTCATGATTCCATCCATTTTGGGGCAATGCTGGCCCTCCTGGCCTTTGGGTTGGGCGCCATCTGTGCATGCATCTGTGCATGTATTTTTATCTGTAATTTTTGGAATTGCTGCTATAATGTATTTTAATGTTTTTAATGTTTTATCGCTATATTGTATTTATGAGACCTTATATTGTATCTGTTTTATGTCTCATTGTACACCGCCCAGAGCCCTTCAGGGGTTGGGCGGTTTATCAAGCCTAATAAATAATAATAATAAATAATAGTATGCTGAATATGTAATTCTAAACAAAAACAATAGTAAACCATAAACTATATGCATTCTAATAAATATTATTTGTATGAAACAAAACACCTATTATTCCATTGCTTTCGTGCCTTGAAGATACATAACATTTTGACTTAAGCAAATCATGCAGAACAATGTTTACTGTTGCTTACTCATAACTTTACTTATACTACAAAAAGTTTTCTCCTGCATTTTTTTTTTAAAATGTGACGTCTTTGATCATATCCTCAAAATTAATCTGACGTACCAAATATGCTTCAATACTTAGCAGAGATAAGGAGGGGAAAAAACTATCGGGCCCTCTTTGGCCCCTTCCGCACAGCAAATGTGTAATGGGTTGCAATTGGGATAAAGGAACCTGTTTTCCTGTTTTCACGTTCACATGCATCTGTGCAGGCATCAATTAGAGTCCACGGAAACAATCCAGGTTGCTGTCGCGCCTTTGAACAGAGACAAGTCTATTTTATTGTTTACTTCCCACCGATGCGTAGCTACGCAAGCATGCACAAATGAACCCCCCATAGCCACGCTGATGTCTCACAATTCAACTATCTGCACCTGCGCAGCTACGCAGATGTAAGCCGTGAAACGAAAAAACGAAAAGGAAAAGAGAGGCAAATAAAGTGCCTCCTACCTGGCCTTTCTCTCACAAGTGGCTTCGACCTGGGATTTTTGAAAGACTCACTTTAACGATTTTCAAAAAAACACAGTTTTGGGGAAATAACACGGGGCAGACTCGTTTTGGGAGCGGGATCTGTCCTAAGTTGGCCCCCAAAACAGGTTTTTTAGCGACCTACACCCGTGTTTACTGGCCCATGCGGAATGGGCTTTTACTTGAGGTTCTAAGCATGTGCTTAATTTGCTTGACTGGGTGTTGCCCCTGGGCGTCTTTTCCCCCCGATACACCTCTGCTAAACTGAGGTCACTTTTTGGAAATTTGAGACTGGGGAGTGGCCGCCACCACAAATTGACTGCTGGTGGGGTTGGGGGAAATAACAAAATGGCTGCCAGGGGGTTAGGGCCAGTCACAAAATGTTGGCAGCTTCCAAGTCCAGTTTCCTCCTATGATGGAGGCAGCTGTTTGACGACGGGCGTTCCCTGCAGACACAAAGATAATACCTCCTGGGCTCTTCTGAAGTGCCTCCTGCTCCAATGAAATGGAGGAAAGCCAGGGCTGGCTCTTTGATTTATGGAAACGGCACTTTGGGGAAGAAAGAAATGGGTGCCAAGAAACACATCTGTGGGCATCATGAGGAACACTGCTCTATTGTTTTAATATTTTAACATCTTTTATTGCGCTATAATTTGAGGGATTAATTTTACAGCTGGTTTTAGATCTGATGCCTATTGTGATTCTCCACCTATTGTGAACCTAGATATTGTGATTTCTAATATCTATATACTTTTAATGAACTTTTTATTGCATCAGTTACCTTGGCTGAGATTAGCGCAGGATATAAACATTTCAAATAAATAAAGAACAGAAAAGGAGCTGGGAGAAGCCGAAACCTTGGCGTTTAGACAAGGGACAGAACAGATGGGATTTCTTGGCACCATCGAGAGGTCCCCAAAAGAGGCTCACAGTATATAAGGTGGCAACTTTCCCCATCTTTCTTATTGTAGGTTTTCCCCTCCCCCAACCATAACAGAGGAAGCTTCTCATGCTCCTTTGTCAGCAGAGCAGATGGATTTCTACGGAGTTAATTTTAGGAGGGATAGTAAATTATTCAGCAGAATAATAATTCACGCCAGGAAACAGGACTCAAAGCATGAAAGGCTAAGCGTTCCTGGAGCTCTGGCTGACGTGAGACGGCTTAATTGGGTCTCTTGCTCTAAAAAAGTCATGTTCTAGGAATTTCTGGAGATGTGGGCTAAAGAGAGGAGGTCCAGTAGCTGCTTCTGCTGTGATAGATTCGCCTTTTCGGCCCTCACTAGGGCCACAGCAGACAGGGTGCTCAGCCTTCTGTGAATGGAGATCTCAGCATCGTTGGGGCACCACAAATAATTGGTAAAGAAAAAAACTAGGAGCTTTTTTCACAAACTCCCAACATCCGTCTGGTTTGGTCCTTCAGATTCAATAAATGGTGTGCTTTTCAAATTAGAGTTGCCAACTCTGGGTTGGGGAAGTCCTGGAGGTTTTGGGGGTGGAGCCTAAGGAGGATGGAGTTTGGAGAGGGAAGGACTCTCCCCTCATCAGGGTATAATGCCACAATCCACCCTCCAAAGCAGCCATTTTCTCTAGAGGAACTGATTGTGAGTGACTGGAAATTAATAGTAATAGTAAGAAGACTTGCTATTAGATAGGCTGTGAAAAGACTACCAACCAAGTGGCAGGAGGCTTATATGGGTAGAGGGCATTTGAAATGCCATTGCTCTGACAGCATGACGACACTTCGAATGTGAACCCGGAAGTGACGTCATCATGTCAAGGTGACTCTCTAGGATTCCACCAAAACTCAATAGTTTCAGGGGAATCCTACAGCATTACCCCAACACGATATGATCCCTTCCAGGTTCAGACCAGAAGTGATGTCATACTGTCTGAACAATGACAATTTTCCCAGAATCCCACTGCAGCACGGCCCTACCAAACAGTGATGGAGATCAGGACTGCTGACAGGAAGGTTTTCTGCTATAACAAAAAAACCTGGCAGGCTTAAGTTGTGGAGTTTTTTGTATTATTTCAAAAACCCGTTTGACTGAAGAAATGGGCCCAGTAAATCTGGGCAGTCATGTCTCTCTTACATGTGTGTCGAGTAATTCTCATGCTACCTTCAACACTTGTTATTTTCTAGGTCCCCCAACCAACCAAGCAAAGCAAAAAAAAGGCCTAAGGTGTTTTCCACACAGCCCAAATATAACGGGCTGAGGAAGCCATTTACCTCATTTTGGGAAAGAACTCCACACAGGGCTCTTCCCCCAAATGGGTGCAGCCCATTATACCTCCCTCCACCCGGGTTTTATAAAAATTGCTAAAGTAGTAATCTTTTTGGAGAAACCAAAGGAGCCAAAGCAACCAGAACTGTTTGCAATCACTTCCTGCAGCCGTGAAATCTCCAGTGCGAAGGCAAACAGGGGGAACTGGATTAATCACATTAGTGTGCTATACAGAAATCACATAACTTTCCCCACTTCTGTTTATATTTTAGGGCCAATTTGTCACAAAATTGAGAAGCAATGGCCATTTATGCTCTTGCAATCTGCCCCGAAGTGGGCGTACATTTCCTTCAAGTCAGACTTTCAGTTGCATACACATTTTCCCCTCTTCAACTCACCACGCTGCAGATCAGATAACCCCTGAGGTTTGCGAAAAGCAGGTAAAGTGCTGCTTTTTCCCGGCCTACACAGGGAAAATGAAAGAGGCCAGTGTGTGTTTGCCTTCCTTTGGGTTGTCCATTCCTCCCTGCCCATGCAGGAGCAGTTCCTACCCACTCCTTGGTGAGCATTTAAATTTTTTTTGACACATTCAGTCTTTCACAGAAGTGATACATTGTTAAAATGGCTCCAAATAATTTTTTAAAAGGCAGCAAACAAACTCCCAACCTGGAAGCAGGGACAGGCAAAATGGTGGCTGGGTTCAGAGGAATCAGCACGGGGCTTCCTTGTGTGTAAACTAAGAAACACAAGGAAATCCCACTGCAGAGTGAACAGCCTCAGGGTGAATACTGCATGCTTTAAGGGCCATTGTTCATTACTTTCCTCTGGCTGTATTTTTAAAAGATGCATAATTTAGGTAAATGGTTCATTTAAAGGCACTGGGCTCCCCTGTTGGACCTGTCAGAAACCAATGGACTGTACCTTGTTGCATGTCTATGTGATTCACTCTGGCTCCATCTGTGACCCATCCCAGTTTATGATTGGAATCACAATTCCTACGCCCCCCCCCCCCCCAGCCCGTTTACACACTTGGTAACTGCTGTTTTTCCCCAAGGCTTAGTCATCTCCACCTGCCATTCTAGTCCCCACCCCATGTACTCAGAGTTCCCTATCCGTTTAATAAACCGATAAATCAGAATTACATTCAATTACAGCAAATTTAATTAAGAAGTGTTCATATTTGCATGTATGCCAATTGCATCCATACAGACAGGATGTAAACCTAATTAAACGGTGCGGCTGTCAGGCCTCGTCTGCTTGCGCAGCTGTTCTCTCACTTGACTGACAGGCGATCCCTTGCAAAGCTTATCTCACACCTAGTAATTCAGAAAGGTGTGGAGTTCTGGAGGAATGCCCTGAATTGTTCTCGCAGCTCAGTCGTTGGAAAGCTTGTCCTGAGCCTCAATCTGACAGCGGTTTCTAATTGTTTCTGAAAAGCTCCACCTCCCTTCGTTACGCACAAAGATTCCTTCTGGCCCACTGTTGAAACAGTTAATAGATTTTTTTTGAAACTGTAGGGCAGGGGTCTTCAAGGTGCCATGGTGCCCTCTGATGTCCTTTCCTGGTGCCCGCTAAGTATTTGGACAAAGTGGGAGGGGTTAAGGTGGGGCTTTTGTCAAATAAAGCTTCTGATTGGCCCCGGGAAATTTGGTTGGCTGTGCAGATTTTTTAAAAATGTTGCTTCAGCAGCAGCTGCCCTCACAATGCAAGGATCCTCATTGTCTTACTGCAGGGAAGTTGTAGCAGCCATTTGGCAGCTGGCTCTGTTTCCTGCAGCAGCCATTTTGTGGCAGCCATTTTGTGCCTGTGCCCATCACACTGTGTCAGAATTCCAAATGTTCCCACAG
The DNA here is from genome assembly GCF_021028975.2 of Sphaerodactylus townsendi. Classification (NCBI taxonomy): domain Eukaryota; kingdom Metazoa; phylum Chordata; class Lepidosauria; order Squamata; family Sphaerodactylidae; genus Sphaerodactylus; species Sphaerodactylus townsendi. The sequence continues at coordinate 15,551,827 of NC_059439.1, read as the reverse complement.
GCACAAAAAGGTTGGGGATCCCAGCTGAGGGGATGGGGGGAACCACAAAATCTACTTAACTAATTTATATGCATTCCTGCCTTATATCCACCATGGCCCATTTAGCTCAAGATTCTCTACTCTGATTGGTAGCAGCTGTCTGGGGTCTTGGACAGAGAGGGCGGGTCATCTGTGGTTTTGAGTCTTTTAGCTGGAGATGTCAGGGACTGAACAGGGATTGGCAGCATGCAAAACAGGTGCTCTGCCACGATGCCATGCCTCCCCCTCCTTAAAGTCCTTCCTCAAGACCTATAGCAAAGTCTTTCCTGTGGCTCCCACAACTCACTTGGCTTCCTCTATAGCAGCCATTCTCAACCAGGGTTACCTGGTACCCTGGGGTGCGGTGAGCATGTCCCAGGGGTACCGCGGCAACACTACCGCCCCCCCTCATTTTTGTGGTGTCTCCCACAGGCGCCAGCAAGGACATGGAGCTGGTCCATGGGGCAGGGCCTGCCACAAGGTCAGCAGCCACCACCATCCCCAGTGCTTCCCTTCACCCTGGGAGGGGAAGGTGGGGGTGTGGCAAGCAGGGGCAATGGGAGGGGAAGGTGGAGGGTGGCGGCAGGGGTACCATGAGATATGAAGAGTGAGGTCAAGGGTACCCTGACCTTGAAAAGGTTGGGAAACACTGCTCTATAGCATACCATCTACTTATCTGTCACCTCTAAATAGACTGCAGCACTCCTAGGCAGGGGTTCAGGGCATTGATGGGGCTAAAAGTATTCCATACCACTAGCGTTTTTACCACAGCCCACGCCTCTTCGCTAACTCGGCATAAGAATTTTCTGTGCTCTCCTTCCTCTGGCCACTGAAACCCCTTCCCCTTTTGGGTTAGATCCAACCAGCTTGTTCACTCAACCTCACCCAATTCTCCTTCCTGTTTTAGCCCTGTCCCCACGTGGCTTTTGTCCGTGCCGCTCCCATGTTCCCCAGCATAGTCTTTCCGAAGTAAACAAATGGGATTCCTCCTTCATTTTTTATGAGCAGAAAACCTGGAGGGATCCAACTCTCTGTCTCAGGAAGGATCCTTTGTTTCATATCTGCTCTGATGCCATAGAAAATAACTCCCATTAACCTGGGCAATTCCTTGTATCACCCTGAATTATTGATGGCAGCCATTAGAGTGGGAGGGGGAAAGGCAACGTGCTGGATAGTGGGGCAGGGGGACAGACGAGTTTCACAGGCACATTTTTGGTGGGGGAGAGTATTGGAGATGAGCCCTTCAAGTGGCGAAGCAAGGCAGATTCTGCGTGGCGATGGATGTTGAGGTGTGATGTGGTGGAAAGTGCTGTCAAGTCACAGATGACTCAGGGCAACCCCATAGGGTTTTCAAGGCAAGAGATGTTTGGAGGTGGTTGGCCATTGCCTGCCTCGGCATGAGCTGAGAGAGTTCTGAGAGAACTGTGACTAGCCCAAAGTCACCAAAACATGCTTCATTTGAGAGCAAATGGGAAGGGGTATCTGGTAAGCAATTGGGAAGAGTAAGGTTCTGTCATTGCTTGGCTGGGAGGAGTCAAAGGCTACACAGCGGGTAATTTCCCATGTTTCTCTTATGGCCAGTGGGCCTGCAGAACCCCTTGTCAATTACCAAGTAATTGACATATCACTCAGATGTAAGTTGCATTCTGCTATGTCCCAAAGCAGTTCCATTTTATTTAATCCCTAAAGCTAAGCAGAGTCAACCCCGGGTAGTATCTCGGGGCGTTTCCCAAGCGCACGGCATCCCTGGCACGCGCCTGGGCGTCCCCACAATCCCATGCTCTGCTCTGCGCGGGGTCATCAAAAGGTGCTGTTTACAAGAGCGCCAAGGATGCCGCGCGCTGAGGGGGGCGCGACAGCGGCAGCGTCGGGGTGGCTGCGCTGTCGCCGCCCCTGTCGTGGGAAGTGCCGGGGGACCCTGCGCTACTTGAGGAGAGTAGCGCAGGGCTTAAGGTAAGTGGGGAAAGGCCCTTGGATGGGAGATCAGCAAGGACATCCTGAGTTGCTATACAAAGGAAGGCGATAACAACCACCACTAGTGTGGTGGTTGTGGTTAAGAACCAGTGGATTCTAATCTGGAGAACCGGGTTTGATTCCCCACTCCTCCATCTGAGTGGCAGAGGCTTATCTGGTGAATCAGATGTGTTTCCGCACTCCTACATTTCTGCTGAGTGTCCTTGAGCCAGTCCCAGTTCTCTCTGAACTCTCTCAGTCCCACCTACCTCACAAGTTGTCTGTTGTGGGGAGAGGAAGGGAAAGGAGCTTGTAAGCCACCTTGACTCTCTTTACAGGAGAGAAAAGTGGGGTATAAATCCAAACTCCTCCTCCTGCTCTTTTGCCTTGAAAACCCTCCAGGGTTGCCAATGCCATATATAAGTTGTGACTTGATAGCATTTTCCACCAACAACATTACTGTGGTATGTCTTTTTTATTATTTGCTGTCAAGTCGCAGACAATTTGTGACAACCGCTCCCCCCCCCCCCCAGGTTTTCAAGGCCAGAGAAAAGTGGTTTGCCATTGCGTGCCTCTGTGTAGCACCCTAATAGTCCAAGTACAAACCAGCGGTGACCCTGCTCAGCTTCTGAGATCTGACAACATCAGGGTAGCCTGGGCTACATTTTAAATACGTTGTAAATGCTGAAAGTTTTAGTGTCTTGATCTTTGCTGTCTTGGGAACCTTATTTGGGTAGAAAGGCAGAACAGAGATGTTTTAAAAGAAATAAATAAAACTAGCAGGCCCAGCCACGCGTTGCTGTGGCAATTGTCCTTCTCATCACAGTCTGCAACCCACACAGATGTCCATGCAGGTCCAATGATCCCCAGAATAGCCTTTTGGGGTGGTCAAATGGAATCCCTCTTTCCCTTTTCAATGCAAATCATTATATGGTGGTGTCTTGTTTTTTTAGTATAAGGTAACCCTTCCCATTCCACAACCGAACTGTCCAGAGTGCGAATCCCACTGTCCATGAGGCTGGTTGACACGCACAGTCCTGGTTTGGGTAAGGCAGAACTGGGGCAAGGAGGCTATCCCAGTCAGGCAGCAGAGGCAGGGTGGTGAGGCACTCAGATCGAGGCCAGCTCCCTGGGTTCGTAAAGGGCCATGTGCAAAGAAGCCGGAGCCAGTGAGGTGTAGCCAGGTTAAGCCCCCCCACCCTGCTGGGATTTTCTTAGAAGAAAAAGGCAAAACTCCAGCTCGCTTTTAGTAAAAGAGAGCTGTGGCAAATATGGGTGAGGAAGTGGGTAAGTGGTGGTTGGATGTGAGGGAGGGCAGAGTAAGGTGTGTGAGGATGAGCTGGATGTGTATTGTGTGGTAGCAGTGGGTGAGGCACAGAGAGTGAAAGTTACCTGCGTGTGAGGGGGGGAAACCCCACCTGACGTCTCACACGGCAAAGTGTGTATGTGTTTGACTTCCACTCGTATTACCTAACAGTATTACCTATTTACTGTTTTCACTGCTCATCTCTGCCCATCTGCACGAACATTCTAAGCCCTCATACCAAGCCTTCGGGCCACAGACATTAGTGCTGAGAAAATCTAGGATCAGCAAGTCTGCATGAGCCGTGAGCTTCCAGAAATCGCATTCCCCTCCCCCCTCTTTAAAAAAAATCTGTTTTCTTTTCTAATTCTTTAGTCCTTTTGTTTTATTTTTTTTCTTCCACTGAGAAACAAAGAAATAAATAAAATAAAACATTTCATGGGACAAATGTTTTATGAAGACCTTCTTTCTATGACACTCACAGTGCCAACCACCCCATTAAATAGCCCTGATGATTCTGAGTAGACCTACTTAGCATTGCTCTCAATTTTGCTAAGAATTTCTCAGAAACCTATCCAGCCTCTTCTCTGCCAATCCTCAGAGAAGCCTGTTTCCAGATTTGTTCCTTCAAACTTCCTATTTATCATGTTGACCACACACAAGGAAAATTCCCCAAATTTCTTCCTTCTCTGCTTCTCTTTGAGTTTTTTTCTTTTAAGCTATTGCTCTCTGCAGTGGCAGAATGCATGAAGCCAAAACCAAAGACTCCGAATTTGCAACTTGACGGTTGAGATCAGCCACGCTCCCTGGAATCATCTTGGAAACACAGATACAGAAGGATGTTGCAAGGTCAAATTTGTGCACAGTAACTTAAAACAGCAGCACATGTGTTCGTGCACACAACCACCCACAAGCAGATTACTGTGGTCGTTCCAATGTGGCTGTCAAAGCATAAATCTGCAAATTGCGAGCTTCCCTCCCACCCATCTTCTCAAATAGATATCCCAGATGAGAGAGGAAATGTCTTCATCCAGCAACATCCTGGAATCTGGGTGGGAGGCAATGCTCCCTGGAGCCCAAGTCCGAGGAACACGGTGATACCTATGAGGTAAACATAGGGCTCGGAATGCGTCACTTCGTTATTAGATGTGGGCCGTTCACTGAGTTGACCGCTGCCACCCCCAGACCTAATTTTGCAAGCTATTTTGCGGGGGGGGGGGGGGCGGGGAGTACTGCATTTGGGTTTCATTTGCCGGTTCAGAACATAAGGCAACATCAGTTCAGTTCAGTTGGTTAAGTACAGTCATAAACCAGCACAGATGAAACTCAGAACAAAAACATTGTGCAGCAAGCATACAAGAACAAAAACACTCTGCAGCTAGTAGACTGACTAAACAAGGCCTTCCATATTTTATAGGCACTGTACCAAAACTTTGCTACTGTGTATGGCAACATTTGTGATGGCACCCCTCTGTTTCACGTTGAATTGTATTTTGCTATCTTTCAAAGTGCTTCTCAGATCATTCTGATCAGAGGCATAGCAAGGGAAAATGGTGTCCAGGGCAACACCTGCTCCAGGTATACCTACCCCCACATCCCTTCAGCTTGCAGAGTCTCCATAAGCGCCCCTCAGCCCGGCTGAAGGAGTAGCCTGGCTGGGTCAAGGGGGGAAGGAGGAGGGGTGTGGTTTTCTGGGGGCCTCCATGTGACCGAACAGTGGTCACTCGGGGCATTTGTCCCAGGTGGCCCCATGGAAGTTCTGCCTCTGATTCTGACACAACTGATTTTTCTCCTTTCAGTTAAACATATGCTGGGCCAACACTGGGCCCCTGCAACTGGCAATATCTTTGGCTGTGTGTTCAGTCCCTCTCTTTGCCAAAGGGATTGTCCCCTCCCACTCAGGGCTCCAAAGACTAGATACTGAACTAGGTCTATCATTGGACGCACCGGCCCTACTGAATGCTGACCATCAAAAAGAGACTATTTGATCTCGAGTATAGCTACCTGATGCAGCAGGCAAATAAACGTTGCTCTCCCTTGCACTTGGGCATACCATTAAGACTTCATACCATAGCCAGATATTTCCATTTGGTTTTAGAACCCAAACTGCGATGAGCTCTAACTCTTGCCAGGTGCAATATTCTCCCTTCAGCTACCACTCAGGGTAGAATACAGAAAGGGCCTTTAACGAAAGACTTTGTCCCTGTAGTTCGGCCTATGAAGAACTGATCCAACATGTGATATTATATTGCCCGTTACATAGCTTAGCTAGAAATAAATATCTAGACCCCTGTTGATTATACTGATTTATCCATTGTGGTAACCATGTTGGATTGTGGATCTGCAAGAGTATTAGAACCATTGGCTAAATTTTTGTGCTCTGTTATTAGCAAATGTCATAATTGTATTGGAGATCGTATTTATCACACTGGTGTTGCCATTGTTGCTGTTATCTTGCTGTTGTTTTAATTATGCCATTAAAGGTTTATATATATGGGATCAGTATCTAGTCTGTGCATATATATATCCCATCTCTCTCTAAACGAAAAATGTGCAGCCTCCATTTGTCTCAGGGTCATCCAGGGCTATCCATCTCCACTCAGTTTCACTGTCTGAACCCAACTTCCCAGCTCAGCAATTAGCACTTTAGGAAGAAAAAACATATTTTCTTTCTTTTAATATGCTACTCGCAGAGCTGAGCAGTTAATTTCAAGCTGTTAAACTGAGTGGCGACTGAAGAGTTAAGCCCCCTCACCGTTCCCTGTTCAGCCCAGAGGCAAATTAAGGCTGCAATTTGCATGTTATAGGCTTACCAGATGTAAGATCTTCATCTCCTCTGTCTGATCCCTGAGGGATTGTAAAATAACCAGGGTTGGGTTCGGTACAGAAATGTATGAACAGTGTGTGATTTGTGAGCCAAGAGGACCTCATTCAAATATCTCCTAATTTTAGAACTTGCTAGATAGCCTTCAGAAAATCACTTTTCTCTCCAGGTTCCATTCCGGTCCTACTTCTGTCCTGGCCATGAGATGGAAACCAACTTGGTGGCCATCACAGATGAGCTCTGTCTAGGCTAGATCGAGGAGGGTCAGAAATGCTTTCAGATCTCACCACAGCATTGGACACAGTCAAATATAACCTCTTGACCCACTGCCTCACCGTTCCTGGGATTCAGAGTATGGCCTTACAATGGCAGGTCTCGTTTCTTCAGGACCAGGGACAGCGGATGGCACTGGGGGAGGTGATCTGTTAGTTTGTGGGGTGCTGTGGAAGCAGTCCTCTCCTCCATGTTGTTTAACAGCTATATTTGACCCCTGGCACAGCTAGTTTGGAGCTTTGGGCTAGGCTCTCATTCATTCATTCATTCATTCATTCATTCATTCACTCACTCACTCACTCACTCACTCACTCACTCACTCACTCACTCACTCACTCACTCACTCACTCACTCACTTATTTATTTATGGGCAGCAAAATACTCCCCAGAAGGACTCGGGGCGGTGAACAACAATTAAAATACAATTAACCGTAGTTAAATTCATAACATTAAAATTAATTCACATCTATCTAAATAATAAAATATATCACATATATTATATTATTATAATAAAATATCTAGGTAATAAAATATATTACATATAAAATAAAACATAAAATAAAATCTATCTAGGTAATAAAATATATCGCATATTATATTATTATAATAAAATATATCACATATTAAAATTCCTTAAAACTCAGAACAAAACAAATGGCGCCATACCCCTCCCCTAATTCCAACCCTGCGTCTACAGGAGGCCTAGTTGGAATCGGGCATTGTTCTCCTCAGCTCGGCTGGCCAAATGCCTGGTGGAACTGTCTTGCAGGCCCTGTGGAAACGTTGTAAGTCCCGCAAGGCCCTGGTCTCCTTAGGGAGCCTGTTGCACCAAGTAGGGGCCAGGGCCATAAAAGCCTTGTAGAGGCCAGCTGGATTTCTCTTGGGCCAATATGCTGATGACACCCAGATTTTTCTGTCGATGGAGGGCCAGTCACCGCTGATGTTCTGGCTCAGGCCTTGAAGGCTGTGGTTGGATGGCTGAGAAAGAGCAGGATGAAGCTTCACCCATTGAAGATGGAGGACCCGTGGCTGGGTCAAGGGGTTTCTAACTGCCACAACTGGATGGAGTGACTCTAACACAGCCTGCGTGTGACCTTGGAGTCTTACATGTCTATAAAGGCCCAAGTCACGCAAACAGTGGCCTTAGATATAAATAAATGTTGTCCAAACAAGTCCGAGGGAAGGCAGAGAGGTTTGAAGAGGCATTAACTTCACCACTAAAAAATACAAAAAGTGGAGACAGTATGCAGAGGGAATGGGGACTGTGCCAGCAAGCGGGAGGACGCTAATGAAGATGCACCCAGTGAGGTTTTGGATGAGAGTGGAGGGGGCAGGAGGAACTGATTCGTCTGGAAGTTGGTCTTGCTAAACAGCTGTGCTTGCTTCTCTCTATCCAGTGTCAGTTTTCAGCTGAAATCCCCCAGCGGCCGCTGCCTCATTGGGCAAGGAAGCATTTCCTGACAATGCGTCAATGCAGAAAATAAATAAAAACTGCAGCATCAGTGGGGCGCAAGATGCAACCGAGCCACTCATCCCTGATCAAGGATCCACAAAAGTTCAAGGCCTTGGGACACAGAGGAACTCTGCTGGAGCCCTCGAGACAATCCCCCCCCCCCTCCAAATTCTCGAACAGAGCAGTGGGCGCTTCCTACGTTCTTCCTGCCCTGCCAAATGCCAATACAGCAACTCTTCCAAGGTCAGATTATCAGCCTGGTATTCGATATCCAGTTTCTCCGCTGCCATTCTCTGCGAGGTTAAGTAGCAGCCATTGATTTTGCATAGGAAGGTATTTTTAGTTATTTTTAACCGATTCTGTGTCGAGCAGAACAAATCGCAGGTCTTTCCTCCTCAGGCGGCTTGGTGCCAGGTCACCGTGCCTCTGAAGATTGAAAACGGGGCAGGTTGCCTTGGCCAGACCCCCCTGATATCACAGTAGGAGGTCAGCTATAGGCTTGTAGGGTAGCAAACACTGTTCATGTTTATTGTGTAAAAATATCCGTTGGCACACCCAATAAACAAAGCAGCTCAGTGGAATCCTTCCAAAGAAGCAGCTGTGTTCATCTCCTGGAGCAAACATAAATCAGGGTCTATTAGCACCTGAAGGACTAGCATAAAACTTTTGTGAAGAGGCAAGGCAGCATGGCACACCCCCATCTCGTCAGACCTCAGGTGCTAAGTATGGTCAATACTTGGGTGGGAGACCACCAAGGAAGGCTCTACAGAGGAAGACAGTAGCAAACCATCTCTGCTCCTCAGTTGCATTTGCTGTGAGCACCATAATTCATTTGAGACATGACAGCAAACGTACATGTAAGCTTTGGGGTCCAGGGAAGTTTCAGGTTAAAAAAATGTGCTCGCTTTTAAGGTGCCACAAGACCCCATCTAGAAGGAGGAGGAGGAGGAGTTTGGATTTATACCCCACCTTTCTCTCCTGTAAGGAGACTCAAAGTGGCTTACAAACTCCTTTCCCTTCCTCTTCCCACAACAGACACCTTGTGCGGTAGTTAAGGCTGAGAGAGTTCCAAAGAACTGTGACTAGCCCAAGGTCACCCAGCAGGCTTCATGTGTAGGAGCGAGGAAACCAATCTGGTTCACCAAATAAGCCTGCCACTCAGGTGGAGGAGTGGGGAATCAAACCCAGTTCTCCAGATTAGAATCCACCTGCTCTTAACCACTACACCACGCTGGCTCCTCTATCTATCACTGTGGTCCATTGCTCACTTTGCCCACTTGGCTACAAATTTCCCATATGCCAGTGTGGGGATGATAAAGATAAGCTTGTGTTATCAGGAACAGGTACTGTATATACTGGCGTATAAGACTACTTTTGAACCCTGGGAAATCATCTGTAAAGTGTGGGGTCGTCTTATACGCCGGGTACTCTTATATGGCGAGTATATCCCAAACTCTATATTTTAACTGGAAAAGTGTGGGGGTCGTCTTATACGCCCAGTCGTCTTATAGGCCGGTATATACGGTACTATTGAAGGTAGACAAATAGAAGAATAATCATTTGAGTTTATACATCACTTTTCCCAACTGGAACGAGTCTCAAAATGGCTTACAAACTCCTTCCCTTCCTCTCCTCACAACAGGCACCTGGTGAGGGAGGTGTGGCTGAGAGAGTTCTGAGAGAACTGTAACTAGCCCAGGGGTAGGGAACCTGCGGCTCTCCAGATGTTCAGGAACTACAATTCCCATCAGCCCCTGTCAGCATGGGAGGAGCTGATGAGAATTGTAGTTCCTGAACATCTGGAGAGCCGCAGGTTCCCTACCCCTGAACTAGCCCAAGGTCATTCATGTGAAGGAGAAGGGAAACAAATGCAGTTCACCAGGTAAGAGTCTACTGCTCAGATGGAGGAGCTGGGAATCAAACCCAGTTCTCTAGATTAGAGTCTACCACTCTTAACCACTATGCTACTCTGGCTCTCATACCACAATAGCTCTTATGCTGTCGGCATATGCTGTCACACACTTTAGAAAGGGCATACTGTGAATCACAATCCCAAAGTACTGCTGTAGATGTGGGGAGAAGAGCCATTTTGAAAGGACTAGGGAAATTGTGCACAGTCTCCAAAGCTTGGCCCAAGCATCCTCTGGAAGAAAGCTCTTTAGGTATCTAAAGAGACTTAGGAAGCTGGGGATGTTTAGTTTGGTTTAGTTTAGTAAGGGGGGACATGATAGCCATGTTTAAATATTTGAAGGGATGTCATGTTGGTGAGGAGCAGGCTTGTTTTCTGCTGCTCCAGAGACTAGGACCAGGAGTGATGGGATCAAGGTGAAGGAAAAGAGATTCCACCTAAACATCAGGGAAAACTTCCTGACAGAAAGGGCTGTTCGACAGTAGAATGCACTACTTTGGAGTGTGGTGGAGTCTCCTTCTTTGGAGGTTTTTAAAGAGAGGCTGGATGGCCATCTGTCCGGAGTGCTTTGATTGTGTGTTCCTGCATGGCAGGGGGTTGGACTTGATGGCCCTTGGGGTCTCTTCCAACTCTATGATTCTATCTTTAGTGGAATAGGCTTTGTCTTCAAGAGGTTTTCAGGTGTTGTTCATTGTTAGGAGGTCATGTCCCACCTTACTCCCATAAAAGGTGGTCAGGAGCAGATTTGGCATTAAAATAGCTCTAGAGCAAGCTGAGCTGAGTAGTTCCTGTAGCCCTCAGAACCAAGCCATGGCAACAATGCCAACAGGTGTAGGCTTACCCAAGACCACAACTGTTGCCGTTGTTGCTCTGAGTCAGATCTAAGTGCTGCCAAGACCCCAGGGGCTGCTCATCTCATCTCTAGAAAGAGCAGCAACTTTCTAGAATGTTCTTTAAAAAGGACAGTCTGTCCACAGAGCAGCTCACAACAACCCTGTGAGGTTGGTTGGAGTTAAAAGAAGAGGGCCCAGTGAGGATTTGAGCCGAGGCCTGCCCAATCCAAGTTCAGCAGCATTTTGTCCATCACACGACCTCATCAGTTCTGCTACCGAAGGACAAAGCAAGCCGTGTAGTCAAGCAAAACAAAAATAAGGATACACCAATTCCCACTGTGAATGTATCTTCCGGTAACAACTCCGATCGCAGCTGCAGCATTCTTCCAAGGGGTGGGGAGAAGAAACGAAGCTCATGGCTTACTTACTGTCCAGGCACGGCTCACAGACGGTTTGGTTTGTCCCACAGAGTTGAACGACCCCTTCCCCGAGGTTACAGGTTTTGCAGCACTCCCCGCGGGTGGTGAAGCGGCCACTGAAGCACTCTTCTGTGGTAGCTCCTGTGGTGTCCTGCACCAGGAGGTAAGCAAAATGAAAGAAGTCACTCGAATTCACAGGTAGCATCTGTGGTAGCGTGGTGCAGCTTAGCCACCTGAAATACCTCTACTTCCTGAAACAAGATACCTAAATGCGTGGAACAAATGCATATTTCCCCCCTTTTATTACTGCCCCTCCCACCTCTTTATTCACTTCATTTCTACCCCACTTTTTATCAAAATGGGCATAATGACACAATGTCCACCTTACAAAGGAGCCAGGATGGATCTCCGTCTCCTGAAGATCAGTTGTAATAGCAGCAGATCTCCATCTGCCACCTGGAGGTTGGCAACTCTACAGGCCATAACACAGAGAACATTAGCAACTGATATCTGGTCAAACGAATGTGTTTGCCTGGTGCCTAAATGCCGAGAAGCTCAAAGCAGAAGGAAGGAGAAGAGTTTGGATTTATATCCCTCCTTTCTCTCCTGCAGGAGACTCAAAGGGGCTCACAATCTCCTTGCCCTTCCCCCCTCACAACAAACACCCTGTGAGGTAGGTGGGGCTGAGAGAGCTCTGAGAAGCTGTGACTAGCCCAAGGTCACCCAGCTGGCCTGTGTGGGAGTATACAGGCTAATCTGAATTCCCCAGATAAGCCTCCACAGCTCAGGCGGCAGAGCTGGGAATCAAACCCGGTTCCTCCAGATTAGATACACGAGCTCTTAACCTCCTATGCCACTGCTGCTCCTATGTTTTCATCAGTAACACCCAAGGCCCTTTCCCAACTTGTAGCATAATGCACTTTCAAACCACTTTCAGTGTACTTTGCAACTGGATTTGACTGTGCGGAACAGCAAAATCCAATTGCAAACAACTATGAAAGTGCACTGAGAGTGGATTATTCGGCATGTGGAGCAGCAGTGGCGTAGGAAGTTAAGAGCTCATGTATTAATCTGGAGGAACTGGGTTTGATTCCCAGCTCTGCCGCCTGAGCTGTGGAGGCTTATCTGGGGAATTCAGATCAGCCTGTACACTCCCACACATGCCAGCTGGGTGACCTTGGGCTAGTCACAGCTTCTCGGAGCTCTCTCAGCCCCACCTACCTCACAGGGTGTTTGTTGTGAGGGGGGAAGGGCAAGGAGATTGTGAGCCCCTTTGAGTCTCCAGCAGGAGAGAAAGGGGGGATATAAATCCAAACTCTTCTTCTTCTTCTTCATGTGTAAAAGGGGCCCAAGATAAGGGCTTTCAATCTAAAATGCAAACTGGAAATCAAAGAAGAGAGAAAAGGAGCTAAAAGGAGTAAGGGTTCTATTCAGTGCCAGATATTCGGATCTCCTTTCGGTGGAGGTGGGAGGGAGGTATAGATTGTGCCAAATTCTTTACAAAAAAAAAGTGAGCACCGAAGAGGGATTTGGAGGAACTGACAGGCGATAACGTTTTCCGGGAGGGAGCTCCAGGCTTAAAGGGCAGCAAGGGAGCAAGAACCATTTAAGGAAGGGGGGATTTTTAACAGGAAGAATGAATGGATTTTTTAAAATAAATCAATAATAAATCATATTATAAAGTACTTATCTCATACCGTCTCCCCACGAGGCAGATCATTACAATTCCTGTTTCAGAGTCGAGGAACCCAATTGTCTGGCCCAAGGCTACCCGGCGAGTGCATAATAGAGCATATACTTGAATTCCTACCAATCTAACTTTTTATCCATTAAGGCCACACGGTTTCTTCCTGTTTGTTAAGCGCATGGGAGGGAGAGAGGGGCTACGATACGAGTGCAGCCTCCAGATCTGCCCCACACACACCTTGACCCAGAGATGATAAAAAATCTCAGTGGGCCTTTCCCCACTTACCTTAAGCCCCGCGCTACTTGAGGAGAGTAGCGCGGGGTCCCCCGGCACTCCCCATGAGAGGGGCGGCGACAGCGCAGCTGCCCCAACGCTGCCGCTGTCGCGCCCCCTCAGCGCGAGGCATCCCTGGCGCTCTTGCAAAGGGCGCCTTTTGATGACACCTGGGCGCATGCCAGGGATGCCGCGCGCTGGGAATTGCGCGCAGCACCGGCGGCCGAGGGAAAAGTGGGGAAAGGCCCAGTGGTCTCGGGCTCAAATGGGAAACTTTACTCCACTTGAAGCCACTATGAGCAGTAAGGTTGCTAACCTCCAGGTGGCATCTGGAGACCTCTCACTATTACAGCTGGTTTCCAAGTGACCAAGATTTGTTCCCCTGGAAAAAAAATGGTTGCTTTGGAGGGTGGCATTATAGCAGGGGTGTCCAACTCAGGTGCTTCAGATGTTCAAGGACTACAATTCCCACCAACCCCTGCTGGGAATTGTAGTCCATGAACATCTGAAGCACCAGAGTTGAACACCCCTGCATTATAACCTACTGAGGTCCGTCCCCTCCCCAATCCTCACCGTCCTCAAGATTCACCCCCAAAATCTCCAGATATTTCCCAACCCAGAGCTGGCAATCTCGTTTTAAAGCCATCTAAATTGGGTTTCCAACCCTCAGGCTGGAGAGCTCCTGGGATTAGAACAGATCTCCAGGTGACAGAGATCGGTTCAGCTGGAGAAAATAGCCGCTATGAAAGGTGGAATTGAAGAAGAAGGAGGAGGAGGAGGAGGAGGAGGAGGAGGAGTTTCAATTTATACCCCACCTTTCTCTCCTGTAAGGAGACTCAAGGTGGCTTACAAGCAGTGGTGGGATTCAGCCGGTTCGCACCACTTCGGCAGAACCGCTCGTTAAAATGGTGCTTGTAAACAACCAGTTGTTAAATTATTTGAATCTCACCACCGCTTACAAGCTCCTTTCCCTTCCTCTCCCCACAACAGACACCTGGTGAGGTAGGTGGGGCTGAGAGAGTTCTGAGAGAACTGTGACTAGCCCAAGGTCACCCAGCAGGAATGTAGGAGTGTGGGAACACATCTGGTTCACCAGATAAGCCCCTGCCACTCAGGTGGAGAAGTAGGGAATTAAACTCGGTTCTCCACATTAGAACCCACCTGCTCTCAACCACTACACCACGCTGGCTCTCTGGTTTGAAGCCCCCAAATCCCACCTTCCTTAGGCTCCACCCTCAAAATCTCCACATGTTTCCCAACCCAGAACTGGCAACCCTACGTCTAAGCCAGCAGCGTTCAACAGCCATGTAAACAGGAAATTATGCCTTGTGTCAAGAAACAGGAAGCGCAAGAGAGGCAATTATTGTTGTGCTGACAATTCCTTCCGTGTTCTCCTTTGAGACTGTTGTGAAGAGAGGGGAATGAATCTAAATAAATAAATAATTCATATGCACCCAGGAAGCAAACCAGCATGACTTTCATTTGTGCATAACTGGAATCATTATGGTGCTCAGAGCAGTTGAAACTTTCCCTCAGAGCCTCACTGGCATTCCTCGAAGCAAGATCTGAACCCTTCGTGCGCTTTCCAAAAACAGGATTTGCCGTGGGTCAAACACTCTTGACTAAGTACCTTTTATTAATGTAAGCCTGAGTGGATCCACTCTAGAAGAGAGCAGTGAATATATACAAATCTGATATAAAGAAAACACAGACTGACAAATGCATGAATGAACACTTGAACTTTTCTGGCCATTCCATCAGGTACCCCAAGTGACTGTCCTCGAACAAATTGATGCAGGCAAAATAATACAGTGTGCATAACGTTCTCAACAGGGCCCGAGAATTCCTGTCACCGTAAAACCAGAGCCATAAGAACATAGAACCGTGGTGGGGAACCCTTGGCACTCCAGATGTTATGGACTACAATTCCCACCAGCCCCTGCCAATTGGCCATGCTGGCAGGGGCTGATGGGAATTGTAGTCCATAACATCTGGAGTGCCAAAGGTTCGCCACCACTGACATAGAACATAAGAAAGATCCTGCTGGATCAGACCAGAGTCCATCTAGTCCAGCACTCTGCTACTCACAGTGGCCCACCAGATGCCTTTGGGAGCTCGCATGCAGGATGTGAAAGCAATGGCCTTCTGCTGCTGCTGCTCCGGAGCACCTGGTCTGCTAAGGCATTTGCAATCTCAGATCAAGGAGGATCAAGATTGGTAGCCATAGATTGACTTCTCCTCCATAAATATCTAGGGAAAATGGGCGGCTGCCCTACCCCACCACAACCAAACAACATTTTTTTGCACCAGGTCTTGTAGTCAGTGTATGGACCCAGAGGAGAAGAGGAGGGCATGGGGGGGTGATTTTCTCCCCCACGTGACCAATGGCCACAGTCCACAGACATTTGACCCAATATGTCCCCTTGGGTGGTACGCCCTTGCATAAAACCAGCTGGAAGACATCAAGGTGCACCACTTTAAGAGGAACGTTCCACTGTGAACATTCAAACAACCGCCTTTCTGAGCTTACCCCTGCGACGCAAGCCGCACCCGCATCTGAAATAAACTAATAAAGAGGCTTCAAAAGCTCAACATCAAATATATTAGTCTTTGAGACTTCATAAAGGCCAAGATCTGTTTGTTCTGAAAAAGCAACACCCCCATATTAATATGGCTTTCGCCGTGACTCTTCTATTTTTGCAAACAGCTGAGCTTGGCACTGAGGAGAGTGAGAGAAGCACATAAAGTTGCCAGATGCAAGTTGGAAAATTCCTGGAGATTTGTGGGTTGAGTAGGGCTGCCAACTTCCAAGTTGTGGCTGGAGATCCCCTGCTATTACATCTGAAAATGGCCACTGGGAGGTGGACTCTATGGTATTGTCCATCCCCAAATTTCACCTTCCTTAGGCTCCATCCCCCAAATCACTGGGCATTTCTCAACCCACAGCTAGCGAACATAGGGTGGAGTCTAGGGAGGGTGGGGTTTAGGAAAGGGGCATGTCCCAGCCATAAGCCCCACCCACCAAAGCAGCCATTTTCTTCAAAAAGACAGATCTCTGACTTCAGGAGATTGGTTGTAATTCCAGGTCCCACCTGAAGGCCAACAACCTATTTCCTTGTCAGACATTACATCCAAGCATACTCGAAGCCTACCAGCTTCACGCTTCCCAAGATCTCTCTGATACTTGTATGTGCTGTGTTGTGTGAACGGCAGCAATAGGCATAATTAAGAGGTATGTACAGCCCTTGCATGCGTACCCTGAAAAATCCAGTGGTCTGTTTGTGAGTCGTGAAGCTATACCCAAGTGTGAGATCTGAGTGTTGTCCTCGTTCACGCAACATGGTGTCTGCGCATATCAAAAGCAGCATGGCGTAGTGGTTAAGAGCAGGTGCACTCTAATCTGGAGAACCGGGTTTGATTCCCCACTCTGCCATTAGAGCTGTAGAGGCTTATCTGGTGAACCAGATTAGCTTGTGCACTCCAACACATGCCAGCTGGGTGACCTTGGGCTAGTCACAGTTCTTCGGAGCTCTCTCAGCCCCACCCACTTCACAGGGTGTTTGTTGTGAATGGGGAAGGGAAAGGAGACTGTAAACCCCTTTGAGTCTCCTTGCAGGAGAGAAAGGGGGAGGTATAAATCCAAACTCCTCCTCCTCCTCCTCCTCTTCTTCTTCTTCTTCTTCTTCTTCTTCTTCTTCTTCTTCCATTTGATGTGTAGCTCTAGGTTTGCCAATTTCCAGTTGGGGCCTGGAGATTTCTCAGAATTATGACTGCTCTCCAAACGGCACAGATCAGTTCCCCTGGAAAAAATGACTGCTTTGGAGGGCAGGCTCTATGGCATTATACCCGGCTGGGACCCCTCCCTTCCCCAAACCCCACCTTCCCAAGGATTCACCATGAAATTCTCCAGGAATTTGCCATCCCAGAATTGGCAGCCCTCAATAAGTGCAATCCTCATGTCTACGAAGATCTGTAGTGAAGCATTCAACTGCTTAAGACCTAAAATGAAGGTGTCAGACTCTCATCTTGTCCTGTGGCACCCGCCATGAAAAGCAAGTCAACATCTTGTGAACTGTGTACATTATCTCAAATTAAAAACAAATGCATCTAACATTCCCAGGTCGCCGGAGACCTTTCCCACATCTGCTACCTCAAGATATTTTTAACTGAATGCAAAGCATGTGGTCTATGGTCCTGCTTAGTTGAGGTTATCTTAATTAACCAGTGAGAGACCAGGGTGGAAAAGAAAAAAAAATTAAATAGCCATTGACAATGTCACAGCATTTCTTCTGGGGAAAACCCAGAAGCCACTGACATAAGGTCCAGTTTTTCCCAGAAGTGATATCATGTCATTCGGCTGATAAAATCTGGGGGCAAAGACTCCCCACCCCCACTGAAGTCTTGATAGCCTTTAGTACTGGCAGCCTACAGTAAATACAGACAGGTTACTAAGGTTGCCAACTCTAGCTTGGGACATAATTGGGACATATGGGGGTAGAGTCTGAGGAGGGCTTGGTTTGGGGCAGGGAAGAAGAAGAAGAAGAAGAAGAAGAAGAAGAAGAAGAAGAAGAAGAAGAAGAAGAAGAAGAAGAAGAAGAAGAAGAAGAAGAAGAAGAAGAAGAAGAAGAAGAAGAAGAAGAAGAAGAAGAAGAAGAAGCGGAGGAGGAGGAGACTCAAAGGGGCTTATAATCTCCTTTCCCTTCCCCACCCACAACAAACACCCTGTGAGGTGGGTGGGGCTGAGAGAGCTCCAAAGAACTTTGACTAGCCCAAGGTCACCCAGCTGGCGTGTGTTGGAGTGCACAAACTAATCTGGTTCACCAGATAAACCTCCACAACTCAAGTGGCAGAGCAGGGAATCAAACCCGGTTCTCCAGATTAGAGTGCACCTGCTCTTAACTACTAGACCACGCAGGTTCCTGGTATCCTGAAAGACCTCAACAGGGTACAATGCCATAGAGTCCATCTTCTAAAGCAGCCATTTTCTCCAGTGGGATTTGTCATTGTTGTCTGGAGATCAGCTGTAATTCTGGGAAATTTCCAGGCCCCAACAAAATGTTAGCAGCCCCATGAGTACCGCCCCACTAGATTGTTGTTCAGCAGGGGCAGCCTGCTGGCTAGGCAGCCCTAGGCTACTTCCTAGTGTGTCAGAAGATGGGTGCCAGGGGATTACCTGCCACAATGTCACTTGCCCAAGCAGCTGGCTGCCCCACAACTCAGAGCACTTGCTTACCATGTGTGAACCAGGGCAATGTATATATATTTACTATGCATGCACAGCCTTACTACACATGAATGCTTTGATTGCTTTGTTTATGCGATTGCTTTGATTATGTGTTCCTGCATTTGATTGCTTTGATTATTTGTTCCTGCATTGCAGGGGGTTGGACTTGATGGCCCCCGGGTTCTCTTCCAACTCTATGGTTCTATGAATGTAAACCCTGAACAATCCAGTTGTCGGTTCAGGTACGGTGAATGTATGTGCTGCCCAGTTTGCATCACATGCAATTGCGCATATCATGAAGGCTGTGGGTAGTACACGCTCCCATAATGTGTGGTTGGTAGGCTTCTGGTATTTGTGACCGTAATGTCGGAAAAGGACAGCAACCCTGATTTATAGAGATGGGCTTGTCACCGTAGACCCGGGATTTTAAAAAAATGACATTATTCATACGCCAAATTTAAAACATAATGACAGTGCAAAATTGTTGCTTCCCATCTCCAAACTGTGTATGTCTGATCAGGCCATGGGTTGAAGTCAGTGGTGGGATCCAAAAATTTTAGTAACAGGTTCCCATGGTGGTGGGATTCAAACAGTGGCGTAGCGCCAATGGGGCTGGGCGGGGCACGACGGGGGCGTGGCCGGGAAATACGGGGGCAAGGCATTAATAATTTCTCTGTTACTGTAAAAAACTCTTACTGTTAAAAAAAAAGTTCCTCATTTCCAGCTGGCATCTTTCTGTCCATAATTTAAACTCATTATAGCAAGTCCTATCGTCTACTGCCAACAGAAACAGCTACTTCTCCTCTAATTGACTGCCTGTCAAATACTTAATACTTTCAAATACTTAATTTTGTTTCTAGAAATCAAAAGAAGGATACTCTCTTTAAACAAGGAACTTTACCATATTTCTAAAACATGTTTTTAAAACAGCCCAACGGGGAGAATTAT
Source organism: Sphaerodactylus townsendi (assembly GCF_021028975.2). NCBI lineage: Eukaryota > Metazoa > Chordata > Lepidosauria > Squamata > Sphaerodactylidae > Sphaerodactylus > Sphaerodactylus townsendi. The sequence continues at coordinate 15,532,710 of NC_059439.1, read as the reverse complement.
CCTGTTTTCTACCTTCGCTAACCAGCCACATAGGAAACAACAGGACTTTATGATTTTTGGACCTAATAGAATTTCTAACGGAAAAGCAGACCCAATTAGTAGCCCCCTCTCGGGAACTGGTGAGAACCTGCTGGATCCCACCTTTGGTTGAAGTCTTAGAGGAAGGCAGCTACAACAGAAGTTCCACCAGCAGCCCAAGGCAGCGGCCGAAGGGCACCACCTGTTCAGGGACTGTTTGGGGAGGGTTGATGGAGCCGACTCTATGCTAGTTCACTGTATTTTAGCTTTTGTAGTTGTGGGAACTGTGATTAGGGGGTTAGCTGATATAATCGGTTATTGTTTATAGTATATCATTGTGTTGCATTATTATGCTGTTGATATTGTTGTATTATGATTTATTGTTGTTGCTGTTTATGCTATGCTTTATTGTTTGTTCACTGCTGTTGTTTGCTGCCCTGAGCCCTCCGGGGGAGGGCGGGATATAAATTAAATGTGAAATGAAATGAAATGAAATACCAAAGGTGCTGTCCAGGCATCAGCTGTGAGATTTCAATCTGCCCCAGGGCTGAGCTGTGGTTTTGCTCAGTGCATTCTGCACAAGCTCAGACACACTGTGTCTTTAGCAGATCCTCACGGTTCCCAAGGCTGTTTTCTGACGCTGAACAAAACAGATCCCGGAGCTGCCCTGCAGGCTGAAAGGAAGTTCCCAGCAGCATACCAGGCCGTGTCGATTGTAAGGTTAGCCCAACTGGGAAGCCACACAATGAGCAAAGCGCACCTCCCCAATCTCTGTTGCCCCCCCTGCCCCAGCCTACATTTTCAATGATGCAGAAAATGTAGCTTCCACTCCCCATCCAGAATTCAGAACAGGCTCCATCGCGACCATGACTACAGCTTTTGGGTTTTCTGGAGCTCGATTCATTCCGCCGTCCCCTTAGATTAGCGCTCCCGGGGGAAGGCACATGGTCTGCATTAGGGCTATCGCAATGTGCTTGCCATTAACACAACCCCTGTTGACAAAGCCGCAGGTATTAACCCCATAAAGCATTTTGACAGGTGGAACAAAAGGGGGAAGAGAGAGAGCGCAACAGAATGACACTCTGCCTGAGCCTTTAATTGCTTTTTAAGTCGGGTTCCTGTTTGGGCTGTTTTTATAACTTTTTTTAAAGGAGGTAATGGGGTGGTATGAAAAACCGAGAATCCCCCACTTTGGGATTTCTTTTTATGGGGGCCTTTGGACAGTTGTCTCAACCGCACTGACATGGGAATGGTGTTTTTCTTTGGTCGAGGGAGGTTTTATAGAGCTGTTTGAAAGCAAGTGGGTTTCTCTCTGCGACTCCCGTTTGGCTGAGTCTCAGACCTTGCAGGAGAATGAGGAGGTGTAACACGTGGATAGCAGAATGGATAAGACAAATGGAAACTGGCTGAAGTTGCCAACTGCAGCCCATGCAATTCCTGGACGTTTTGGGGCACAGGGGAGGAAACGGTGCCTGGGGACAAAAGTTCCTCCGGGCACCCCCCTTGTGGGTCACAGAGCCCCACCCTCATGGGTCATGTACCCCCACCCCAGTGGTGGGATCCAAAATTTTTAATAACAGGTTCTGATGGTGGTGGGATTCAAACAGTGGTGCCGCCACACACACGCACCTCCAGTCCCTATTGGGCAGGGAGGTTGCTTTAGTAATCCCTTCTTGGCACTCAGAAAAAATTAGTAACCACTTCTAGAGAAGTGGTGAGAACTGGTTGGATCCCACCTCTGCCCCACCCCCTGCATAGCCCTCCCCATGTGCCACAGATTCCCCCCTCCCTGCTGCTGGCTCCTGCTCTCCCCAGGGTCTTGGGAGGGCAGAAGCCTGCCTGCAGGGAGCCTCGTCTGACTTGGACCTCCCTCAGCCCCGCCCACGTCATCGAAGAGGACGATGTGGGCAGGGCCAAGGACGGCCCAAGTCAATCGAGGCAGGAGGACGTCCTGCTGTCTCCTCTGACTTGGGCCTCCCTTGGACCCACCCATGTTGCGACGATGTGGGCAGGGCCGAGGGAGGCCCAAGTCAGATGAGGGGGAAGGCATTTGGTCATGTGGGGGGCCGATTTTGCGCCCCTATGTGACCAGATTCGTTGCACCCGGGGACATGGATTACCACATGTCCCCAGGCAGATATGCCCCTGTTTTGGGGTGGAACCTGGGATAGGATGGTCAGATCCAGGTTAGGAATCTCCTGGAGGTTTGATAGGTGGAGTCCACGGAGGACAGCAACCTCCATGGGGTATAAAGTCAAAGTGCCCACCTTCCAAAGAATCCATTTTCTTCAGGAAACTGCGTTACGCCCCTGGACTGTGAAATAATGAGACTCTGTATTCAGTTGATTTCTTTATTATAAAACCGCATCAGGAATAATCATTTAGGTTTCTATTGTCAGAACTAAGCATAACCAGCAATGCACCCTCCATTATATCCGACATCATCCCACACATCACACCACACCAACCCTGACTACCAGTTCCCAAGGGGGGGATGGCACCCCTCCAGTCCTATGGTGCAGAGATGAAGCAGCCTCCCTCGGGATCAAAACAACCTACATTCCATACTACTGAAGGAACTACAACAGCAGGTGACTAGTGAACTGATAAGTCATTGCCTGAGAAGCAAAGTAAGAAAATACAACCACAGCAGGGAGGAGGAATGAGAAGAGAAAGGTCCCCACATCCCAGGCAGGAGACAGGAGACATGGCAGGGTCAAACAAGGGCTGGTCATGAGAAACTGATCTCTTTAGTCTGGAGATCAGTTGTAATTCCAGGAGATCCCCAGACCCCAACTGCAGGCTGGCATCCCTACCTCTCAGAGGGCATTTGCTAATAGACCAGTGTGAATGTGTGCAGGGCTCGCAGCCTGATCTAGCTGTCATGAAGGCACAGCTTGCAAACTGTCATCTCCAGTTTGGGGCTGTATATATAATCCTTTCTGTGCTTGCCACATCGCTTTCTAAGGGCCACCATGAAACTCACACACATTGTGAAGTTGCCTCTCCACAAGACAAAAAAGAATATTTTGACATTGTTCAATCAGATTTGAGTAAGAAGAAGAAGAAGAGTTTGGATTTATATCCCCCCTTTCTCTCCTTCAGGAGACTCAAAGGGGCTTACAATCTCCTTGCCCTTCCCCCCTCACAACAAACACCCTGTGAGGTAGGTGGGGCTGAGAGAGCTCCGAGAAGCTGTGACTAGCCCAAGGTCACCCGTCTGGCGTGTGTGGCAGTGTACAGGCTAATCTGAATTCCCCAGATAAGCCTCCACAGCTCAGGCGGCAGAGCTGGGAATCAAACCCGGTACCTCCAGATTAGATACACGAGCTCTTAACCTCCTACGCCACTGCTGCTCCTTCATGACCTTTCTTCCTTTCTCCCTTTTGGTCTCTTATATAGCTACAAGTAAAAGCAAACCACTAGTCCCCAAGTGGATAATAAATCATCTATTGACAAGGTAGAATCCTAGAAAGAGATATTGGGGGAGTGGGGAGGCATGATGATGATGAAGAAGAGTTTGGATTTATATCCCGCTTTTCTTTCCTGTAAGGAGACTCAAGGTGGCTTAGAAACGTTCCCCCTTTCCTCTTCCCACGACAGACACCTGGTGAGGTAGGTGGGGCTAAATGAACTGTGACTAGCCCCAGGTCACCCAGAAGAAATGTAGGAGTGCGGAAGCAAATTCAATTCACCAGTTAAGACTCCGACACTTGTGTGAAGGAGGGAGGAATCAAACTCGGTTCTCCAGATTGGAGTCTACCTGCTCTTAACCACTACATCACGCAGGTTGAGATGTCCAGAGCCTCCCCCTCTCCCACCATACAGGACTCCAGCATGTGAGCTCCTAAACTGGCCAGTCAAGTCTGACGTCTGCCATTGTCTCACTGTGAAGCCATAGAAAGACCACCGGCTCCCAAGCTCTATCAAATGGGCACAGAGCTCTATCAAATGGGCACAGAGGGGGAACAACACATAAGGCACGTGCCCCTGCCATGCCCCCGCCCACCTGCCCCTGCCATGCCATGCTCCTGCACCGGCATGCACCCGGTGCAATACCACCACCACCACCTCCTGGGCACTACGCCACTGAATGGGCATAAATGGAACCCGGCCCACTTGGAGTGCAATGTGAATGACCCCAAACTGTTAACCAATACTTTATCTATGAGGAACAGAAAGAAGAGTTATTGTTGACGATGAGACTTCTTCTGTTCCCCAGCTGTAAGAAGTGTGTAACTTCCAGTAGATGAATTTGTCTGAAAGAGATGATTCACCCCCTTCACACTTCAGCCTACCAGAAGGAGAGTCAAACAGTCATTCTAGGATGACAACCCGTTGTGACTCTTCAAGATGTCTGCCATCACTCTTTCCTGCTGAATCATGCCTCCCTTCCCCCTTTCCCGGATGTTGTTGTGAAGATAAAATAAAGGAGAGGAGAGAACTGTAAGCTGCTTTGGGTTCCCACTGGGGTATAGATGAAGTAAGTAAATAAATAGAAGAAGAAGAAGAGTTTGGATTTATACCCAACCTTTATCTCCTGTAAGGAGACTCAAGGTGGCTTACAAGCTCCTTTCCCTTCCCCTCCCCAAAACAGACACCTGGTGAGGTAGGTGGGGTTGGGAGAGCTCAGAGAGAACTGTGACTAGCCCAAGGTCACCCAGCAAGAATGTGGGAGTGTGGAAACACATCTGGTTCACCAGATAAGCCTCCACCACTCAGGTGAGGAGTGGGGAATCAAACCTGCTTCTCCAGATTAGAATCCACCTGCTCTTAACCACTACACCATGTTGGTTCTCCTTTGGACATGCTGTGGCACCTGGTCCTAATACCTGCGTGCATTATACAGCAGCACGGGAGAACTCTGCAAGGGACCCCAGTCAGTAGCATCAAGCGTTCCCATCAAAGATGAAGCTGGTGTGGACATTCCGAATAAAGCAGAGTTTCTTGAAATGGTAAGATGTAGCGAGCTGCATGCTGATCTTTTCCAGATAATTTCTGGTCGGGGTGGGAATCAAATGTGTGGGATCGTTCCAGGGGGCTTGGTATTGATTCCACAGTGTGGGAATAGCATGGGAGCCACTAGGCGGGACTGTTCTGTCTGTAACTTCCTGGTGATGGGGGATACCAGCTCTCCCTCCCACACAAACTGCTTTGCAGCTCATGAAAAGTTCAATTTTCATTTTTAAATGAGTTCTTTAGAGCCTGAATTTTGCTGGCTGTCCAGCACACAGAACACTGGAAGGTTTTTTTAAAAAAGGATTTCAAAGAAGTTATGCGCACCGCAAAAGGAAGAGTTGTTGGCTAGTTGCCCAGCCTCTGAGGTTCGCTCCCCAACGTTTCCAGTCCAAAAGCCGTTTGGTCTTGAGAGAGCTACTTGGGAGAGCTTCTTCTTAAAGAAGAAGAGTTTCGATTTATATCCTCCCTTTCTCTCCTGTAAGGAGGCTGGAAGAGGCTTACAATCTCCTTTCCCTCCCCCACCCCAACAACAAACGCCCTGTGAGGTGGGTGGGGCTGAGAGAGCTTCAAAGAGCTGTGACTAGCCCAAGGTCACCCAGCTGGCGTGTGTTGGAGCGCACAAGCTAATCTGGTTTATTAGATAAGCCTCCACAGCTCAAGTGGCAGAGCAGGGAATCAAACCTGGTTCTCCAGATTAGAGTGCACCTGCTCTTAACCACTACACCACGTTGGATGCTGAACAAGGCCAGAAGGACCCCATTGACCAGGTAGCTGTAATTATTTGCTTCATTTAGGCCCCACTCTTCTCCCCAAAGGGGCGTACATCATTCCACTCTCCTCTATTCTATCTTCACAACAACCCTGTGAGGTAGGTTAAGCCAAGAGTGTGTAGCTGACCTAAGGTCCCCCAGCAAATTTCCCTGGGGGATTGAAGATTGGAACCTCCCTCTCCAGACCCTAGACCAGCACTAACCACCACACTTTTCTGGTTAGGGATACATCTTAAGGATATCTTTTCCCTTCAGTAGGACCCCCCCCCTCAACACACACACCTATTTCACAAACTTCTTTGCTCAATCTCTCTTCCTTGGGGGCATATTTCTTGGCATTTGTTCCAAATAAGGATTACCCAAAAGTAAATCTCATTCATTTGCTTCCAAGCAAACACCATTAGGATCTGGGTACTTAAATTATGAGCTCTCCGGTGCTGACGGATACATCTCACATGATTTGAGGGGGAGGGAGCAAGAAAGCAAACTCTCCTCCATGGCAAATCTGCCTTCTCTGATCTGCACTGTAATCAGGTTTGATTCCCCATTCTGCCACTAACCCCTTTCCCTTCCTCTACTCACTTTATGAGGTTGGTGGGGCTGAGAGAGGGCTGAGAGAACTGTGACTAGCCCAAAGTCACCCAGCAGGAATGTAGGAGCGGGGAAACAAATTTGATTCACCAGATAAGAGTCCTCCCCACATGTGGAGGAGTGGGGAATCGAACCCAGATCTCCAGGTTGGAGTCCACCTGCTCTTATCCGCTACACCACAAACAACGCGTTGCTCTTCCAAGGTTCTTGTGGAAGAGAGGACAGTTCTTGGGCTCAAGAGGGAAAAGTGAGGGGTTCAGGCAGTGGTGGGATCCAAAAATTTTTAGCAACAGCTTCCCATGGGGATGGGATTCTAACTGTGGTATAGCGCCAATGGGACTGGGCGGGGCACGACGGGGGTGTGGCTGGGCATTTCGGGGCGGGGCATTCCTGGGCGGGGCTGTGGCAAGGATGCAGCCACTGCGCCTGTCCTTGGACGGGAAATGAATGCACACAGGCGCAGGCTGCCACGCACGCCAGTGCACCTCCTGCTAGACTGCTTCAAGTTCTGCGCGCTACTGCTGAGAGGAGGGGCGTAACTAAGGCAAAAATCACATGGCAAAATCACCAATTAGTAACCCCCTCTTGGCACACACAACTAATTAGTAACCTACTCTCGGGAACCTGTGAGAACCTGCTGGATCCCACCTCTGGGTTCAGGTCCCCCATTCAGTCAGCCCACCCAGCCAGGGGCAAGACAGCCCCTTCGACATCTGGAATCAAGGCTGAAAGGAATGGACGGGGCTCAGGTGTCTGCAGCTAGAGGGAGACCATCAAAAAAAACACCAGACTTCGCTGGCAAGAAACAACTAGGGGGAAACCACACCAGCAACCCTGTAGTCTTCTGGTGCCAGGAAACCTATACGATGCTCCACATCTCTCCCTCCCTCTCTCCCCTCACTTCCCTAGCCCAACTTTCCTCCCAGGATAGAGCTGTGTGCCTGCATTTTCTCCTCCACAACAGCCCTGTGGAGTAGGAAGGGAGAACCTTGAGCTCTTTGGAGGAAGGAAAAACAGACACAGACAGACAGGTCAATCTTATCCCTGCCTGCAACAAAAGAGAGCATTGAATTTATACACGCGTTTTGCCTGCTACACGTCCACCCTGCAAGCAGGAACCCGAGAATCTGCTCCTTCGCGGTAAGCAGTTCTTCCCTTAATACCCAGCTCCAAGTTTATAAAGCTGCATCCCCCACCCATCTGCCACTTTTCTTTCTTCTGCGCCCCCCCCTTTTTTCCTCTCCCCTCTCAAACTTGAAAGCTTGACAGTTTCAGTCGCTTTGCATGTCTCTATCAATACCAGAGTCCAAATAATATTTGTCTTATAATAATAATATAGAACCTTTATTGGCATAGAAGTTAAACAAGGTTATTCTTTTTTAAAAAAAACCTTGGGCACGGCGGAAATAAAAGTCGACATTAAAATAATCATCGTTCCGATCATATCAAGTGAAGACCGTTTTAAGAATTACAAAGCACAGAGGTTTAGCTGGGGCCCCTTCCGCACAGGCAGAATAATGCACTTTCAATCCACCTTCACAATTGTTTGCAAGTGGATTTTGTTCCTCCGCCCAGTAAAATCCAGCTGCAAAGTGGGTTGAAAGTGCATGGTTCTGCATGGGCGGAAGGGGCCTGTGTTCAAGAACATCTGTAACTTCATTATTTGAAAGAAATACAGTCTTTTCTTGCTCAGTAAGTTCACTGCTACCCAGTAATAAGGGTTCAAGCAACCTAGTCCGGGCAATACTGTACAGGGGAGAATGATGTAGCATATGATCAACAGCTTTGTTGGGTTTTTTTCAACAGGGAAATAAATGGTTCCTCCTCACCCCTGCCCACATGAAACCTGGTTCTGACTATCCAGGGCAGAAGGCGATGCGCTCTTTGTACGCTCAGAGTCACTTTCAAATGGTCATTTCGAGACTAAACAGCTCTTGAATTTGCAAATGGGCCCTGCTTGAAATGAATCCCTGGGATGTGACTTCCAGGTTGCCCCCCCCAAGTCCACCATTTCACATTCTTTGCCCTAGTGCCAAATACGTATGTATTTATATATTTTTTAATATGGACCCTGCTTTCTCCCCCACCCCCACCCCAAAAATTGGGAACCCCAAAAGTTACACGGTTTTGGTTTCCCTTTTCTTTTCACAACAACCATGTGAAGTAGGCCAGGCTGAGATTAGCCAAAGGTCACCCACTGAGCATCCATGGTAGAATGAGGATTCGAACCCAGGGTCTCCCTGTAGATCTGGCTACCCAGTCTTCTCTCTGTTTTCTCTCCAGCCATTAACAGTGTCCTTGTAGGTCAGTCTTTACAATGCAGGTTCCTTTAGCCTCTGCTATAGGCAGGGGTATATTCTCTCTGCATGGCCATATTCTCCCTGCCAAAGCCTAAGTTGCAGCTGCCTCCGTCTGCTCTGCAAATGGACCCCACTACCACTGCCAACCCACACCCCCCCCGCCTGCCTCTTTCCCCACGCCCATATCTAACCCCGCCCACCTCGACTCCTGCCCCGCCCCTTTTCCTCCTGTCTGCTCAAGTCTGCTCTTAGGTGCAACATCAGGTTTGGGTTTAGGTATGTACGCCTCGTTTGTCTCTCCAGTGACCGCCCAGAGCGCTTTACAACACCACTCCCCTCCCCCGCCCTTTCATTTTCAGGACAGCCCTGCAAGGTTGGCCAGACGGAAAGAGAGTGTGGTCAAAGATATTTCTGTCCCGTTTTCAACGAGTCTGTGAGGAGCTTAAAATTTTCAGGAAGGATTGGGTGCGAGTTTGGGAAACCCCCCACCCCTACACGGGACTTCTTGTGGTTTCCAGTTCTGGTCCCAAGTAAGCAACCGAACACGGTGGGAATCTTCTTGTGCATAAGCTTACTTCGGATTGCAGGATGAGGTCCTTTGCTCTCTTATCCCGCCCTGGCATGGAATCGATTATTCCTACTAGCTGGGAGCCCATTCCCTTGAGATCGATCGGCAATAAACACAGCAAGACTCCTCGGCGCACCAAGTTCTTTTCTGATCCCTCGTTTCTTGAAAGTGACAGTTTATGAGAATTCCGTAACTCACCAAAATCCGCGCCGGGAACAGCTCCGGCGTCGCTACCGAAGCGACAGGTCCAAAGCGGAGTGACACCGTTCCAAGTCCATCCGAAGAGTCAACGGACCGAGAAGGGTGTAGGCTTAGGAGCTGCGCTTGGGACGTTCGCGGGAAATTCGGCTCAACTCCTGCGGCTGCCGGCTCCTTCAAGGTCATTTCCCCCAGATTCTCTCAGGTCTCGATCCTGAGCCGCTTTCTCCCCCCTACGCGCGCCACCATGTCCGGCACCGAAGGCGGAGTTGCCAAGCGCCGCGCCATCCCCCCCGCTCCGGTTCCGAGGATGTTCATCCACCCCAGGCGCGCCCACTTTGGGAACTCGAACCCAAGTCCTCCGCTCTGCCCTTCCCTTTCCACCTCCTTCTCCCAGCCCCACCACTCTGCCCTCCTTCCCCTCCGAGGGTAGTCTCTGCCCGGCTGCCCAAGCCCCAGATCTCCGCTCGAGGACTTGCCCAGAACCCAGGGTGGGGCCGGGGGACCGCCACCACCCACTCGCTCCCTGCCCGCTCTGGGCACCCCGATCGAACTCTTCCCCGTCCTCGCTGTGCCCTTCGAAGTGCCCCGCGGGAGGCTCCAAATCTTTACGCACGCCCACCCAATAAACGAGGCTCCCCGGGTGGAAAAGCCCGTCGCCCCATCTCCAGGAGCAGGGACCCTCTGCCTCGCCGGTGCCAGCCCCCTTGCCCCCAAAGGCACCCCTGGAAAAGCCACCAGCCCTGCCCAGTCTCTCGCCCGGCCGTGCCCACTTGGGTGCCCGCGGCGTCTCCAAGCGCGCAACTCACCCCGCTGAGCATCAGCAGTCCCAGCCACAACGCCAACCTCCGCTCCATGGTCCTCAGGGCCGGCGGGGCTCAGGGGGCAGCGGGGGGTGGCTCCTGCCACATGCCCTTGGGCCAGCCGCCTCCGGCCCCCGGGGGCCCCCTCCGGGCCAGCGAACGGCGCAGCAGCCGGACAGACCCAGGCGCGCCTCGGGGCTGAGACGGCACCTGCCTTCTGCGCCCGGCAAGCTCGGCCCCCTGGTTTTATGAAAGCGATCGATGCTCTCCTCCCACTGGCCGGGTGGCTCAAAAAAAAAATATGCAAGAGAGAGGCAGAAGCAAGCCTCGGAATGGTCCCCGCCTCCTTTTGCATGCCCCCAGCAAGAGATGAAGCCAGGCGGGGAGAAAAGAACAGGCATGCGAGCCTTTCCCCCAATGCAAACCGGCTTCTACTTTTCCCTCGGCTGGTGGGGAGGAATAAAACGAATGGGGTTCCGGGGTTTGGCACCTGAGATGTTGCCGCGTGTTGGGCAGACGCGGGTTGGCCTCCTGCTTCATCCCAGCTCTCGAAACTCAGGGAAAGAATGGCAAGTGAAGAAGAAGATGTACGGTCGAAGGCTTACACAGCCGGAATCACTGGGGTGTTGTGTGGTTTCCGGGCCATACAGCCCGTGTTCCAGTAGCATTCTCTCCTGACGTTTCGCCTGCGTCTGTGGCTGGCTTCTTCAGAGGATCACTGCTGGAACACGGCTATACAGCCCAGGAACCCTACAACACCCCAGTGAAGAAGAGGAGTTTGGGTTTATTTATACCCCACCTTTTTCTCCTGTAAGGAGACTCCAGGTGACTTACAAACTCCATAACAGAAGAGCAAGTAGGTGAGGCTGAGAGAGTTTGGAGAGAACTGTGTCTGGCTCACCCAGCAGGCTCCACATGGAGGAGCGGAGAAACAAACACAGTTCACTACTATTATCGACGACTTTCATGGCCGGACTCCACTGGTTGTTGTGGGCTTTCCAGGTTGCGTGGCCGTGGTCTGGTAGATCTTGATCCTAACATTTCGCCTGCATCTGTGGCTGGCATCTTCAGAGGTCTATCACAGAGAGAAGTGTGTATCAACCAACCAGATTAGAGTCTGCTGCTTATGTGCAGGAGTGGGGCCTCAAACCCGGTTCTCCAGATTAGAGTCCACTGCTCTTAACCACTACACCATGCTGGCTCTTCAGTGGACTCAGGAAGACTTTGAGCGTTGTGCTGGACCCTGATGCTGGGGTTGGGCCTCAATGCTGCCCCCTAGTCACCAGGAGAAGAACTACCCAGACTGTGCCTAGACACTTCACATCCCCTGAAATAGATATTTCTGCGCTGGTCAGGACACAGTGTCAGCTATTAAATACTCATGACAGTCTGCCAAAATGGGAGACAAGGAAATCTGGCCAACCACTGTGGAATGGGGAACATGGGGGGTGGGGGGCGGGTGGAGCTCATGCCCTCCTCCCAAGAAGGCCCAGGAATTATCAGGATGGAAGGTCCAGCCAATTGCAAGCAGACAAGATGAAGAAGACTGCTATTGAAATTGACCTTTCCCAGAAATTATATGGCAGATGGGAGTCTACCAGTTGAATCCTAGAAACACTTACCAGGAAGTGAGCACCACTGAATAAAATTGGGCTTACTTCTCAGTAGACCTCCTTAGGGCTGCTTCCTAGGACCACAATCCTCTGCAGACTTACTTGGGAGTAAGCCCGTCCCCCCCTCCCCATGAAACACAGTGGGATTTACTTTTTAGTAGATATGCTTGTGTTGTAAGAAAAGTGTTCGTAATCAAGTCTGACAAAATGAAAATCGACGCCAAAAAGGTGCAATTCACCATGTCCCAACAGCCAGTGATGGAATTCAAATAATTTAACAACCGGTTCAGGTGATGGGATTTCAAATAATTTAACAACGGATTGTTTACAAGCACCATTTTAACAACTGGTTCTGCTGAAGTGGTGCGAACCTGCTGAATCCCACCACTGCCAACGGCCCATCTTGAGTTCCCGTACCTTAAAAACACCAGGGGGGGGGGGGTGTTCCCACACCCTCATGGTACAATTCTCTGAAATGTTCTCCAGGCAAAATTTTTGCATGGGTCCCATTCTTTTCAGTACAGTTTGTGCAGCCCTCAGTTTCAGGCAAGATCCTGCCCTAAGAAAAACCAGAGCGGTGTAGCAGTTAGAGTATTCCCCTAGACCAGTGGTGGCAAACCTTTGGCACTCCTGATGTTCATGGACTACAATTCCCACCAGCCCCTGCCAGCATGGCCAATTGGCCATGCTAGCAGGGGCTGATGGGAATTGTAGTCCATAACATCTGGAGTGCCAAAGGTTTGCCACCACGGCCCTAGACACATAGCTTCTGTTGTCTCCAGTGCTGAGTATAAATACGTCTGTCTAATGGTTGCATACTCTGATATATCTGATAGAGCGAGCACTGATTCACAAAAACTTAAGGAACACATTTTAGGTATTTTAAGGCACTGTTGTGTGTGCATTTGGTAAGTGTTTAAGGTGCCGTTGGACTTCTGCTTTATTCTGCTGACACAAACTAACACACATGAACCCATCTGTGATAAAGATGTTTATTACACTGTATATATTGCTCATGTATATTACCCTGTTATCACGTTGTTCATCAATTTTGCCATCCAGCTGTTAACGTTAGCTGGACATATTCTCCAGTTTTAGCACGCTGTCCTCTCATTTGGTGACCTAGTTTTACCCACTCTTGGCTGTATGTTTTATACGTTTTTTTATTGCATAGTTTTTAATTGTGCAATTTGCCCGGCCCCTCGGCAAGAAAGGTGGACTAGTAACCAAGCAAATAAATAGCACGAATCATAAAAGATTAACCGACTCTGCGCAGAACGCAGCCCCGTCTGCTTTTGAAAACATCTTGTCACCTGGAGGGGAAAGCCCGGCTCCACCCTGCTCTGAAGCAGAACTCATTTGTTTAAACGATCCACACCAAAGGCGGGGAAACTGGGATTTCTTCTGGGCTTTTCTGCCGGGAGCATCTGCTTCGTGTTGCTTCCTGCTCCTAAACCTCCGCTGCTTCTTTCTCATTCCCCGTGTCTTGCAAGATGGTTTCACTTTCCTCAAGTCAGACAACTCCTTTCGGAGCCCTCTGCAAGATCAATAATAATAGAAACAAGGATCTAATTGTCTGACTCAACAAAAATCCTCCTATGCGCAGGCCCAGAGCCTACTGGGTCTTGTCTGTCCAGCGCTGTCTCTTTTGCTCATGAAAGGCACTGCTGACTTCTCAGTTCCAGGCGCCGGGCCGCAATAGCTAAATTGCCCACTTGTTTAAGGACGGACAGTTCAGAATGCCATCTCAACAAAGCATTCCCGGAGAGAAGTCCTGGGCACATATCTGCATGTCGGAGCATGACTCGGCTTCGGCACATTCTCCAGTTGTTTATCAGATGCTTAATGGCTGTAATTGGGGCTTTAATAATGAATGCCAGTTTGAGAATCCACCCTGAGAACACCGCTTTCCTGGAGAACGTTTCATTAAAGCTGGAATTGAGGACGAAGAAAATGTGGCACCTCTTTAACAATCCGGAGGGCTCCCAAATTTCTTCCCCCAACGTTGTTGCTTTGAAGTTCTGCTGCATCTGTAACGTGCTGACATTCGCACACGCCGCCCCAGCTGTGCAAAAAACAGAACGGCACATTTTGCTCAATAACCAGGTTTCTGGGGGGATAAGAAAACAGCCATTTTTCACCGCTCTTGTTTCCCGTTTCTGAATCCATTGAGGGCCGTGCGGGGAAGCTGATTTACAGCCACGGTTCGACCTTTCCGGTGTTTTACAATGCAAGTGTGATTTCAAGTTTCGAGTCGAGGGCAAAAATTGTGTCTTTGGTATTTGGCGAGGGAACTGCAGGGTGACTTTGGAGGCGGCAGCAAAGTGTTCAGATAGCTCTCATTAGACCTTAAAGTGTGGCTATTTTTGTCCTTTGAACCATCTGAATTCAAACTTAGGGAGCTCTTAGGAAGGATTGGGACTTGTCTGGGTTGAATGAATCTAGTGGAAGGGGACTGGTCTGGGTTGTGTGGGGCAGGGAGGCTCCCCGTCCTTTGCTGCTGGAGTATCTGTTCTCCGTGGATGTTCTTTGGCCATGAACTGCTTCAGGAGTCAATGTTGGAAATGGACTCCTGTAATGACCTTGTGCATATGTTGTGATCATCTGAAATCTTATCCTGTGCATTGGTAAAAAAAACCCCCAAAAATCAGTGGGAGAAATGGGCACTATATTGTCAAAGGGTTTCACAGCCGGAATCACTTGTGGGTTTTCTGGGCTGTATGGCCGTATTCCAGTAGCATTTTCTCCTGACGTTTCACCTGCATCTGTGGCTGGCATCGTCAGAGGATATAATGGTAGTAAAGCATGTGGAGAATGGGATGATTTTGGAGCCCCAGGTGAGACTTGAGGATGGGCCCCACAATCACTGAATGCAGAAATGAGGGGCACAGTGCAGAGGCGTTGCAAAGGGGAAAAGCGCCCGGTGCACCGCTGCGTCCTCCGCCCCTGCCCCGGAATGCCCTCACCACACCCCCAGAGGGGCATGCGCCCGGTGCATCATGCACCCCCTTATCCCCTTGGAGCTACGCCTCTGGTACAGTGCCCATTACGGTGTTGTGGGTTTTCCAGGTTGTATGGAAGTGTTCCAGTAGAATCTTCTCCTGACATTTCGCCTGCATCTGTGGCTGGCAACTTCCAAGCGGAGGCCCTCCCTAATTGATTATGCAACTTCAGTATTACATACATATGCTAAAATGGGTGGGTTCCATTTAACACATGCAAATTACACTTGCAAATTGCCCCCTTAACACTTTTAACCAATGCAAATGGTTCTTTCTCCCACCCTGGACATTCCACAGGTATATATACTCCACTTGCTTTACTACCATTAGATCCTCCGAAGATGCCAGCCACAGATGCCGGCGAAACGTCAGGAGAGAATGCTACTAAAACATGGCTATACATCCCGGAAAAACCAAAACACCCTGGTGATTCTGGCCATGAAAGCCTTCAACGAGACAAATCCCGTGAGTGTTGCTGCCATTCCATCCCATCCACCCAGTGGGAGCAAAAATAAGTAGGCCAATTAGGCAAAAGTCCTTAGCTTTGATCTCTTTGCTGGGGGTAGTCTCTGCTGAACAAACCCAGCCCTAGAGCTTGTTTCCCTTTTTGGATGCTACCTCCCACGAAGATAACCGGAACAAAGGGAAAGAGCGTTTGTACTGCGAATTTGGCGTTTTGTTTTGGTTTGTTTGTTGGCAACAGAAGCGAAGAAATAATATGTTCATTATGACATCGGTACGGTTCTCTTATTTCAGTGCAGTAAAACAAGGCTAAAAGGTTTTTACTTGGTGCAGTTGGTAGTCTTAATGGGAGAGGGAATCGATTCCCACACATTTTTCTGCTTGTGGTGAACGTGCCCTCATTAAACCTGGCTCATAATGGCCCCAGATCTATTTGAGATGTTTGTACGGCACCCTGCAGGAGCTGGGCGGGGGGGGGGGTGGCTTTTGAGAACCAGTGGGCAGGGCTAAAAATGAAGGGAGTCAGGAATGAGCATTGTGAATTTCATGAAGGGCCCCTATATCCCTCCTTCCAGAGGCATAACTAGGAAAAATGTAGGCCGGTGCAAAATCAAAGTTTCCTCCACTCTCATATGGGCAGCCACCCTCCCCCACCATGACCAAACAACATTTTTTTGCACCAGGTCTTGAAGTCAGTGTGTGGACCCGGGGGGAAGGAGGGGGGTGGGGGTGGTTTTCCGCCCTCACATGACTAAATGGCCGCAGCCCAGGGACATTTGACCCCATATGTCCTCCTGGGCCAGGGGTAGGGAACCTCTTTTGACTCTCCAGATGTTCGGAGCTACAGATTCCCCATCGGCGCTCTACCAGCATGGCCAGTGGCCATGCTGGTAGAAGAACTGATGAAGTGCTCAGTTCCTATTTTATCTGGAAGAAACAAAGTCCCTAATCCTGAGCGATGTACGCCTCGTCTGCGCCTCGTTCCCCATGTAACTGGGCCCAAGTGAGTCAGATCTCATCAGATCCTGGAAGCTAAGCAGGGTCAGTGTTGGTTAATACTTGGATGGGAAAACCCCACGGAATCCCTGGGCCTCTAAACAGAGGCAGGGAGTGGCAAACCTTATCTGTTAGTCCAGGGGTAGGGAACCTGCAGCTCTCCAGATGTTCAGGAACTACAATTCCCATCAGCCCCTACCAGCATGGCCAATTGGCCATGCTGACAGAGGCTGATGGGAATTGTAGTTCCTGAACTGGGGGGGGGGGGGTGGGGGGGGGGGGGTTGGGGGGGGGGGGGAGTTGGGGGGGGGGGGGGTGGGGGGGGGGGGGGGTGGGTGGGGGGGGGGGGGGTGGGGGGGGGGGGGGTTGGGGGGGGTGGGCGGTGGGGGGGGGGGGGGGGTGGGGGGGGGGGGGGTTGGTGGGGGGGGGGGGTGGGGGGGGGGGGGGGGGGGGGGGGGGGGGGGAGGGGGGAGGGGGGGGTGTGGGGGGGGGGGGGTGGGGGGGGGGGGGGGGGGGGGGGGGGGGGGGTGGGGGGGGGGGGGGGTGGGGGGGGGGGGGGGTGGGGGGGGGGGGGGGTGGGGGGGGGGGGGGGTGGGGGGGGGGGGGGGTGGGGGGGGGGGGGGGTGGGGGGGGGGGGGGGTGGGGGGGGGGGGGGGTGGGGGGGGGGGGGGGTGGGGGGGGGGGGGGGTGGGGGGGGGGGGGGGTGGGGGGGGGGGGGGGTGGGGGGGGGGGGGGGTGGGGGGGGGGGGGGGTGGGGGGGGGGGGGGGTGGGGGGGGGGGGGGGTGGGGGGGGGGGGGGGTGGGGGGGGGGGGGGGTGGGGGGGGGGGGGGGTGGGGGGGGGGGGGGGTGGGGGGGGGGGGGGGTGGGGGGGGGGGGGGGTGGGGGGGGGGGGGGGTGGGGGGGGGGGGGGGTGGGGGGGGGGGGGGGTGGGGGGGGGGGGGGGTGGGGGGGGGGGGGGGTGGGGGGGGGGGGGGGTGGGGGGGGGGGGGGGTGGGGGGGGGGGGGGGTGGGGGGGGGGGGGGGTGGGGGGGGGGGGGGGTGGGGGGGGGGGGGGGTGGGGGGGGGGGGGGGTGGGGGGGGGGGGGGGTGGGGGGGGGGGGGGGTGGGGGGGGGGGGGGGTGGGGGGGGGGGGGGGTGGGGGGGGGGGGGGGTGGGGGGGGGGGGGGGTGGGGGGGGGGGGGGGTGGGGGGGGGGGGGGGTGGGGGGGGGGGGGGGTGGGGGGGGGGGGGGGTGGGGGGGGGGGGGGGTGGGGGGGGGGGGGGGTGGGGGGGGGGGGGGGTGGGGGGGGGGGGGGGTGGGGGGGGGGGGGGGTGGGGGGGGGGGGGGGTGGGGGGGGGGGGGGGTGGGGGGGGGGGGGGGTGGGGGGGGGGGGGGGTGGGGGGGGGGGGGGGTGGGGGGGGGGGGGGGTGGGGGGGGGGGGGGGTGGGGGGGGGGGGGGGTGGGGGGGGGGGGGGGTGGGGGGGGGGGGGGGTGGGGGGGGGGGGGGGTGGGGGGGGGGGGGGGTGGGGGGGGGGGGGGGTGGGGGGGGGGGGGGGTGGGGGGGGGGGGGGGTGGGGGGGGGGGGGGGTGGGGGGGGGGGGGGGTGGGGGGGGGGGGGGGTGGGGGGGGGGGGGGGTGGGGGGGGGGGGGGGTGGGGGGGGGGGGGGGTGGGGGGGGGGGGGGGTGGGGGGGGGGGGGGGTGGGGGGGGGGGGGGGTGGGGGGGGGGGGGGGTGGGGGGGGGGGGGGGTGGGGGGGGGGGGGGGTGGGGGGGGGGGGGGGTGGGGGGGGGGGGGGGTGGGGGGGGGGGGGGGTGGGGGGGGGGGGGGGTGGGGGGGGGGGGGGGTGGGGGGGGGGGGGGGTGGGGGGGGGGGGGGGTGGGGGGGGGGGGGGGTGGGGGGGGGGGGGGGTGGGGGGGGGGGGGGGTGGGGGGGGGGGGGGGTGGGGGGGGGGGGGGGTGGGGGGGGGGGGGGGTGGGGGGGGGGGGGGGTGGGGGGGGGGGGGGGTGGGGGGGGGGGGGGGTGGGGGGGGGGGGGGGTGGGGGGGGGGGGGGGTGGGGGGGGGGGGGGGTGGGGGGGGGGGGGGGTGGGGGGGGGGGGGGGTGGGGGGGGGGGGGGGTGGGGGGGGGGGGGGGTGGGGGGGGGGGGGGGTGGGGGGGGGGGGGGGTGGGGGGGGGGGGGGGTGGGGGGGGGGGGGGGTGGGGGGGGGGGGGGGTGGGGGGGGGGGGGGGTGGGGGGGGGGGGGGGTGGGGGGGGGGGGGGGTGGGGGGGGGGGGGGGTGGGGGGGGGGGGGGGTGGGGGGGGGGGGGGGTGGGGGGGGGGGGGGGTGGGGGGGGGGGGGGGTGGGGGGGGGGGGGGGTGGGGGGGGGGGGGGGTGGGGGGGGGGGGGGGTGGGGGGGGGGGGGGGTGGGGGGGGGGGGGGGTGGGGGGGGGGGGGGGTGGGGGGGGGGGGGGGTGGGGGGGGGGGGGGGTGGGGGGGGGGGGGGGTGGGGGGGGGGGGGGGTGGGGGGGGGGGGGGGTGGGGGGGGGGGGGGGTGGGGGGGGGGGGGGGTGGGGGGGGGGGGGGGTGGGGGGGGGGGGGGGTGGGGGGGGGGGGGGGTGGGGGGGGGGGGGGGTGGGGGGGGGGGGGGGTGGGGGGGGGGGGGGGTGGGGGGGGGGGGGGGTGGGGGGGGGGGGGGGTGGGGGGGGGGGGGGGTGGGGGGGGGGGGGGGTGGGGGGGGGGGGGGGTGGGGGGGGGGGGGGGTGGGGGGGGGGGGGGGTGGGGGGGGGGGGGGGTGGGGGGGGGGGGGGGTGGGGGGGGGGGGGGGTGGGGGGGGGGGGGGGTGGGGGGGGGGGGGGGTGGGGGGGGGGGGGGGTGGGGGGGGGGGGGGGTGGGGGGGGGGGGGGGTGGGGGGGGGGGGGGGTGGGGGGGGGGGGGGGTGGGGGGGGGGGGGGGTGGGGGGGGGGGGGGGTGGGGGGGGGGGGGGGTGGGGGGGGGGGGGGGTGGGGGGGGGGGGGGGTGGGGGGGGGGGGGGGTGGGGGGGGGGGGGGGTGGGGGGGGGGGGGGGTGGGGGGGGGGGGGGGTGGGGGGGGGGGGGGGTGGGGGGGGGGGGGGGTGGGGGGGGGGGGGGGTGGGGGGGGGGGGGGGTGGGGGGGGGGGGGGGTGGGGGGGGGGGGGGGTGGGGGGGGGGGGGGGTGGGGGGGGGGGGGGGTGGGGGGGGGGGGGGGTGGGGGGGGGGGGGGGTGGGGGGGGGGGGGGGTGGGGGGGGGGGGGGGTGGGGGGGGGGGGGGGTGGGGGGGGGGGGGGGTGGGGGGGGGGGGGGGTGGGGGGGGGGGGGGGTGGGGGGGGGGGGGGGTGGGGGGGGGGGGGGGTGGGGGGGGGGGGGGGTGGGGGGGGGGGGGGGTGGGGGGGGGGGGGGGTGGGGGGGGGGGGGGGTGGGGGGGGGGGGGGGTGGGGGGGGGGGGGGGTGGGGGGGGGGGGGGGTGGGGGGGGGGGGGGGTGGGGGGGGGGGGGGGTGGGGGGGGGGGGGGGTGGGGGGGGGGGGGGGTGGGGGGGGGGGGGGGTGGGGGGGGGGGGGGGTGGGGGGGGGGGGGGGTGGGGGGGGGGGGGGGTGGGGGGGGGGGGGGGTGGGGGGGGGGGGGGGTGGGGGGGGGGGGGGGTGGGGGGGGGGGGGGGTGGGGGGGGGGGGGGGTGGGGGGGGGGGGGGGTGGGGGGGGGGGGGGGTGGGGGGGGGGGGGGGTGGGGGGGGGGGGGGGTGGGGGGGGGGGGGGGTGGGGGGGGGGGGGGGTGGGGGGGGGGGGGGGTGGGGGGGGGGGGGGGTGGGGGGGGGGGGGGGTGGGGGGGGGGGGGGGTGGGGGGGGGGGGGGGTGGGGGGGGGGGGGGGTGGGGGGGGGGGGGGGTGGGGGGGGGGGGGGGTGGGGGGGGGGGGGGGTGGGGGGGGGGGGGGGTGGGGGGGGGGGGGGGTGGGGGGGGGGGGGGGTGGGGGGGGGGGGGGGTGGGGGGGGGGGGGGGTGGGGGGGGGGGGGGGTGGGGGGGGGGGGGGGTGGGGGGGGGGGGGGGTGGGGGGGGGGGGGGGTGGGGGGGGGGGGGGGTGGGGGGGGGGGGGGGTGGGGGGGGGGGGGGGTGGGGGGGGGGGGGGGTGGGGGGGGGGGGGGGTGGGGGGGGGGGGGGGTGGGGGGGGGGGGGGGTGGGGGGGGGGGGGGGTGGGGGGGGGGGGGGGTGGGGGGGGGGGGGGGTGGGGGGGGGGGGGGGTGGGGGGGGGGGGGGGTGGGGGGGGGGGGGGGTGGGGGGGGGGGGGGGTGGGGGGGGGGGGGGGTGGGGGGGGGGGGGGGTGGGGGGGGGGGGGGGTGGGGGGGGGGGGGGGTGGGGGGGGGGGGGGGTGGGGGGGGGGGGGGGTGGGGGGGGGGGGGGGTGGGGGGGGGGGGGGGTGGGGGGGGGGGGGGGTGGGGGGGGGGGGGGGTGGGGGGGGGGGGGGGTGGGGGGGGGGGGGGGTGGGGGGGGGGGGGGGTGGGGGGGGGGGGGGGTGGGGGGGGGGGGGGGTGGGGGGGGGGGGGGGTGGGGGGGGGGGGGGGTGGGGGGGGGGGGGGGTGGGGGGGGGGGGGGGTGGGGGGGGGGGGGGGTGGGGGGGGGGGGGGGTGGGGGGGGGGGGGGGTGGGGGGGGGGGGGGGTGGGGGGGGGGGGGGGTGGGGGGGGGGGGGGGTGGGGGGGGGGGGGGGTGGGGGGGGGGGGGGGTGGGGGGGGGGGGGGGTGGGGGGGGGGGGGGGTGGGGGGGGGGGGGGGTGGGGGGGGGGGGGGGTGGGGGGGGGGGGGGGTGGGGGGGGGGGGGGGTGGGGGGGGGGGGGGGTGGGGGGGGGGGGGGGTGGGGGGGGGGGGGGGTGGGGGGGGGGGGGGGTGGGGGGGGGGGGGGGTGGGGGGGGGGGGGGGTGGGGGGGGGGGGGGGTGGGGGGGGGGGGGGGTGGGGGGGGGGGGGGGTGGGGGGGGGGGGGGGGGGGGGGGGGGGGGGGTGGGGGGGGGGGGGGGTGGGGGCAGGGGGGGGGGGCGTTCCCCCGGGCGGGGGCCGGGGGGCGGGGGGGGGGGCGGGGGGGGGGGGGGGGGGGGGGGGGCGGGGGGGGGGGGGGGCGCGGCGGGGGGGGGGCGGGCGGGGGGGCGGGGGGCAGGGGGGGGGGGGGGCGGGGGGGGGGGGGGGGGGGGGGGGGGGGTGGGGGGGGGGGGGGGGGAGGGTGGGGGGGGGGGGGGAGGGGGGGGGGGGGGGGGGGGGGGGGGTGGGGGGGGGGGGGGGGGGGGGGGGGGGGGGGTGGGGGGGGGGAGGAGACTGGATTTATATCCCCCCTTTCTCTCCTGTTAGGAGACTCAAAGGGGCTTACAATCTCCTTTCCATCCCTCCCCACCACAACAAACACCCTGTGAGATGGTTGGGGATGAGAGAGCTCCAAAGAGCTGTGACTAGCCCAAGGTCACCCAGCTGGCGTGTGTGGGAGTGCACAAGCTAATCTGGTTTATTAGATAAGTCTCCACTGCTCAATTGACAGAGCAGGGAATCAAATCCGGTTATCCAGATTAGAGTGCACCTACTCTTAACCACTATACCATGCTGGCACATATGCTGTGAAAACACACATATGCTGTGATCCAAGGGGTTTGAATACAGTGGCCGACATTCCAGGAAAAGTTAGCATGAATTATAGTTGTTTGAGAGCATTGGACTGATGAATGTATGCGTGCCTGATTTTTTGATTTCTATTTATTATTTACAGGAATAGGCTTAATAAAGCCTACCTAGGCGAAATAACAACTAACCCAGAAGTGTTTTGGGAGACTCTCCTGATGATACTATCCAGGTTTGGTGAGGTTTGGTTCAAGGGGTCCAAAGTTACGGACTCCCAAAGGGGGTGCCCTCATCCCCCATTATTTTCAATGGGAGCTAATAGGAGATGGGGGCTACACCTTTGAGGGTCCATAACTTTGGACTCCCTAAACCAAACTTCACCAAACCTGGATGGTATCACCAGGAGAGTCTTTTACTGATGCCACCCAGGTATCCCACTACTGTGGGTCCTGAGGAGGATGGGGTTTGGCGAGGGGATGGACTGCAATGGGGTATAAAGTCATCAGGACACAATGGAACAGATAGGGATCCTTTCCAATCAGCAGAGTCAGACAGAAGGAGTGAAATTGCCTTCTTGCAATAGACAAGGTTTTTCCTCCAAGGTCTGTCTTTCTGCAGAATTTCCCCCAGTTGAAAGGGTACAGTGGATGAAGAGGCAGCCTTGCTGCTACCCTTGGCAGTGGGTTTCCCCCAATTAAAGCAAAATGCTTTCTTGAGGTATCAGATGCCCAGCTAAGGGAGGAGCAGCAGTGGCGTAAGAGGTTAAGAGCTCATGTATCTAATCTGGAGGAACTGGGTTTGATTCCCAGCTCTGCCACCTGAGCTGTGGAGGCTTATCTGGGGAATTCAGATTAGCCTGTGCACTCCCACACACGCCAGCTGGGTGACCTTGGGCTAGTCACAGTTTCTCAGAGCTCTCTCAGTCCCACCTACCTCACAGGGTGTTTGTTGTGAGGGGGGAAGGGCAAGGAGATTGTAAGCCCCTTTGAGTCTCCTACACGAGAGAAAGGGGGGATATAAAACCAAACTACTACTCCTCCTCTTCTTCTTCCTCTTCTTCCTCTTCTTCCTGTTTTTTCTCTTCTTCTTCTTCTTCTTCTTCTTCTTCTTCTTCTTCTTCTTCTTCTTCTTCTTCTTCTTCTTCTTCTTCTTCTTCTTCTTCGGTTGTCAGCTTCCAAGGGGTGGCTGGAGATCTCTCACTATTTCAAATGATCTCCAGGCAACAGAGATCAGTTAACCTAGGGAAAATGGCTATTTTGGAGGGCAGACTCTCTCCTCTACCCTGACCTCCTTGAACTCTCAGCCAGCGTGGTGTAGTGCATAAGAGTGGTGGATTCTAATCTGAAGAACCAGGTTTGATTCTCTTCTCCTGCACATGAGCCATGAACTCTTATCTGGTAAACTGGATTTATTTTGCCACTCCTGCACATGAAGCCTGCTGGGTGACCTACTCACAGTTTTCTCAGAACTCTCTCAACCCCACCAACCTCACAAGGTGTCTGTAGTGGGGAGAGGAGGGGAAAGGAGCTTGTCACCTTGAGTCTTCTTACAGGAGAGAAAGATGGGATATAAATCCAAACTACTACTCCTCCTCCTCTTCTTCTTCTGTCAACCTAGTGGCTTTAAGGGATGTCTCTGTGTTTTGCCTATAGTCTCTGAGCATGTGCGGAGCATACTTCCTTCACCCCACAAGGATAAACCGCAATTAACTCCCACACAGCTGCAACTAAAAGCAAGGAATCATTGCCCTGTTTCCTTAAAACCATTAAAAAGGTTTATATGGGGCTGCCATTTTTACATGGGACTGCAATTTAAAGGAATATTGGGATGGAATAGATAACATCTGAGTACATTCTAGCCGCCAGACTTTCAAAATGGACATAAATGCTTTCTCCCGGTTACCAGTGCCAGAATCCTAGCTATGCCTCTGAATGGAATGAAACCCCACCCCAAGCATTTTCAATGGCAGGTCTCGTAATCTCTCCTAAACAGCACATACATGTGCTTCCCACATGGTTATGCTCGCTTGGAATATAAGGAAGAGGCTGCTGGCTTCCATCAATGCCCTTTTGGGAGGGGGGGGTGGAGGTGCAAGAGAAGTGGGAAGGAGCGGGTGGGGGGGGGGGGGCCAGGATCAGAGACCAGCATCTGGCTAGCTAAGACAGACTTCAAAACATGGGATTTTCTGTAGACACCCAAGAGGAGATGCCCAGACGGTAGAAGAGAGGGAGAGAGACTCTGCCAGATAAAACAATGAAAAGATCCCGATTAAGGAAGAACGTACAGATAGATCTAGCCCACCTCCTGCAGTTCTTTCCTGGAACGAACAGAGTGGGATGCCTGAACTGATAATGGGGTGGAGGAGAATATTATGGGCTACTTTACATTGCATGAGGTTAGAGCCCACTGGCCCTGCCCTGGATGGCCCAGGCTGGTCTGGTCTCATCAAATCTCAAAAACAAAGAAGGGTCAATCCTGGCAAGTAGTTGAATGGGAGACCTCCAAGGAATACTACAGTTGTGACGTGGAGGCAGGTAATGGCAAACCACCTCAGAATGTTTTTACTCTGAAAACTCCAAGGTCCCTTTCCGCACTGGCCATTTAAAGCGGGTTGCAGTTGGGGCAAAGTAACCCGCTTTCCCGTCAATGTGTCCGCATGCCTCTGTGCAGGCAAGAAGCAGAGCCCATGGAATCAAAGCGGGTTGCTGTCGTAACATCTTACTTTTTATGTACCTCCCACCAATGCATAGCTATGCAGGCATGCGCAAGTGAATCACCACAGCCATGCTGTCTCACAATACAACTCATCGCCCCTGCGTGGCTACGCAGATGTCATCCGGGAATTTTTTTTTTAAGGAACATGCAGCCAAATAAAGAGCCTCCCTGCCCTGCAGTTCACTTGCAAGCAGCTGCAAACCGGGCTTTTTAAAAAGACACGATTCTTGAATAACCTGGGGGTTTTTTAGGGGAAACGCAGAGCTGACTCACATTAGGGACAGGATCAGTGCAAGGTTCCCCTCAAAGTGGTTTTTATACCGTCCTTAACCCACATTTATTGGCCCGTGTGGAAGTGGCACAAGGGTCACCAAAATTCAGATGTGACTTGACTGCCAAACAGTGTGTGTGTGTGTGTGTGTGTGTGTGTGTGTGTGTGTGTGTGTGTGTGTGTGTGTGTGTGTGTGTGTGTGTGTGTGTGTGTGTGTAAGCAATTGCAAATGAACTCCACCCAGACGCATCCAAATGTGCCTCAAACACCTTCCACTGCCACCTGTGAGGTGGACCCACTACAAAATCTCTCTCTCTCTCTCTCTCTCTCTCTCTCTCTCTCTCTGTCTCTCTGCCTCTGCCTCTCTCTCTCTCTCTCTATGTATATGTGTATATATATGTATATATGTGTGTGTGTGTGTGTGTGTGTATCCATCCATCCATCCATCCATCCATCCATCCATCCATCCATCCATCCATCCATCCATCCATCCATCCATCCATCCATCCATCCATCCATCCATCCATCCATCCATCCATCTGGATACACCAGATAGGATTAAACAGAATGATACAGCTGATAAAAGTGTCAGGAATGTACAAGCATCATTTATACAAGGGAGAAAGCCCAGACAGTTATTTCAAGGTATTAACCAAGAAGTTGTATCTTCCAGTATCTTAGGATCCTGATTGTTCGGGAGTTTGGAAAGAACGGGGGTGCCAGAAAGAAGCTAGGTCTAAATTCCGTCAATCTAGAGCAAGAACTTACGGGAGCAGGAGAACCCTCAGAGGTTGACCATAATGCAAAGAAACAATGCACATTTAATAAACACATATGCATGGGCAGATATGCAATATGAGCCCAAAGTTCATGGGGAAGGAAATATCCCTTCAAAACCTATAGTCTAGTTTGAACAGCCAAACACTGAATGTCCAAATAGTCTTAGTGGACAAGTTCTACGCCTGATTTTTTGGAAATATTAAATCCACATCCTCCACATTGAGTATAAGTTCTTGCTTGCAATTTTCCTGGGATCACAGTGCAGTAGACATAATTCAAGTTCACAGTAGAAACATTCCTGCATAGTGTGTTCCGTCAGTGCGTGTCTGAGAGTCAAACTGCATACTGCTCTATTGCATGTCTGTCCATTTACATGTGTATATTAACTGTATGATGCACCTTATTATTTATTTATTTATTTATTTTATTAATTTTATTAAAGCTTATAGGTCATAGCTTCTATCCTCGGAAGGGCCTCATAGGCGGCTTCCCCAACTATGGCTGCTGTTACATAGAAGGCTAGCTTAATCATCAACAACATAAAATACTAAAATCATAAAACCTAAGAACTAAGCAGCAGTTTACTACAGAACTATAGGTTAAGCAACCCAGTTCATAAATTAATTAATCTTAGCATTGTTATCTAAGATTATTTGGAGCATTGTCATGGCCTATATTTCCATATATTTTAAATGCCTCCGAAGATGCCAGCCGTAGATTGTGGACAAGACGTTAAGAGCAAAAACTACCAGACCATGGCCACACAACCTGGAAAACCCACAACACCCTCTTGATTCTGACCATGAAAGCCTTTGACAATACACTGTTTAAAAAAAAGATTAAGTTAAAAATGGGAGTGGATACTTAACCCTTCCCCTACAGAAAATGTCTCATACATATTTCTGCATTTGAAATCATGCAGAGTAAGAAACTATTTTAGAGAATCAGTTCAAAGTGGGAGCGGAAGGCAAGGGAAGAATTAAGCACCATCTTGGTTCTGCGTTGCAAGGAAGGACTGGTCATTTAACTGAAGGGAAATTTTCTAATGGGCCTTAGAGAGTCAGGCCCCCTTCCGCACATGCAAAATAATGCTCTTTCAATCCACTTTCAATGCACTTTGCAGCTGGATTTTACTGTGCGGAATAGTAAAATCCACCTGCAAACAATTGTGAAAGTGGATTGAAAGTGCATTATTCTGCATGTGCGGAAGGGCCCTCAGTGGTGACCAGGAGCAGGCGGAGCTAAGCCCCAAACAGGACTTCATGAGCCACTTGGTTTAGATCCTTCATCAGCAGTGGTAACTGGTATCCATTCACCAATTTTCTTTTCCTGTTGTTTGTTTTCAGTAGGAAGCCGTGATTGAGTTAATGCCCACCGTTTGCCCCTCTGAGCAGGGTGACCCCACAGCAGAGGTGGGATCCAGCAAGCTCTCACAGGTTCCCGAGAGTAGGTTTCTAATTATTTGTGTGTGCCGAGAGGGGGCTACTAATTGGTGATTTTGCCATGTGATTTTTGCCTTAGTTACGCCCCTCCTCTCAGCAGTAGCACGCAGAACTTGAAGCAGTCTACCAGGAGGTACACCGGCCTGCGTGCATTCGTTTCACGCCCAAGGACCGGCACAGCGGCTGCGTCCTTGCCACAGCCCCGCCCAGGAATGCCCCGCCCCGGAATGCCCCACCACGCCCACATCGTGCCCCGCCCAGCTCCATTGGCGCTACACCACACTTTGAATCCCACCACCATGGGAATCTGTTACTAAATTTTTTGTATCCCACCACTACCCCACAGCCCTGATCTGCAGCGCTACCAGGGCCTCTCCATTTGTTTTCAGGGCTGTTTTCGAAACCTGCAGTTCCTTTTTTAAAAAGGGCGTCCAGATTTGACACTATACTCATTTGCGTGTAGCATCAAGTTTGGCCCTCTGCGTCAGATCTCCAGCAGAGACGCATCTGTTTTTGGCAGATTTTCAAGTTCCACTAGCTGCTTTCAAGTCCTGAAATAGTTTTTGAATAGTTAGCATATCATAGGGCTGGGGGGCGTCTTTTTGTATATTGCTTTGAGTTGTAAATTGTGGCCAAGCTTTTCAAAATTGCTTTTCTGTTTAATTGTTCTAATTGCTACAGTGTGCTGGGGCTGTCGACCACAAGGGGTGCTTGAGGGAGAGAAAGACAGTATGGAAAAAATTAAAACAAACAGGGTACTGCAAGCCATTGTCACTTTGAATGCAGCATCCGCCAGCATAGGGCTCAGCCTCCCTTGAGTGGAGCCGAATCCACGATTGTGCGAATTCGCCTTCCTTGTCAGTAGCACGGAGCTAGTTAAAACCTCCAGCCGTGAACCGTGATCACCCGCAGCGTTTGGAATGCTGTGATTGATTCCTGCTTTGCTTTGGAATTCCACTTTTAGACTCGATCAAAAGCAGGAGTCCCTTTTTGGCTCAGCCTGTGAGTCTGGCCGCTCTGCTTTTTTGATGTTTAGGAGGTGCTGTGGACCATCCTGAACTCATCCCAGTAGCATAGTATCTCTCTGCCAGCACGTGACAACGTGCCTGTGTGTGTAGAGGGGAAGGGTTGGGCAACAACAAGCAATAACAGAAACTACTGATCATGTAAAGCAGAAAGGTGGATAAGGAAAGGCAGGCGAGCCAATCAGATTGGTTGCATCCGCTGGGCCAGTGGAGTAAGTGGAATCTGCAGCTCCCCACAGCAACTTCACACACCTCCCTTTGAGAAATGTGTTGGTTCTGAGTGGAGAGTAAACCCCTGGCAGGAGTTTGGCATCTACCCTGTCCAAGCTGTTGACCATCTATGATTAGAGGTGTGCTCTTAAATACGCAGAACTTTGAAAAACCCCAAAACATCCGTTTTGGTTTTTGGAGCCCCAAAAAATTAGTTGAAATAAAAAAGCCAAAATCTGACAAGCCAGGTTTTTTTTTGGGGGGGGGGGGGGCTTTTTCAGCTTTCTGCTTTCCAAGGACCATGTAGGGGCACAGGGGGATTTGAAAAAACTCTTAAAATAAAATTAAAGCCCATTCATAAGACTGGAAATTGAGCTTTAAACAGCCTCTTCTTTAAATTTACCTTGGCTAGTGCTCTGCTGGGCTTCCAGGTGAGTTCAACAAAGTCAAAAGTCAAATACCATTAATGGCATGTAAATAAACAAAAGCATAACATCACAGCATTCCAATTAACACACGTTAGAACGACTTAAGATTACACCATTTAAAAATTTGGCCACAGCTTCCAGCACCCCATAGCAATGACTGTTTAGAAGAGACATAACCTTCAGTTTATCAATTGTCCCTTCCCTTTCACGCAAGAAGGGGGTTATATACTTTTCCCTATCTTGAACATAGAAGGAATAGTATAACAACATGTGGGTTACAGATTCCACACAGTCCAGGTCACATGGGCACTTCCTATCTTTATATGGAATCCCAAGATGGCGTTCTTGTTGGAGGGAGGAAGGTAGAATATTAGCAAGAGTGAGTACCCTATGCCACCGAGCCTCGATCAATAGGTGACTATATCTGGCAGCTGTTAATCTATCGAAGGGGATTCCCAAAAACACAGGGGAGCAGGTTTTATTAGCTGCCTCCATTAACTGTTGGAATTCTCTGTTAAAAAGTCTTTTCTTAATGACACTGAAGACCTCCTGCAGGTGAGTTCTTCTGGGCTGGCAAAGGTGCCCCCCCCTTGCTACATTGCTCTGGAAGGAGCAATCTCCTGTTGCTCTTTTCATGCCCTTTGGCTGCCCTTTTCCTGGGCAACAGGAGGGAGGGAGAGAGGCATCTTGAAGGGACAAATAGGAAAGCTCACTGGGGCTTTCCAGTTTGGCAAATGGCTGCAATGCATTTTTCATCCCATTTTCACTAGGTTGCTGCAGTCCTGATATGGATTGCAACAGCCTATAGAGATGGGAAGGTGGAAGTGGAAGTCAGAGTGGCCAATAGGATTTCACGTTTGAGACAACACTACTCTTTAGCCAATCAAAGGCCCTTTCCACACATGCAGAATAATGCACTTTCAATCCACTTTCAATCCACTTTGCAGCTGTGCGGAACAGCAAAATCCACTTGCAAACAATTGTGAAAGTGAATTGAAAGTGCATTATTCTGCATGTGTGGAAGGGACCAAAGGGGGTGTTTTTTTGCCTCGATGTCTTTCAGATTTTTCTGTGTATGACCAAAGAGCGTAAAAAGGAGGTCTTGGTTTGAGGTTGTTCAGTGCAATGCTTGGCTGCTCCTGTGGTTCTGTGGTTCTGTTTAGTTGGTTGCAGAGGTGGTTTTTGTTTTGTTTTGTCTTGTTTGCCCTTTTGTGGGAAGCTCTGGAGTTTTTGAAACAGGCATTTCCTTTGGTTTTGCGTGGGTGTGTTTTTTCACCCCTGTTTTTTCTTTAGGTTTCTTTTTCTGGGTTTCGAGGACAGCCTCTTTCAGTCGTGATTCTTCCCTCTCCCATCCCCTTCATTTTCGGATGCTTCCTCCTCTGGTGTGTAGGTGTTGCAGGGAGCTGGGCCCCTGTTCTCTGTTTGTCCTCATTTGCTTAAAGGGTGTGTGTGTGGGGGGGGGGGGTCTGTTAGTTATTGCTCTGTTAAGTTGGTGGAGTTACACTGTACTGCCCCTAGCATGTTTTGTTTGAGCTATTTTTTGAAATAGTAGTTGAAATTTAAACCGAGGCGAATTTTCATAAGGGCAAGTTAGGGATTATTTTTAAAAACTTCAAATGTTAACTTAGGTTTTTGGCTTTAGTTTCTTCCTAGCTCCTCAGAAGAGCTCTCAAGTTTGCTTAAGTTTGGGTCAGGGATCTGATCCTACATGTACCCAGAGGAAAACTGGATGCCCATAGAATTGAACCCCCAACCCAAACTTCACCAAACACGGGGTATTATTTTAAGAAGAGTCACCTGCAGTTGTGCTACAAATTTTGATGCCTCTAGCTTAAAAAAAAACAGCCCCCCAGACCTCCCCCCAGATTCCTCATAAACTTTAATGGAGCCAAAAAAAATCAGAAATTTTTTTTACTGGTATGGGTATTTGGCTTTTTTAGTTTAAAATATTTGGGTCCAATAAATCCGAATTTGAGAAAAGGTGAACACCGCTATCTATGACTTCATAGGGTGATGACAAAGAGGTCTGCTTCTGGGGTTAAAGGTCACACTTCCCTTGGCTCCAAACTTAGGTGAGAGGTTACCTTTCAGTTTGGGCGCATTTGAACAAGATGTCAATGCCCTGTCTACCTCAGTATCTGTTCAAGACAGCTAAAACGTTTCTGCCATCGGCGTCTAGAAGCAGCGGGCTGATTGGTCAAGGAATTCAGTATCCAGGGAGTACATGTCTTTTTTGATCATACCTAATATTTCCTGGACAATGCTATTGGCTGGTGCCAATTGCAACAGCTGAGCTGCTAACCCGAAGCAGAACTCCCTGCAAGACCTTTGCTCCCCTGCAGGTCACCTAGTGCAGAAATCAGGAAAGTTAGGATTCGGTGGAAAGTTAGGGATGCCAGCCTCCAGGTGGGACCTGGGGATCCCCTAGAATTATAGCTCATCTTCCGACTACAGAGATAAGTTCCCTTGGAGAAAATGGATGTTTTGAACAAGAAGAGCTGGTCTTTATAGTCTCCTTTTCTTTACCGCTAAGGCATAGGTGTCAAACTCGCGCCCCTCCAGATATTATGGACTACAGTTCCCATCATCCCCTGCCAGCATCATGCTGGCAGGGGATGATGGGAGCTGTAGTCCATAACATCTGGAGGGCCGCAAGTTTGACACCTGTGCTCTAAGGAGTGTTAAAGCAGCTTACAACTGCTTTGCTTTTCCCTCCCCACCACAAACACCTTGTGAGGTAGGTGGGGCGAGAGAGTTCCAAGAGAACTGTGACTGGCCCAAGATCGCCCAGCAGGCTTCATGGGTAGGAGTGGCGAATTAAACCCATTTTTCCCAGATTAGATTCCACCTGTCTCCACCACTATGGAATACTAGATTGACTCTGTGACACTGTACCCCTGGGAGTCCTTGTCCTTCCTAGGTCCATTCCCAAATCTCCAAGAGTTTCCTAACCTGGATCTGGAAACACCCCCACCCCATCCCCTGACGGTGGCCTGAAGGGCAGAGGCGTAGCTAGGGAAAGTGGTGCCCAGGGCAACACCTGCTCTGGGCACGCCCCTGCCCCCCCCCACCACTGAGGTCCTGGGAAGCCTGGTGGGGCCCGGCTGAGGGGGGAAGGAGGAGGGATGCAGGGGTGATTTTCTGCCCCCCGTGTGACTGAATGGCGGCCCGCCCGGGGCATTTGTCCCCAGGTGGCCCCGTGGAAGCTCCACCTCTGTTGAAGGGACCTGGCAAATGAGGGAAGTGCCCTTTACTTACTCCTGACATTATTTTTTTCATGAGTTCAGCCAAATTATAAACAAAACTTAACTTGCAACTGCACATCTACTGTCACTCTCAGCAAATGGACACCGTGGTTGTGAAAGTCAGCGGGAGTCCACACAAGGTTCAGAATTACCGAGGCAAACTGGAAATCCTTTCAAGAGCTGAGCATGAGTTTGGCCACAAATCAATTAAGATGTTATCTCGCGCAAATTTTTTTTAAAAAAAACAGAATGAAGGAGGGAGTTTCAAGTAGGAATGAGAGACATGTTTTTTTTTTTTGCAGTGCTCCATTTTTAAGTCCAAATGGGGTGTTTCGAAGAGACTGATGCTGCATTTCCCAAACAGGTTCTCGCTGTGTTTGAAAAACCCATTTTATTTTAATATAATATGCAGATACAATAGGTATAAAATTCAAGTATAAAACGTGATCTTTTCCTAACAGCATTTCTCATCATTCACCAGACATTCGTCCTTTTTTGCTGACATCATACGGCACCAATTTTTCAACCCCTTGTACGTAGTTTCTGGCCCCAGTGGATTCATGGCTTTCATTCGATAATCAAAATCATCTGTTGGTCCACACAGCCTATGCACAGTGATTGATTGGTTTCAGAAAATGAGACACTGTCTCACCAAAGACCTCTTTGAGGTCCAATCATAATGCACGATTACTCAGAAGTCAGCCCTCTTCCTAATTAAGTATGCACAGGATTAAAGTTTGGCAAAGAACATTTGGGTCATCGAGAAAACAGCCTCTTCCTCAAAAGGCATAAAGATCTAATAGAAATGAATACTCCTAAGGAATCGGGATCTTAGAATGCCATTTCCCCAGCGATGGCGTGAATTAAGCCGTACAAATATATGAACTTCCCTCTCTAATCTGACGTTTCAACACATACTAAAAATGTGCCTTTCAAGTATGAAACCTGTGGGAAATCTTTCAAACACCACAAGAAGAAGAAGAAGAAGAAGAAGAAGAAGAAGAAGAAGAAGAAGAAGAAGAAGAAGAAGAAGAAGAAGAAGAAGAAGAAGAAGAAGAAGAAGAAGAGGAGGAGGAGGAGGAGGAGGAGGAGGAGGAGGAGGAGGAGGAGGAGGAGGAGGAGGAGGAGGAGGAGGAGTTTGGATTTATATCCCCCCTTCCTCCCTCACAACAAACACCCTGTGAGGTAGGTGGGGCTGAGAGCTCCGAGAAGCTGTGACTAGCCCAAGGTCACCCAGCTGGCGTGTGTGGGAGTGTACAGGCTAATCTGAATTCCCCAAATAACTCTCCACAGTTCAGGCAGAGCTGGGAATCAAACCTGGTTCCTCCAGATTAGATACACGAGCTCTTAACCTCCTGCGCCACTACTGCTCCAAGGTTTGTCCCATTCTAGAGAGAAGCCTCTCCAATATGTGGTATGAACCATTCTCGTTCAGGGTTCCTTGACCTGGACAACCAGACTTAATCAGATCTTATGAAGCTAAGCTGGGTCAGCCCTGATCAGAATTTGGATGGTGGACCACCAAGTAAGTTCAGGGTTGCTACTCAGAGGCAGGCAGGGGCATAGCTATAAAAAATAGCATCCCCGGGCAAGGAGTAGAAATTCCGCCCCCCAGCATCCTCCCTCCTGCCCCTTGCTGGCCCTGTGTCCCCCATCTCTCTCCAGAGGCATTTGAGTGTGAGGAGTGCAGAGCTTCTCTTGAAAGGGCAGCCACCGCTCCATTTGCTTCGGCTTTTCCACCCCCCGCGTGACTAAATGGCCACAGCCCGGGGACATTGGACCCCGTATGTCTCCCTGGGCATTACGCCTCTGGAGGCAGGCAGTGGCAAACTGCCTCTGTTTCTAGTCTTAGAAACCTTCTGTGACCATCTTAAGTTAGGTGTGATTTGATCCAGGTAGAAAGAAAGGAACCTGAAAAGCACACAAATGCTGGTGAGCAGAAGCAGAGGGTAGGTAGAGGTGACTACCCCAAGGCAGAAATGATAAAAGTGTCAAAGAAAGGGACAATCTTGTGCCATTTTATTTTTAATTGCTTTTTTTCAAAAAAATAATAATAACGTTTTCTTTCTTTCCACAGGGAGGTTACAATGGAATGTTTAAAAACTGTAAAAAGCTATAAAATCCTAGAAACAGCTATAAAATCCAGTGGAGAAAACAAATGGACAAAGCAAAAATTACAACCTCAACAGCAGAGCCCGGTCCTCCATTTACAGCCCTTCTCTCCCAGGTACTTTTTGGCTGAGGGACATATTATTGTTAGTGGAGAGGCAGAGACACTTCCTTCTCCCACTCCCCTTTGTGCAGACTTGAGTCGGGACCCTAAAGTTCTTCTAGATGGAGTTGCCACTAGAAGCTTGCAGCTGCAGTATGGCTGCAAATCCCCATGGCAACGTCAGTTTGGCCTTTGGATAAGAATAAATCGGAGAAGCCGTGTCCATGTGCATTAGGGGAAGTGGAATCCATGGAATATGGTTTTTTTCCCCACTCTCCATTCTAAAATGTTGCCTGTTCTAAAATTATCTGTCCGCTGCTCGATCAAATCCCAGGGCGGTGAGTCAGTCCGGGTTGAAAAGTTCCCTTCTGGTGAAAAACCACAGATTACTATGCCAAGTGCAAAGTTCTGTGCAGTTGTATACAAAGTCTGCCATGTCGGATTGTTAAACTTAATTTTTAAATGCCAGATGTTGATTGTCCGATGTAGGTTTGTTAACAGGTAGCCAAGAGTTTTGCTAATTCAGATGTCGAGGATCCAATAGGGCTCACAACGGGATTGAGTGGGATGGAGTTGTGGTGGAAGTGTTTCTGTCTTGCAGAGTTGTTGGTGTAACACAAGTAGGAGGAGGAATAGTAGTTTGGATTTATATCCCACCTTTCTCTTTGGAGGAGGAGGAGGAGTTTGGATAAATTCTCTCCTGTAAGGAGACTCAAGGTGGCTTACAAGCTCCTTTCCCTTCCGCTCCCCACAACAGACACTGTGGGAGGAAGGTGGGGCTGAGAGAGTTCTGAAGAACTGTGCCTAGCCCAAGGTCACCCAGAAGGAATGTAGGAGTGCGGAAACACATCTGATTCACCAGATAAGCCTCTGCCACTCATATGGAGGAGTGGGGAATCAAACCTAGTTCCCTAGATTAGAATCCACTTACTCTTAACCACTACACAACGCTGGCTATCAAGCTTACCAGACCACAGCCACACAGCCCAGAAAACTCATGACAGCCAGCTGATTTCAGGCATGAAAGTCTTCGACAATATATTAATTTTAAATGTTTTGAAATGGATGGTAGTAAAGCAAGCACTGTTTTATAGTTTATTTTTAATCGTTGTAAAAGGATATGTCGGTGTTCATACGATTTGCTCAAATTGTTTTAAATGGACGTTTCCTGCTTGGTTGCACTCTGAAACTAGTTGTATGTTGGTCAATGATGGTGAGAGCCAGCGTGGTATAGTGGTTAAGAGCAGGTGGATTCTAATCTGGAGAACCGGGTTTGATTCCCCGCTCCTCCACCTGAGTGGCAGAGGCTCCTCTGGTGAACCAGATGTGTTTCCGCACTCCTACATTCCTGCTGGGTGACCTTGGGCAAGTCACAGTTCTCTCAGAACTCTCTCAGCCCCACCTACCTCACCAGGTGTCTGTTGTGAGGAGAGGAAGGAAAAGGAGCTTGTAAGCTACATTGAGTCTCCTTACAGGAGAGAAAGCTGGGGTATAAATCTAAACTATCATCATCATCATCATCATCATCATCATCATCATCATCTAAACTTTAAAAATCAGGCCAGGAGAGGAAAAGTAGAAAACCCAAGTTGCAGCTTTCAGCCGGCTCATCCTCAGAACCTGTTTGTGAATTTGAATTTGAGTCACAAGTCTGCCTTGAGGATGTGCAGACTGCCTTTCTCTCATGAGAGAGAGAATGTACAGAGGAAGTGACTTCCCATCTGGGTGGGATTCGCATCATTCCTGTTCAGAGATTCTCTCCCGCTCTCCTTCATTGCTGTGAGAACATTTGCCTTCCTGCTTCTCAGGGCCACTCAGAGATGTGTTGGGACAGCCAGCTGCCCCGTTTGAATCTGCCAGGCACTGGCTCAGATGGGAGCATCCTTCATCTTGAATAAACAGCCCCATGTCATTTTTGGGCTGGCTTTCCTGTGGGAAAAGAAGGACCAAAGAAAAGCATTGTTTTTACAAATGTCAGAAGACAGAATATCCTGTCTTGGGTCAGATCTTGGCAGCCAAGCTACAGACCCACACAAACTTCAGGCATGCAGGCTGGTGCATGGGCACATGTTTCAAGCAGATGAATTAGCGGCATCTGATCCACCGGGACATGGCAAGGGACGCCGGAGCTTGAAGAAAGAGGAAATGGGAATTCCAAGAAAAACAGCAATTTTTCTTTTTGTAAGCCTTCAGGGCTGAGGAAAGCCAGGGTTTCTTTGGTTCCCTCAGAAACTAACACGGCCATGAACATGTGAACTGGGAAGAGGCCAGATCTCTGCAGTAGAGTGTCAACTTTGTATGCAGAAGGTCACAGGTTCAATTCCTGGCATCTCCAGGTAAAAGGACCAGGTCGCAAATTATGTGAAAGACCTCTTGCTAAGACCCTGGAAAGCCAGAGTAGACAATATAGTGACCTTGATAGGTCAGTGATCTGGCAGTAGAGGGTGGATTCATGTGTTCACATAATGTATGCATTTATTTATATGTATTTTATCCCACCCTGGTGTTTTAATGTTTATTATTTTTAATGGTTTGTTGGTTGTTGAATTTGAACCTGATATTAATTTGTGGTTGTTTAACTATTTGTGATAGGGCGGGATGAAAAGGAATAGATAGTTGGATAGATTTTGTTCTCAGTCCAGCCTGTCCCAGAACTTGAGAGTGGGTGAAAGCTGTCTGAGAGACTGGGATCTTTGCAGAAGGCATACCCCTCAGTCTTCTGGGGCTGCTACTCCTAGCTAGTCCTAGTTAACAAGCCATAGTTTGTGCTTTCAGGAATTACAACAAAACACAATTAATACAACCCCTTGTTAAACCAGCTACAAATTGTAGTTTGGTGCCTCCTACCTACAAATATCAATTGGTTGGACTATAGACATGCAGACACTACAGCTAACTGTGTTTACTTAAACCATCGTTTATCATAATATCTAAATGTAGGCTCCATCTGTTCCAGCACTGCAAAAAGGGAATGAATAGCTCAAAGCCAAACTAGATGTAAATGTCCATTTGGCCACCATGACTGTTGCCATTTTAAAGTGGTTTTAAAATTCCGTGAAGACCCAGTCCTGATCCATGTCCCCAGCATGGTGGTCTAAGGAGTTCTTGCCCCATCCCAGTGCCCCATTGAAAAGATACAGGTTGAGATCCCAAAAGCTTCTTTTCAAACCCCATTGGTGACATGGAAACCACTTCCAACTTATCTCATGCTCATCCATTCATCTTCTCTCTTCCCAGTCCTGCTTTCTCTTCCCATTTCTCCACACCCCATCTTTCTGCTTCACTCTCCTTAATAACAACAATAACAAACCCTATAAACAATATGAACAAAAGACACAGAAGGATGTGGTATTGGCAGAGACCGACCCAGAGCAGCCCAGTTTCATTTGGACTCTGACCCAGTTTTGATTTCCAACCCACCAGGTGGAGACTGATGCCTTGGATAGAAAGCCAGACTTTTGTGCAAGTGTGCAGGTGTGAGAATTGCCGATGAGGCTCTTCCTGAAACGAGCAAACTGTAAATCTGGATCCCTGCAGATACATGCGCGTGCACATGTGCTCACACACCTGCCCTGAGCAATATTTGAAATAGGGCATCTGTTCTTCCTGCTGTCTGGTGGGCAAAGAGTGCCGGGCCCTGCCTTCCAGCAGTAGATCAAGTTAAACACTTCGTGCTCATTTGCACCTTGCAGAAAGTTTTCCATTGATTTTGCTAAAAAGCAAAAAGTAATTACATTCATGATGGAATGGCCATGCATTAGCGGGAAGTTATAAATAACAGGGTATAAATAAGACAGTGAAAAGGGGAAAGGATTACCCAGAAGCCTGTGCAGCAGAGAACATAAAAATGGCATAGGAAAGGGAGGGAGGAAAAACACTCAGCAATATACTAAGTTATGATACTCAGCTAAGAGACTGCATGGCGTTGTGTTTAGACATCCTTGATAGAGTATTTAGATAAAACAGGGGGGAAAAGATGATTAGTGGCTTTGATGATTAAGAATTATTAAAATAAGAACCAATAGAGACTTTTATCAGTAATAATGCTAAATATCTAATTTCTTTCTTTTAAGTATTTATATTCCACAACAATTGGCCATGCTGGCAGGGGCTGATGGGAATTGTAGTTCCTGAACATCTGGAGAGCTGCAGGTTCCCTACCCCTGTCCTAGGGGTTTGAATACAATGGCTTACACCCCAGGAAAAGGAGGAGGAAGAGGAAGAACAGGAGGGAGGAAGAGGAGACTGGATTTATATCCCCCCTTTCTCTCCTGTTAGGAGACTCAAAGGGGCTTACAATCTCCTTTCCATCCCTCCCCACCACAACAAACACCCTGTGAGATGGTTGGGGCTGAGAGAGCTCCAAAGAGCTGTGACTAGCCCAAGGTCACCCAGCTGGCGTGTGTGGGAGTGCACAAGCTAATCTGGTTTATTAGATAAGTCTCCACAGCTCAAGTGACAGAGCAGGGAATCAAATCCGGTTATCCAGATTAGAGTGCACCTACTCTTAACCACTATACCATGCTGGCACATATGCTGTGAAAACACACATATGCTGTGATCCAAGGGGTTTGAATACAGTGGCCGACATTCCAGGAAAAGTTAGCATGAATTATAGTTGTTTGAGAGCATTGGACTGATGAATGTATGCGTGCCTGATTTTTTGATTTCTATTTATTATTTACAGGAATAGGCTTAATAAAGCCTACCTAGGCGAAATAACAACTAACCCAGAAGTGTTTTGGGAGACTCTCCTGATGATACTATCCAGGTTTGGTGAGGTTTGGTTCAAGGGGTCCAAAGTTACGGACTCCCAAAGGGGGTGCCCTCATCCCCCATTATTTTCAATGGGAGCTAACATCTGGAGTGCCAAAGGTTCGCCACCACTGTACATGTCCAGGTGGCTTACATATTAAAAAGAAACCACAATAAAAACACCATCAATAAAAATAACAATTAAAACGACAATAAAAATAGCCTTAAAATAGCCTCAACCACAACTCCCCCACCTCTAGACCAGCAGCTAGAGCCGGGGGGGGGGGGTGTCCAGGGAGGCTAACCAAATGCTTGGGTGAAAAGGAAGGTCTTCACCATGCATCTATCCACCATGCATCTATCCACTTCCTATCCACTCAAAACCAAGCGGCAAGCAAATGAAAATATAAATTACATATTTGTTGTCAACATTCCTAAATGTGAATTAGAGGAAGTCATTGCCAAGTTATGTGTAACATGGTAGAACTACAATTTGATCTCCCCATGATTTTAGTATTGTTTTTAATCCAGAGGTAGGAGGCCCCAAATGGGATTAGTGGATTAGTATTTGGCAGAGAAGGACTTGACACTTTCCCCCATTCTACGTTCCGGGTCTAAAAGGTAAACCTGCAACTGCTGCTAGTTGCGCTAGTTTTCCCAGCGGAAGCTTTGAGACTGTTACAGATCAGGAAGCTTTGAGACTGTTACAGATCAGGAAAACAGCAGGAAAGGGCATGTTAAATCTCTTTTCCCCAGTTGCCATCACTCCAGCCCAGCCCAGAGCTTTCCCACCCCTCCATGGCTGCTCTGAAGCTTAAAGCATCAGAAGATCCAACCGCATATCTCCCCGCTTGCATGTCACTTGTTCCTGAGCATGTGTAAATATTTGTAAAGTGCACCTTCCCTGGCAGCTTTCCTAGCCATCTGGATGTGTTTCCCAGCCCAATGAACTTCCAAAAGCAAACTTATTTGTTTCCCAACCACTACAATGGCAAGCCTGAACAGAAGGGCTGTCTGTCTGGTTTTAGAAGCTCGGTTCTATTCTGTAATCATTTGCCAATCAGATCTGTACTGAGAGACACAGAAGCACGAGGCTTTGGGAATCTGTAATTTCATTGTCGGGATTAGAACATATTTAGAATACCGCCTCTTGCAGAAATGAGATGATAAGATATTCTACCAACACCAGCCTCAGGGCAGTAGGGATAAATTTTACTACAGTAGGGATAAATGTTTTGACCATAAGTGCACAGTCAACACAAGCCACCTCTTGTGTGTTATGTCCTCTCAAAGTCGCTTCTGATTTATGGCTACACTATGAATGAAGGACCTTAAATGCCTCGCTCGGTTCTTGCAAACTGAAGGCTGTGCTTTCCTTTATTGAGCCAATCGGTCTCAGGTTCAGTTTTCCCATTTTGCAGCTGCCTTCAACTTTTCCTAATGTTATTGTCTTTTCCAGTAAGTCATGTCTTCTCATGATGTCAGCAAAGTACTGTAGCCTCAGCTCAGCCATTTTAACTTCTAGGGAGAGATTGGATTGGTTTGGAACCCACTTATGTCTCTTTTTGGTGCACCATCATATCTGCAAAACTCTCCGTCAACACCACATCTCAAATAAATCAATGCTCTTCCTGTCAGTTTTCTTCACTACACAACTTCCACATCGACACATAATAATGGGGAACACTAAAGTATAAGTCATCTTGATCTGAACCTCCAGCCACACTTTCTTATACTTAAGAATCTTTTTCTAGTTTCTTCATGGCTGCCTTTCCAAGTCTCAATCTTCTTCTGGTTTCTTGGTTGCAGGCTTGGTTGTTGCACCCTCTTAATAACCACCTAAAGGCCTTGCAAATAGTTTTGAAAGCTGGGCTTTGGACCCAATCCTAGATAATCATTGCACAAATTAGCACCAGACAGAAGAACACTGATTGCACCCACAGCATTATTTTCTACTCACGTAATTCCATTTTCTGCATATTGTATGGAATACTTTATGCTTTGTTTCTGATTTTTGTCAGCGTAGTCCTATTATATTGCTTATTAGTTGTTTCACCCTAACTGTGTCAACCTGCACTGTGTTATCTGCCTTCAGTCTCAGTGAGAATGGTGTGTTACAAATACAATAATGGGGGCCAGAAACAAAATTGCCTTGATAGTTTTTAGTGCCATTGATTACCTGATTACCTGACAGGCAAGATAATTTTAAAATTAAAAGTGGACTGCCTGTTCAACCAGCTAATCAAACTATCTGAGGAAATAGGGATTCTCCAGGGATGTACACTAAGATATTAACTAATGAAATTCCAAATGAACTCTCCTGTCCTTTAATATCTGTAATCTACCAATTCCAGTTGCTAACATTAACAATAGTTGGTAATATCTCTAAACTGCAGCAATATCTAGTTTTCTGGCAACTCCTTGTCAGCTTTCAAGGCTCCAGCAGGAGTACTGAAAAGCTGGGCAAAAAAGTGACTAACCAGGTGATCTAACTGAAAAGGGCATCTTCCAACCAGAAGAATTAATGAATATTCCCATTGAATAGGATCAAATTCTAGTGCAACATTCTAGCCGCTACACCACACTGGTTCATCTGGGGCTACAAAACAATCCCTCTACGCTGAATATATTATTTTATTTTATTTATTGTTAGATATACACTGAGCATGTTCAGCACAAAGATTGTAGCAGAGAAGTAGGCCATAATAAGATAAAAGAGAGGTTAAAACAAATACAATCAATTTAAACCTTGTTTTAAACAACAAGATACGAGTGCATCCATAAAACCTTTCCAAGAATACAGTCCATCAAACCAAAGGCCTTTGTGTGAAAGTGGAAGATCTTGGCTAATTTTCTGAATTGTAAGGAGCTTCCCAAGTTTCCCAAGAATGAAGGTTTACAAAGGGGGAAAGCGAATTGTAGCTGCAACTTTACCTTGTACTCAGGTAGAGGAAATGTATGCTGGGATCTGTCCCATCTAATGAGGCCCAGACAGCCCCAGTCAGTTCTTAGGCCCCTTCTGCACATGCAGAATAATGCTCTTTCGATCCATTTTCAATGCACTTTGAAGTAGGATTTTACTGTGCGGAATAGCAAAACCCACTTGCAAACAATTGTGAAAGTGGATTGAAAGTGCGCTATTCTGCATGTGCGGAAGAGGGCCTTAGCTAAACTGTGGTATTATGAGCAGCACCTACTAGCAGCCAAAAAGGTTCACCCTGGATCTTTACTAAGCCATATATTTGAATTTAGGATGAGAAAGAGAATGTAGGATCTTTGTGATGATCCAAATCCATTAGTTAATCAAATTGAGATTGTTTAAAAAAAGCGACAGGTGGCCAGTGGCGGCTATTGGCCTGGCTGGCATTAAAAGGAAAGATGGCGAGTCTTGTAAAATCTATTGAGAAGAGAGAAAGAACTGCATTGACTGTCTGGAGTATTTTAGAACTCAGTTGATTAATTGGTTGGCTAACGAGTTAAAAGCAACGCACTTAATCAGATAAAAATGCTAATTGTTCCAGCAACCCTCGTTTGGGTATGATTTACACCCTGTGAGAGATACACTTGCTCCTTGGTGCATTTAGCTAAAGTTCCTATTCATTTCCAGAAGTCCGTATTAAATTACTTTTATGCCCATAGCTCCTTTTTAGACATTGTGCACCCAGGATCTAAGCAGGTGTATTCAGAAGTGAGTCCGCAGAATGGGCTAGTGCTAAAACCAGCGGCTTTTTCCCCCCTTTTCATTTCAGCAAGGCTTGTGCATAAGAAATTCGTGCTGCATAGGGCTCACGTACTTAAGTCAGCTGGAGCACCTGATTTGCACATTACAGAATATACAGGTCAAGGTCGGAGGTTAGGCTTTTTGGTTGTCCGCCCAGAAACCTGCTGCCTTTGCACTCCTATCTGCTCCTCTGCTTTAATGAAGAAACAGGAGACAAAAAGCGGAAATGAGAGGCGGATGCTGTGACATCACTTCCAGGAGCAGCAGTGGCGTAGGAGGTTAAGAGCTTGTGTATCTAATCTGGAGGAACCGGGTTTGATTCCCAGCTCTGCCGCCTGAGCTGTGGAGGCTTATCTGGGGAATTCAGCTTAGCCTGTGCACTCCCACACACGCCAGCTGGGTGACCTTGGGCTAGTCACAGCTTCTCGGAGCTCTCTCAGCCCCACCCACCTCACAGGGTGTTTGTTGTGAGGGGGGAAGGGCAAGGAGATTGTAAGCCCCTTTGAGTCTCCTGCAGGAGAGAAAGGGGGGATATAAATCCAAACTCTTCTTCAGGTGAGCACCCAGAAAAGACATCACAATATTTGCAACATCTAGGGTTGATAGGTCCCCCCGGCCACCTGCAGGGATGGCAGGGGCGAAAAGGTTGCCATTTCAAGGTTGGAGATTTGGAGATCTGGGAATACAGACTGGGGAGAACAGAGACCTTAGTGGAGTCCAATACCATACAGTTCACCCTCCCAAGCATCCATTTTCTCCACGAGAACTGATCACAGTATTCTGGAGATGACTTGTAATTCTAGGGGATCCCCAGG
Organism: Sphaerodactylus townsendi; assembly: GCF_021028975.2. Taxonomy (NCBI): domain Eukaryota; kingdom Metazoa; phylum Chordata; class Lepidosauria; order Squamata; family Sphaerodactylidae; genus Sphaerodactylus; species Sphaerodactylus townsendi. The sequence goes on along the minus strand of NC_059439.1, from coordinate 15,489,249 downwards.
CCTCGCCTGGAGGCTGGCATCCCTGCTTTGGACAAGAGGTTCAAAGACCTATTATACGCAGCATCACATCTTTCTGTTTTTTTCCCAAATACAGAAAAATTGGAAGTTAACCAGCCCCTTTTTTCTGGTTTTTAAAAGAGATTACGTATTAAAACTCAGGAATTCTCACCTTTTCCTGCCCAAATCCAGCCCGTAAACTCTAACACCAGGCTGCCTGTAGCTTTCCTGTTCCCCTCCGTTTCCCCCATATCCACGGCAACATACTGTTTGAAGTTCATTTCCTTTGAACAACAGAAATCCTGTTCTATCAACAACATAAGTGGATCAATCGGCTCCTAAAACCCCAACCGGTGAGAAGAAAGCCGGCCCGGCTCTTTGCATGTGGAATGAATCAATATTTTAAGCAGAAAAATATTGATAATGCGATCCACAAGCTGCTGCAGACATATTTATGTGCCTTATTATTCTGGCCACGAGGAGCTTTGGACTTTTTCCCAGTTTCCCTCCCAGAACTCATAGTTTTATCCTTGGGATATATAAACGAAATTTCCTGAAACAAACACCTTTCCACGCAGACACATGCATGCTCTTGCAAGCCATCTTTCCCTAATTCATGACTTTTGCTGTCTGTTAATGGATCACATTTCATGGACAATTTTGCCTCTGGTTGTGCTAGCTCCTTGCAAGAAATCAAAGCCGCGTGACGTCGGTTGCCCCCTTGGCCTGTCATTCTTCAGACCGAGACATCCTGTTGAAAGGACACTTTGTACGAAAAGAATAGGAGATAGGAAACCTTTAACCAAAGGAGATTAACAAGTGAACTGAGAGGGGGGAGGGGGGTGCATTAAGAGAAATTATAGGGTTGAGAATCAAGGGCTGTAATGGAAACCAGAGCTCGATTCTTTGACATTAATCGAAATCAGACTTTGGTGTAGACTAGCTTTCGGGGGCGGCTCTACCTCAGCTACCTCGTACAAAGTTGCAAGGATCAGGATGCCAAGATGTGACACACTTTGCGGAGGGACATCCTACTCCAAATTGAGAGGTTGCAGGCTGAAGAGAGAAGGGCAATATTTTGGAAGAATGGGCTGTTCATTGGCCTTGTGACAAAATTCAAAATGTTGGAGGCATCTGTTGTGGGGAGAGGAAGAAGCTTGTAAGCAGTGGTGGGATTCAGCCGGTTCGCACCACTTCGGCAGAACTGGTTGTTAAAATGGTGCTTGTAAACAAACAGTTGTTAAATTATTTAAATCCCACCACTGCTTGTAAGCCATCTTGAGTCTCCTTACAGGAGAGAAAGGTGGGCTATAAAGCCAAACTACTCCTCCTCCTCCTCCTCCTCCTCCTCCTCCTCCTCCTCCTCCTCCTCCTCTTCTTCTTCTTCTTCTTCTTCAGAAATAAATGAAATAGAGATTCCTCCACATGAAGCCTCCTGGATGACCTTGGGCCAGTCACAGTTCTCTCAGAACTCTCTCAGGCCCACCTATCTCACAGGGTGTCTGTTGTGAGGGGGGAAGGGAAAGGAGATTGTTAGCCACCTCCTTATAGGAGAGAAAGGTTGGGTATAAATCCGAACCCTTCTTCTTCTTCAATCAACCTGACCTGTGTGGTACAATTCCATCCTGACTCTCATTACAGGGATCAGTCCAACTAAACATATGTATTAACTCATCTCCAAGCTGTTGGGCACAACTTCGTGTTACTTCCAGATCACTTGGGCAGAGGTTTCGCAGAGCTCTGAACTGATTTCCCATCTGTGATTTGCATGGACGTCGTGAAATCACCGGTATTCCATCTGATCCCTGCCCTGGCTTTCTCCTCGGACGGCTGCCAGGAAATGGCTCGGATTCCTGCTCGTGAATGGGATTCCCATCCCTGAAATCGTTAACGCCAAGCATCGTTAAATCACAGGCCACCATCCCTTCTTTGGACAGCTGTGAAGATTGGTGCGCTCACCCCCTGCTGCTGGGGGCACCTCCAGAAACCGCTGGCGTCTGGACAGCAAGATTCATTGAGACAGTCACTGCTCGGCTCGTTTGTCATCCGACAATTTGGGCTGCGTGGCCTTTGAGGTCGCTTCCCTCTAAATCAGGTTTGCTGCCGTTCTGCAGGCACCTGATTTCAAGAAGGCCTTTCTGAGGCCAGAGGGAAAATGCCAGAATGGATGGAAGACGTGAGCAGGCCAGGGCAACACGTGAACGGTACAGTCCTGCAATGTAAAGGGACCGTCCCAGATCCCAGGTGCTCCCAAGCTGTGGAGTTCAGATGTCGTTGTGGGATTGAGTCCATAAAGCAGCCACTTCTGTCGCTTCTTGACAAGGGAGCGTGCTAAAGAGGACACTGGAAAATATCTCTTCAGCCACCACAGCTGCATTCTTCGTCTTTTCACATCCTCTTCCCCTAATGCTCGCAACAGAAATCCCACAATCAACTCCTGCTCACCTTTAAGCCAAAAAGAAGTTTCCATTTTTTAACAACCCAGGCAGGGGTAACCCCGGACCCGACTCACTTTCCGCACTGCCACACAGCAGTTGTGAAGAAATGCTTTTTAAAAGGCTGCCAGTTTCTCCACACATGCAGAATAATGCACATTCAATCCACTTTCACAATGGTTTGCAAGTGGGTTTTGCTATTCCGCACAGCAAAATCCAGCTTCAAAGTGCATTGAAAGTGCATTATTCAGCATGTGTGGAAGGCGCCCAAATCAGTTCAACAACACAGCCCTCCTGCCTTCCTGTTACATCACTAACCATCAGTGGCGTATCTGCCTAGGGACAAGGGGTACCCCTTGTCCCCGGGCGCCACTGTTCTAGTCATGTGGGGGGCGCAAAATCGGCCTCCCACGTGACCAGGAAGTCCTGCTGTCTCATCGTTTTCGCGTGCCTTGACCCCATCCGAGGCACGCAAAAACAATGAGGCAGCAGGACTTCCTGCTGCCCCCAAGCGCCCTCAACCCCACCCTGGACTCCCCCCTCCCTTCCCTTCACCAGCTGGGCTCCCAGCTGGCAGCCTGCAGTCTGGGCTCCAAGCTGGCAGGGGGAGTCTGTTGGGGGGGGAGGTGGGCACCCTAGCCCTTGCCCATGTCCATGGTGACATGGGTGGGTTCTAGGACAGTGGGGTTGGAGCCTGGGGCATCAGGGGTGGAGCTAGGGTGGTGGGGTCAGAGGCGGGCGGCAGAGCCTGGGGGGGCGTCCTGGAGACAATTTGTCTCCGTCGCCATGTACCCCTGGTACGCTTCTGCTAACCATAGCCAAAACAACCCCAAAAAAGAGTTACTTACACCATTTTGCAGTAGCATCTTTAAAATCCAGACCCATTAAGAACATCACATGTAGGTTATCCCTTAGAGAACAGCACACAGTTTGAGCCCATCTGAGCCCTGGACCATGAAGGACCATCGCTCCTTATTTCTGTGTTCCACTGCATTAAAGATGCTTTAACTTACACCAGTTCAACTCACATCTTGTCATGAATATGGAGCTTGGTTTTCTATAAATTGTATGTTAATTAGTCCATTTGTGTCTATTTGGAAATGAAGTGAGGATTATAAAGCCCAGAACTCAAGCATTTTTTTCTCCTGTGGACCTTGTATAAACTTGTAATAGAGGTTTCCATCTGTGATTCCATTCCAACTATACAATTCCATGAACCATGGAGAAAAAATCATAGCGTGCCATAGGCCCCTTCAATACATGCAGAATAATTCACTTTCAATCCACTTTCAATGCACTTTGCAGTTGGATTTTACTGTGTGAAATAGCAAAATCCACTTGCAAACAGTTTTGAAAGTGGATTGAAAGTGCATTATTCTGTATGCATGGAAGGGACCATAGATATACCATATGTGTTAGAATGCATAATGTGTTGACTCATGACACATAAGCTGGGTTCTGGAGCTCTGGATTTCTGTAAAGTATATCCAATATTTTCTCTTGTACATCCACTGAGAGAGACTACCTTCTCTTCCTGTAAATCATCTTCAAATGCAGCCTCTGAAACACGTTAAATTTACCTTTACATAAGGTGTTTGTAGCCTGTTTGTCTTCCCAATGGAGACAATAATTCTTTCTCCATGTTATCCTCATGGAGTCCTGTGAGGTAGGGGAGGTTGAGTGTGGCCGACCGGCCCAAAGTCACCTGTTGGCCTTCAATAGCAAAGTGGGGATTCAAACCTGGATCTCTGAGATCAATGTCTGACTAGTAGTCTAGGGACATACAACTCATCAACATCAAATCTGACAGTTTTGGGGCATGACTTATAGGACCATGTATTTGGGCCATTGTAGAACTTGTAGAATGTGTGTGACTGGGGAATACTGGTGCCTCTGAGTCAATGGGGCATGTAGGTGGGACCCAAGAAAGCGTTGTAAACAACTCACCCTGTCACTAATGGCAGGAGCTAATCCCCATTTTTTCTCCTCCCCACCTCTCCTCCCACACAAAGCAGAATAATTGCCACATGTTGCCTTACACTGCTTTTGGACAGCAGTAGTTCGGTCTTAAGCAAGACTTTTGTGGTTAGATTGTTGCTCATCTTGTGGGCACACTTCTCCAAAACTTACCCGCAACCCAACATGTGCGGGCCCTGACCACAAGACACATGTTGTTCCAAGCATTAAATAAGACTTTTGCCATCTTTCTTTCTTTCTTTCTTTCTTTCTTTCTTTCTTTCTTTCTTTCTTTCTTTCTTTCTTTCTTTCTTTCTTTCTTTCTTTCTTTCTTTCTTTCTTTCTTTCTTTCTTTCTTTCTTTCTTTCTTTCTTTCTTTCTTTCTTCCATTTATCTCTCCATCTTTCTGTCTTTCATTTATGTATCTTTTTTCTTTATTTTCTTCCTTCCTTTCCATTTATCTCTCCATCTTCCTTCCTTCCTTCCTTTTCATTTATCTCTCCATCTTCCTTCCTTCCCTTCCTAAAATTGCAGATCCTGTCTTTCCCATAACACAATGTCTCCCCCCTCCCCCTTCCTTTCTTGTCTTATTCCCAGGTCTTGCATCAGGAGTTCTGGAAGCCATCCTCTGCCAGTGCCTAGGAGCCCTTGCAATTTTCTTCCAAGCAATTAAGTGTTTGTAATAAAATTTATCATATTACATCCTTATTACAAGACTATGACATTTCTGATGAGGGAACAGAGGACTTTAATATCCCTCCTCTGATGGCTGAGTGCTTTCCCAGCCATTTTCAAATTAGTTTCAACTCTACATATTTAATTATCTTGCTGACTTCCAATAACAACAAAAAAGAAGGCTTCCAACTAAAATAGGCGACGCTGAATTTTCAGACATAATTTCCAGTCCCATGAGACAACCATCTCTTGACAAGTGGTGGCTTGGATCCCCCGCCCCCCGCTTTGCTTGGATATTGCAGATGTTGGGGTGGGTCATGGACCCAGACAGTGATGGGAAAACAGAATGTCAGTTTTGGGCAAGAAGGTCTTGCAGTGAGAATCTTTCATTTCTCTGAGTGTCCAATGTCTGGCCAAGTTTGCAATTAGAGAAAATATTTTTCGCTCATCCTCCCTTGCTTTTTCTCATTTACCTTCCTGTGGTACTACCATTTCAAGTCCATATGTGTGGCATCAGAAGTGATCTTGCACTACATAATCTGTAACATGCATTACCAAACGGGGGGGGGGGGGCATGCACCACACTGTGCCACCTTTTTTGTTGTTGTTGTTACTGGAAGTGAGGCTGGCAACTAGACCAGATCAGGGGCAGAAGGGTGGTGTCTTGCAACGTGCCTTACAACACCATAATGACATTTCTGGCTAAAAACCAGGTCAGTTCTCCTGAGTTCTGAGTTTTACAGGGGCCCCTTCCGCACACGCAAAATAATGCATTTTCAAACCACTTTCACAACTGTTTGCAAGTGGATTTTGCTATTCCGAACAGCTCTAAAGAGCACTGAAAGCAGTTTGAAAGTGCATTATTCTGCATGTGCGGAATGAACCATAGAGATCTGGAAGATTCCTAGAGCACTGTATGATGGGGTGATGTCACTTACATATTTTTTAATGGGCAAAGACATTGCAACATTGCATCATGCTGTTTCTTCACTGGCAGAGACTGACGGGAATCATAGTCCATGAACATCTGGGGCTCCAGAGTTGGACACCCCTGGCCAAGGCTATTCCACTTGTGAGGCCCCTCCCAATCCCCCATCCTCATGACTAGAGGAAGCTGGGGTCCACAAAATGGGGCACAGCATGGAAAGACAAAATCAATACAGAAATCTCCGCTAGTGTCGAGTTATCGGCATAAGACAGCACGATTCTGAAATGGAGAACAAGGAAAATTACTGAAGGGTTGTTGAGAGACTACAGTGCATTATGACGACATGTGTAAGAAAGGCCTGTGACAGTGTGAAAAATGTTATACACCTTGTGTGGAGGCCCCCTGGATTATGAGGTCTTAGGCTTCGGTCTGCCAAGCCAATAGGTAAATCTGGCACTGGGTGGGAGGCAACCTAAGGGCAGGAATTTGACTTCTGTGCACTGTTTGTTGGCCCTCCAGGCCAACTGGGTGACCTCTGTGAGACACTGGATGCTGGACTAGATAGACCTTGATCTGATCCACAAGGGATCTTTCTAAGTTCTCACTCCCAGAGACCCAACTCACACTCAAACACTACACCAGATCTTAGCCAAAAGACCAAAGTGCAATAAGAGACCAACCTCATATGCTGTCTTGTGTTGCAGCGTCTGGAATGAAACCAGGATCCAGCCGGAATGTCTGCATTTTTACTTCATAGCAAATCATGGTTAAAGCAAGAGATGTCATGAACAGGTCTACATTGGTATTAGACAAACCTGGACATGCATGAAAGCACTGCCAATCTAAACAGATCAGCAGCCATTAACATTGCTGAAGACTTCTTAGACAAACACCAAATGGCAGGATTGTTTTTAAACATAGCACACTGTTCGTGGCTGATTTATGGAATCTGTGGCTGATTCAAGTGTCTGTTTAAAGAATTATCTGCCAAGCAGAATAGGCTATCTGCAAAGAGACAGTAGAACTCCATCAGGATGTGTGAGAACACAACACACAGGTGCAAAGACCAGTGGTGTATCCAGTGGTGTAGCAAGGGGGGGAAAGCGCCCGGTGTACCAGTGTATCCTCCACCCCCACCCTGCCCCAGAACATCCCATCCCACCCCAGAATGCCCTCGCCATGCCCCCGGAATGCCACCAGAACACCCTCACCACACTCCCATAGGGGCGCATGCCCGGAGCATCGCCCCCCCTGTCCCCTTGTAGCTACACCTTTGGGCATATCTGCCTAGGGATGAGGGGTAAAGAGCCAATAGCACAGTGCTGTTTGGAAGAAATAGTTGAACAACCTGCCCCAAAAGCTACAAACTGGTCAATGACCACATGAACAGTGTATTTTAAAAAAACGACTTCCCATTTGACACCGGAGAACAAGACCTGTGATGCTACAAATTTTGCTGTGCACGTATTTGATGGTTGAACTTCCTGAGCTTGAAGGCAGCAATTCGATGTACTCTGACTGCTTGGCCTGTTTGGTTCACGCTGAGCATCTGTGAAACTGCCAAAGCAGTTTGCTTCAGGTTTTCCAGAAACGCTCGTGCGCAAAGCTGCTGCTGATTCAAAGCGATCAGTAGCCATTAGCATTCTTAGCCAAACAGCATTTTGAAACACGGCATTTATTGATGACTGGTTTGCATGATTTGTGAGTGATCTGACTGTCTGTTTAAACATTTGCCTGCTGAGCAGGACAGTTTTGCAGTAAGGGTGGGGAAATAGTAGACCTCAATCAGACTGTGCGAGCACCTGCATGTGGTGCAGTGGTTAAGAGCAGGCGGATTCTAATCTGGAGAACCAGGTTTGATTCCCCACTCTTCCACCCTGAGTGGCAGAGGCTTATCTGGTGAACCAGATCTGTTTATGCACTCCTACTGGGTGACCTTGGGCTAGTCACAGTTCTCCGAACTCTCTCAGCCCCACCTACCTCACAAGGTGTCTGTTGTGGGGGAGGAAGGGAAAGGAGCTTGTAAGCCACTTTGAGTTCCCTTGCAGGAGAGAAAAGTGGAATATAAATCCAAACGCTTCTTCTTTTTCTTCATGTGAGAGAGGCCAATTGTGCTATATTGCAAGATTAGTAGGGAATGCAGTGAAATAACCCACTGAACAACCACAGATTGATGAACTATTGAACTAATCATTGAAAAATCTTGTTTTTGTTCACACCTGGCAAACACTGTACAAATTGGACTGGTTAATATTCGAGCATCCCAAAACAAAAGGTGCCGAACCAGAGGCTTCGAAGCATCTCTTCTTAAGACCATGATTTTAGATCATGACTTGACGGATCTTGACAAAGCATAGTTAATAAAGTGACCCGTGTTGGACCATGATAATCGTAGTTAGTTTAATTAAACCATAGGTTCACCTAACGCCGTGGTGGCGAACCTTTGGCACTCCAGATGTTATGGACTACAATTCCCATCAGCCCCTGCCAGCACGGCCAATTGGCCATGCTGGCAGGGGCTGATGGGAATTGTAGTCCATAACATCTGGAGTGCCAAAGGTTCACCACCACTGATTGGTCCTAATGTGTGAACCAAGCTAGTGAGTCTTTCAAACTCTGTCCCGGTGCCTAGTCATTTGCAGAGCGGCCTCTCGCCCTTCATGCCTTGCTTGTGAGTAATCTACCTGCAAAGATTGCTACCAGAAACAGAACAGTGGATGAATCTAAGCCTGCAAGATACTTCCTCTTTTCCTGGGGAAACCAACAGTTAGGTTCACCCAGCGTGTGCCTGGTTTTGCATTCTAATGGAAGTCTGTAAAATGTTTTTTCCAGTACATACCAAGTTTCCCTTCCCACCCACAACCCACCAGAGGATTTTCAGGTGTCCTCCAAGCTGACAGCTCTATGAATCTGTAACGACTTAGAGACAAGTATGGGTCAATTGACATGACCTTAGGTAAACTTGCTGAGAGGAAGCGTACTGGGCCTCGGTAATATGACCAAAGATGTCATTGGGGGTTACGGAATAACACGGGTGGAAAATTTCATCGCCAGCTGAGTATACACTTCCAGAGACAGTTAATCTGAAGAACTGCATTTATCTGTTGATTTTCTCCCCGATGGGGACCCGAAGTGGCTTACGTCATTTGCCTCGCCTCCATTTTACCCTTACACCAACCCTGTGAGGTAGGTTAGGCTGAGAGTGTGTGACTGGCGCAAGTTCACCCAGCAAGCTTCCAGCAGCAAAATGGAGTTTTGAACCTGGGCTTTCTATATGCAAGTCCAGTACGCTAACCTTTGCACTACTTGAGCTATCTGCTTGTCAGTTCAATCCATGACTCATTTTATGCCTCAACAACTCAGCACAATTCCTGCATGGTCATTATTATTCCCTGGCATCTGTCACAGTCGCAGGCCAGGTATGTATCTTCCTCACTGTAGCACTTACAGATTAATATCATAGTTGTAAAGAAGGCTGTAGCTTTAGTGCCAGGTAAGGGAGAATCCAGTGGTGGGATCTAAAAATTTTAGTAACAGGTTCCCATGGTGGTGGGATTCAAACTGTGGCGTAGTGCCAATGGGGCTGGGCGGGGCACGACAGGGGCATGGCCGGGCATTCCTGGGCGGGGCTGTGGCAAGGGCCTTGGCCTTCTGCATGATCCTTGAGTGGGAAGCGAGATGCACGCATGAGAGCAGGCTGCCACGCACGCCGGTGCACCTCCTGCTAGACTGCTTCAAGTTCTGCACACTACTGCTGAGAGGAGGGGCGTAACTAAGGCAAAAATCACGTGGCAAAATCACCAATTAGTAACCCGCTCTCGGTTACTATTAATTAGTAACCTACTCTCAGGAACCTGTGAGAACCTGCTGGATCCCACCTCTGGAAGAATCCCTATTTTGCCACAAAGCTCTTTGGGTGACCTTGGGCCAGGCACTCTCTGTCATGCTGCAATTCCCTGTTGTGAAGCTAAAATTGAGCTGTAGAGAAACACACATGCTGCCCTGAGCTCCTTGGAGGAATGAGGTTAAAGGTTAAAGGTTAGGCAACCTCCCATCCTTGGCTCCTAATCCCTGCTGCCAGGTAATGAAACTGCTCTTGATCGATGGATTGAAATGATGTCTAGGGGTGCTGCGATGTTAATTCAGGCTGTGGAACCAGAAGTGATGTTAACTGCATTGTAGGGTGCTCTAGGATTGACCCAGAACTCTATGGTTTTTACCATAGAGGTTTTCACTGAATCCTAGCATACTGCAGGACACAGTGATGTCACTTCCAGTTATACAAAGCCAGAGGTGAAATTTATGTAGTCCAGCCACATTAGTCTCCTGGGGAGTTGCTGGCTCTTATCAGGCAACTCTATAACAGGTAGGTAACAAAAATGTTGCTCCTGGTCCCATTATAGTGTATCAGAATGGATATGAAACAGATGAGGCAGACACCTTATTGCCTTCCCATACTGTGTAGATGCATCCTTTCACCAGGATTAGGATGGCATGTAGAGACTGCAATTTTGGGTACTGATGATCCCCATCTGCTCAAGTTTACATTTGGTTGAGATGGAAGAAACAAGGAGATACTATAGAGCATTTCATCCTAATAATGGTGGTGGTGGAAGGCAGAGGTGTAACTCCAAGGGGACGGGGGACATGACACACCGGGCACGAGCCCCTATGGGGGCATGGCAAGGGCAGGGCGGGGCGGGGGCAGAGGACACACCAGTGCACCGGGCGTTTTCCCCGCTTGCTACGTCTCTGGTGGAAGGGGCTGTTAAGTCACAGCTGACTCATGGTGACTCCATACAATTTTTTTAAAGGAAAGAGCCTAACAGAGGTGGTTTGCCATTGCCTGCCTCTGCATAGCAGCCCTGGACCTCTTTGATGGTCTCCCATCCAAGTACTAACCAGGGCCGACTCTGCTTAGCTTCCAAGATCTGAAAATTAAGCTATACTGGGCAGCCCAGATCAGTGTACATTAATAATACTTGGTTTCAAACACATAAAGTTCATGCAGTATCTCAGACTGACGCTTTTTTCCCTTTCAAAATGCTAACAGCACAGCAGAGAAACAAGTTTCAAATAGGGAAACCAGGTTGAGATTGAGGGATTAAGCATCTTCCCAGCATGGCCACGAGGCAAATTGAGGCTGTACAGCATGTATTTTGCTCTTTCTTAATACTAAAAAAGTTTATAATGGGTTAGAAAGCAGTGAAATTGATTTCTCATTTCTCCTCCTTAACATACATATGCATACAATTTATTCCAGTCAATAGACCAGCATTTGTCAATACATCAAGGACAGTTCAGAGTAAAAGCTTGCATTAAAATTTTTATGCAAAAAAAGCAAATATCCTTCTCTTTGCTTATGAAATCATGAAAACCTTTTTACTGACCAAAACGTTCTGTTTCTTGACTGCTAAATGACAAAAATTATCTACACATACAATACCGTAACCTCTTTGTCTTGAAACAAATATGTCATCAAAACTGTTTCAGCATTCTTCAAATAGTATTCCAGGGGTTTTAAATGAAGTAACAGTGGGCGATTCCGCACACGAGTAAAATAGGTTCGACCCAGTTCCCTGAGAAGGGTACTAACCTAGGTCTAAGCCATTGTTATTCCCCACTGCAACCAGCTTGATCCCAGCTCGGAGAGCGGATTCATCCTGTGCCTCTTTGCTGCTCTGTTCCAATTGGCTACTGTTCTACGGCCATGTTCCATCTATCCCCACACACGTTATAAAAAAACTGTCACTGGAATGGAGGGACGAAGGTGCCGTTTTTTGATTGGCCAGCTGTATGCATGCCCGAAATACTCAGCTGTGATTGGCTGAATGGGCGACTCCTGGCACCAGAGATTCCGCACTTTACTGGAATCAAGCTGAAGGGTTAGTGTTAGTTCCCAAAAAAAAGTGGTAGTTCCCAACCCGAGGTTGGAAGTTGACGTTACATGGGGCGAGAAGCTGGTACAAAGGCTCTGTCGATCCAGTGGTTGTGCGGAGCACTTAGGTTGAACACAGCTTGAACTTAGGTCTATAACGCAAGTGCGGAATCGACCAGTGGAGTATTTAACTCTGAGGGAACTGGGACTAGCCCAAGGTCAGCCAGCAGGCTTCGTGTGGAGGAAAGGGGAAACAAATCCAGTTCCCCAGATAAAAGTTTGCCACTCAAGTGGAGGAGTAGGGGATCCAACCTGGTTCTCCAGATTAGAGGCCACCACTTGTGGTGTACACCATGCTGGAGCAGCCACAAAAACCAGAAAAATAAAACACTTTTGTCAGTGTCAACTGGTAATAACAGGGTTGGGGGGTGGGGGAGGCTGATTTTCATCCCCTCATGGCATTCCATACATCTATTTTGGATACCAAACAAAATTCAGGGTGGGTTTTGTTTTTTCAAATATCACATAGAGGGATGATAAACTGGAGAAAGATTTTGAATTTTACCAACTAGAGGCTTTGGGGAAAGTATTCCTTTTCACAGGCTCCGATCAAAATTCGCACAAGTGGACTTGAATGCAAAAGCATTGCTTAAAAAATATATATCTTGAACGAATAAAATAGACTTTCCAAAAAAGGGGGAAACAATTATGACGGTTTCCGTTTCGAAACGCACGCACCCATCTCTGCTTGCTGGAGAAATTACCTTGAAACTTCATTACTTCCATGCAAGATGGAATCGATTTTAATATTTCCTCACCAGACTGCTGCCATTTCACGGAAATTTGATCATTGGAAATTGGCCTTCTTCACTATCCTGGGATGTCCTCTTTGCCCTGTTTCTGTCCATCTGTCCATGGACATTTCCCATCCTCTTTTTCACGCTTTCTCCTTCATCAGCTTGACAGCACTCAAACGCTAATCGATAGGAGAGATTATTGATTCCCCATTGGAACACAGAGGCCCCTGAGCTAAACACCTTGTACTTTCCCATCAGCTCTGGCCTTTCAGAGAGGGCTCTCTGCGACAGGGCAAATGCAGATTCAGTTACAAGAAGCTCCGGGCTGTATTTCTTGGCACCAGTGAAGAATTTGGTTGCGTGAAGATACCAGGAAGGGAAAACGAAAAGGAAATGGAGCAAGGCTGCCGAACAGCTCTAGCTGCCACTCAAAAAGACTGTTCCCATGGCAACCACCCCACTCAGCCTCAGTAGCATCCCCCCACTCCGCCCCATCTTCTTTGCCTGTTCATCAAGCTGCATCAGCAGCTTGAAAGGATGGATTGTTGATTCCTGCATGTTCAGATCGAACAACTTGCGCCTCTCATGGGAAAGGTTTCTCCAAGAGGCTTTAAGCGCAAGGGGAAGTGTGGTAGAGAGCTGGATTTGTGCTCTGGGCTCTTTTCCAAAGTGTGGAATGTGATTGAATCGTAGACACAGAGCGGAAAGAGCTGGGGGTGCTCGAACATTCACCTGTTCGGCTCATGTCCTGTTTGCCAGTAACAAAGAGGGAGTGAATTTTTCAACAGACGGTTTGGCTGTCAGGCAAGACCTTTGGTCCCTTCCGCACATGCAGAATAATGCACTTTTGATCCACTTCCACAATCGTTTGCAAGTGGATTTTGCTATTCCCTTACTTGACTGCAAAGTTGCACTGAAAGTGGATTGAAAGTGCATTATTCTGCATGTGCCTTTGGCCAAACTTTTGAGGCTCTTCAGCACACTTTACTGTGTTCCTAACAGTGCTGTGTTCTTTCTGCACCCATGCCTTCTCATAGAACAGTGGTGGCGAACCTTTGGCACTCCAGATGTTATGGACTACAATTCCCATCAGCCCCTGCCAGCATGGCCAATTGGCAGGGGCTGATGGGAGAGTATGGTCATAACATCCTGAATATAAAGTCGCTCCTGCAATCCTCAAAGCTTGTTGTTCTACTTGCCAGTCGCTGTTGTTCCACTTGGTAGATAATTGCTTTTAAAAAAACCTGTTAAAACCATCACAAATGTATAAATCAATCATTAATAAATGCTTTGATTTTTCTTATAATCCTACCACTCAATGTTAGTCAAAGTGACTCTAGGCAATATTAATGGTTGCTGATCCATTTGGGCTGGTGGCATTTTTGCACATGGGTAGGTCTGTGAATGCTCTGACTACTTTGGCAGGGATTCAAATTGTGGATTGTGGACTGAACTGATTGGGAGATCAGCTCACATCTGAATGGCCACAGTTCAAAATGGTGAGTTCTACTGTCAAACATATTTGCAGAAAAACGTGTTAGGAACGAGGGGTGATGATTTGGTAAACCTGAATCACCTGGAATCCTGGAAAGACCCTTACATAGGTGTCAAACTCATGGCCCTCCAGATGTTATGGACTACAGTTTCCATCATCCCCTGCCAGCATGATGCTGGCAGGGTGATAGAGCTGTAGTCCACTGGCATCTGGAGAACCAGCCCCAGGGGAGGGTTAGGGGTTACCAAAAAATACCCAGGCTATTCAGCAAAGCCGAAAAAGCTGGCAAAAAAGCTGAAAGGTTTGGGGTTTCTTTAAGCTTTTGTTTGCAAACAGTGGACTGCTCCATTCTCTGCAAGTAATGTCCCCACCCCCATTTCCCCAGTCACAAAGCCAGTTGGTGGAATGGAACAATCCACTGTGCAAGCATCCCCCCCCTCCGGGGCAGGAGGGGATGTTCTTCCTGCTGCTATTTCTCAAGTTCACGTGGAAAACAAAAAAATTGGTAATAGCCAAACAAAGCCGATGAGCATCAACTTTATTTGGCTGCGGTGAAAATTTCCAGAGTTAAAACCCTGAACCCAAAATTTACCAAGCACAATCGTTTGGCCTCAGCCCTACCGGGTCTCCCATCAAATACTGAGAAGGCCGACTCCGCTTAGCCTGGGCTATCCAGGTGAAAGCACTATCAGTAACAAGTAAATCTGACAGCACCTGCCATACAAAAAAATTATTCCAGCATAAAGTTTGTTGACTAAAGTGCTCAAATTCATGAGAATTTAAATAAAACCTTGTCAGTTTTAAGGTGCCACAAGACTCCTGTGCTACGTTTGGCCACCAACACAGCTAACCCTCCGGAACTGAATCCAAAAAGAATAATTTTTAAGAATGGCTCTTTTCCCTCCCATGCCTATCTGGGCCTGTTTCCATAATTGCTTCACAACACTTTGTTTACATGTTGCTGGGTGATTAATGGAGAATATTGCTTTGAAGTCTGCAGAGATACTGAGGGAAAGTATACTCTGGCTCTTGCTCGTTGGAGAAAACTATTTGTGTATGTATATATATATATGATATTACCACTCACATAGTGCTTACAAATGGTCAAGACTCTTTTGTGGTATCCTGTGATCATCCTTATAGCCACTCTGTTGGGCAGGTGAGTATTGATTCTTTCCAGGCCTAATTTAAAGTGCTCGCACTTACCTTGAAACATCTAAACAGCATCTGGAAGTCCCTGGTTCAGCTTCCAGTATCCCAAGTTAAACGTGAAATGTTCAGTTCTGGTTGCTACATCTCAAAAAGGATATCTAAGAAATGGGAAAAGTGCAGAGTAGGGCAACGAGGATGATTGAGGGACTGGAGCACCTTCCTTATGAGGAGAGGCTGCAGCGTTTGGGACTCTTTAGTTTGGAGAGGAGACATCTGAGGGGGGATATGGTTGAAGTCTATAAAATTATGCATGGGGTAGAAAATGTTGACAGAGAGAAATTTTTCTCTCTTTCTCAAGGTACTAAAACCAGGGGGCATACATTGAAAATGCTGGGGAAGAATTAGGACTAATAAAAGGAAACACCGTGTGATAGGTGTTTGGAGATATGCTGCCACAGAATTGGAGGTGGTGATGGCCACTAACCTGGATAGCTTTAAAGGGGGGCTTGATTTATGGAGAAGTGGATCTATGGCTACCAATCTTGATCCTCCCCTTGATCTAGCAAATAGCGAAATGCCTTAGCAGACCAGGTGCTCAGGGCAGGGCAGCAGCAATGAAGAGCCATTGCTCACACATCCCTGCAGGTGAGCTCCCAAAGGCACCTGGTGGGCCACTGTGAGTAGCAGAGTGCTGGACTAGATGGACTCTGGTCTGATCCAGCAGGTTCTTTCTTATGTTCTTAAGTCACCCTATATGGAATCAGACCTTTGGCTCATATGGGTCAGCACTATCTACTCAAACTGGCAGCCGATCTGCATGGTTTTAGATACTTTCACATTACCAACTATTTGAGCTTCTTAACTGGACTGAACCCGGCACTTTCTGCTTGCCAAGAAAATGCTCTACCACTGAGCCGCAGCATCTCTTGGTTCATATAGTGGGTGACATGAAAGGCTTCTGCTTGAGATTATGGAGATCTGCTACCAATCAGAGCAGACAGTACTGATGACCGTAATAGTCCAGTGGTCTGTCTCAGTACAAGATAGCTTTGTGTATTCATTAGTTTAGGCTTGGGTTATGGCTTGGTTGTACAGTTGTACAGTTGTGCATGGAGATGGTCCCGGGTTCAATCTCCAACTTCTCCACTAAAAAGGATCGGGCAGTGTTTGAAGAGAAAGATTTTGGCTTGAGACCCTGGACAGCTATTGCCAGTCACAGTAGGCAAGACTTGCCTCTTGGTGCAGTGGTGTAGTGGATAAGAGCTTGAAGGCACCTCTAATCCTGGAGGGAGCAGGGTTTTGATTCCCCGTTCTGCCACTTGAGCTGTGGAAGCTTATCTGGTGAACCAGATTAGTGTGTGCACTCTAACACATGCCAGCTGGGTGACCTTGGGCTAGTCACAGTTCTTTGGAGCTCCCTCAGCCCCACATACCTCACAGGGTGTTTGTTGTGAGGGGGGAAGGGAAAAGAGTTTGTAAGCCCCTTTGAGTCTCCTTGAGAGAAAGGGGGGATATAAATCCAACACAACTTTTCTTCTTGTTCTTGTTCTTGTTCTTGTTCTTGTTCTTGTTCTTGTTCTCCTCCTCCTCCTCCTCCTCCTCCTCCTCCTCCTCCTCCTCCATCATCATCATCATAGTCTGGCACAGTATAAGACAGTTTCAAATGTTTGAGTGAAGGAAGCAATAAACTTTTATTCTTTCTCTTTTAATCTCTCTTCAACACACACACTGTCTCCCTCCTTCTGTCTCTCCAAGTTATCAGGATAATATTCCTGCTCTAGATTTCCAGAAAACCCACAAGATCCTCAGTCTATCCTTTCAGAGACGTGATGGTCAAAGCCTTGGAGAAATGGAGAGTCCACTTCGAGGCAAGTTGGATACATTATCTTATAGCAATGTGGTTCTGGTAAATGCATTTTCAATCCATCTCCTTACTGTGAAGAGACTTACTCTGAAGTGCAGCTCAGAAGCGGAGAAATGGATTCCTCAAGGTCAAAAGAACAAATGTGATAATGGGGTAGGGGGTTTCAGCTGTCGCACCGATATTCATTAAGCTTCCTGGGCAAGGAAATAAATTTTCAGAGTACATCATCAGCGACTTCCAAAGAAAGGGTGCTGAAATCTGCAAAAAGGGATGTCAAGCTCTGCAGAAGCACCTGCAATCCACAGGATCTGATTATTTTTTGTGAATTTGACATCCGGTATTGTGAAGCTGAACAGAACGAGAATTGCCAGGGCTGGGTTTCTTCCACTCCATTGCAAAATCTTATTAGAAAGCTATTGCAAAAACAAGGCCAGGCAGGCAAGTGAAGAGAACAAGAATCATTTTTAAATGACTGTTTGGATTCACTCTCGGCTATTTACCAAGTGGTTTTATTTTTAGCCCCGAAGATGCTAGGCAAACGGACGGTTTCATCTGCGTGCTTCTTTCTGTGGAGCATTTTGAATCTGTGTTGCTTGATCTATCCTAGACAAGTATCTGATTCCAGCCTTATCAGAAGGCGATAATAGATTCATAGGACGCCAGACCATTTCTCTCTCTCTCTCTCTCTCTCTCTCTCTCTCTCTCTCTCTCTCTCTCTCTCTCTCTCTCTCTCTCTCTCTCGTGTGTGTGTGTGTGTGTGTGTGTGTGTGTGTGTGTGTGTGTGTGTGTGTGTGTGTGTGTGTGTGTGTGTGTGTGTGTGTGTGTGTGTGTAAAGTGCTGTCAAGTTGCAGATAAGTTATGGTGACCCCAGCAAGGGACTTTCAAGGCAGAGAAGCAAAGTGGTTTGCCACTGCGTTGTTCTGCAGGACCACCCTAGGTGGTCTGCCTCCCACGTGCTGACCCTGCTTAGTTTCCAAGATCTGACAAGCTTGGGCTATACCACACTGCTTTCTCTCCAGACCATTTCTATAGTGCTCATAAAACATTCATGTATTGAGTGAGGCTTCGTTGGTGGTGGTATGCAAGAGCTCACAGAATCGATGTTACCATCGCAGTGGTTCCCCTACGAGATAGAAGTCCTGTGCAAAAAAAGATAAGGTATTGCAAAGAACTGATAAGCATTTTACACCCTCGGGTGCTCTGCTAGCTTGCCCAGGAGTTGAGATCAAGAAAACAGCTGAGCATTTTCATTTCAGGGTGCCAGAGAGAGCCAGTGTGGCCTGCCCTGAAGACCCTATTTGGGTCAAAAGTACCAGCCTAGAGGGGTTTTGAATAAATAGTGGTTTGTGTTAGACTGGGAGGGAAGGAGGAGGAGATTGGATTTATACATCACCTTTCTCTGCTGAAAGGAGAATCAAAAGGTAGCTTAAAACAACTTTCCTTCCTCTCTTCACTTAACAGAGTGGTAGGTGGGGCTGAAGAGTTCAAAGAACTATGCACCTAGTCCAAGGTGGCGCTACCAATTTTATGTTTAATGTCTTGATCTCTTTGATCTACAGGTTGCAAATGCCTTCTTTAGTCCAGGTATAGCTCGGGAGCAGCTTTTAGCCATGACAGGCCATTGCTTTCACCTCCTGCACGTGAGCTCCCAAAGGCACCAGGTGGGCCACTGCGAGTAGCAGAATGCTGGACTAGATGGACTCTGGTCTGATCCAGCTGGCTTGTTCTTATGTTCTTATGTTCTTAAGGTCACCCAGTAGGAATGTAGGAGTGCGGAAACACATCTGGTTCACCAGATAAGTCTCTGCCATTCAGGTGGAGGAGTGGGGAATCAAACCTGGTTCTCCAGATTAGAATTCACACCATGCTGAAGGCGTGGTGTGACTGGTCTTGTCAGATCCTGGAAGCTAAGCAGGGTCAGTACATGGAAGGTAGACCACCAAGGAAGACTGCAGAGGGCAGCAACGGCAAACCACCTCTACTTCTCGCTTGCTTTGAAAACCCCTTGTCGGGGCCACCATAAGTCAGGTGCGACTTGACAGCATGACACACACAAACAGTTTTCGATTAAGATCTGAGAGATCTCGAATCAGTCATACTGTTGTGAGGATAAAGGGAGGAGGGGGAAACAATATAAGCTGCTTTGGTTCCCCATTGGAGAAATGGTGGGGACATAAATTAATATTAATATAAATATTTGTATCAATGAACGAAGGATTGAATAGCTGTATTGTTGAAGGCTTTCACAACCGGACTCAACTGGCTATGTGGGGTTTCCAGACTGTGTGCCCATAGTCCGATAGCTTTTGCTCCTAACATTTTGACTGCATGTATGGCTGGCAAATGCACTTAAAATGATGAGGTAGCTCTTTTTGACTACCAAGATTCAACCTCACCTCTGAGAGCTTTTTGCTCCGGAGGACTTGCTAATTTTGCTCCGGAGGACTTGCTAAGGTGCATCAAACAAAGTTAGGCCTACCCAATTTTTATTTATTTATTTAATCTTTTGATTTATAAACTGCCCTTCCCCGCAGGTGAACAACAATAATATAAAAAAGTACAAAAACACAACAGTCATAAAAGCATGAACAGCGTAAAAACATTAACAGTAGATGGCGACAACCCAACCCCTTATACGTCCCCGGCAGGAGGCCACTTAAAAATGAAATTAATTCAGTTTAGACCCAACTGGCCAGATGGCGAAAAGCGTGGTAGACACCTCTGTTTTCACAGGCTCTGGAAAGGCGCAATTCAAAGTACAAGTCGAAGGCTTTCCGGCCTTAATCGCACTGGGGATTGCTGTGGCAGTTTCCAGGCTTTGTATGGCGTGTTCTAGCTTAGCGATTCTCTCCTGGCGTTGCGCCTGCATCTGTGGCTGGCATCATCAGATCCTCTGAGATGCCAGCCACAGTCGCTCTGAAGCTCAGGAGAATGCTACTAAATTCTAACTCAGCAACCTGAAGCTCCACAGCACCAATCCACCATGGGGTCCTGATTTCCCAGGGGAGCCTGTTCCACCAGGTAGGGCCCAGGACGGTAAAGGTCCTGCCCCTTGTGCTGGCCAGCGGGGTAGCTTTTGGGGCAGGGACCACCAGCGGAGCCACTTCTCCAGTGAGCAGAGGGCTCTTGAGGGGAATACGGGAGAGGCAGTCCTGCAGGTATGCAGGTCCCAGACCACGCACCGCCTCAAAGGCCATTACCAAAACTTTGAATGTGATCCGCTCCTCGATTGTCAGCCAGTGGAGATGATACAGGACCAGAGTGATCCTTTATACGAAGTGGAAGGGCAGGACCTCAGTGGGGCATAATGACACCCTTCAAAAGAGCCATTTGCTCCAGGTGAACGGATCTCTGGGCGTTTTCCCACCTACCTCGCCTCCGCTTTGCTGCACGCTTTTCTCAGCACGTGTCCTTCCAGGCGCGCACCCCGCTTCCATGCATTTGGAAGAAGCCTGAAAGGCGCTAGCTGAGGGAAGCGTGTTTTGGCAGCAGCGTTGGGGCGGCTGCGTTGTCGCGGCTCCTGTAGTGGGGAGGCGCGGGGGACCCCGCACTACTTGCATGCAGCAAAAGGTAAGTTGGAAAACGCCCTCTGTTATCTAGAAATCAGCTGGAGTGCTGGAGATCTCCATGCCATCCCTGGAGACTGTCAACCCTAGTTATATGGGTTATGGCACAGGCGTCAAACTCGCGCCCCTCCAGATGTTATGGACTACAGTTCCCATCATCCCCCGCCAGCATGATGCTGGCAGGGGATGATAAGGAACTTATCAATCCACTAGCACTTTATCAGTAGTTTCTGAATTATGGTATTTACAGAGCTCTGGAGGTACAATTAGGGCTCGTGGAAGAAAAAGTCATTGGATTGGATCCAGCTTTTCCCCTCAGCCTCTCCCAATTTCCTTCCTTACTACCTTCATCACACAAAGCTTTTATCCATGCTGTGTTTGGGGGGGGGGGAGGGGTGGTGGTCCAAGGAGACTCCTCATTTCTTTTTCATTATCAAGGAAGCTGGTTGGATACAACCTATATTGGCTCCATCTGACTCTGGTGAGCATCCTCCCTGCCTCCCCCCCCCCTCCCGGGTCCCAATCCATTTCCAAGTTTTGGTGACTTTTAAAACGGACTCCAACCTCTCTCTCTTTTTTGAAATCAGCTGAGGATAAACAAGAGGAATTCTTCTTTCCTTCATCAGATTTTGGCAAGGAACGCTCCATTGAGGCCAGATTAACACGAGAGCCGGTTTATTTGTTTTAGCGATTAGGAGTGTGTTCGGAGACCGGGAGATCCCAATAAAAATTCTTCATTAGCCACATGCTTAGCTCAGGGGACCAATTGCAGTCCCAACACTAGACGAGGAGATAACTTTACGAAGGGTTCCTCCCTCCCTTTGAACAGGCGTTGAAGGTTTCAGAAGCCTTTACGAAGTGTGGACGTTTCGGCAACGCTCTGTGCTTGTTTCAGCATCTCTGCGTGTATCACCAGCCGCCGCCACCTCTATCCCAAAACCAAAGAAGCAGTTCTGTGCATGAAGCAAGTTGAGGCAATGCTGCAGGAAGCACATCCAGGCCATCATTTGAGATCGCAGAGTGGGAGGCTGGCAGATCGGACGTGGCGGGTGGAATCCTGCACAAGCTGCAGGTTGCCAATGTTTGCACAAGTGAGTTTGACGGCCAAACTTATCACGTTCAGCTGGGATGATAAGTCCTGAACTGATTGTCCAGTCTCTTTGGTTTGGCCGCCGACCGACACTTGATGAAATAGCCGCGCTGGTGGTTTTTTAAAGACAAAAAACCACCAATGTGTATGCAAGGAACTGCAGATTCAGGCAGATTGACAGCTTGGTGTAGTGGCTAAGAGTGGCGAACTAAGGCCCCTTCCACACATGCAGAATAATGCACTTTCAATCCACTTTAAATGCACACTGCAGCTGTGCGGAATCGCAAAATCCACTTGCAAACAATTGTGAAAGTGGATTGAAAATGCATTATTCTGCATGTGCAGGAGGGACCTGAGCAGAAGAACTGGGTTTGATTCCCCACTCCTCCACGAGTGGCAGACTCTTATCTGGTGAACAACTCCTCCACATGAAGCCTGCTGGGTGACCTTGGGCTAATCACAGTTCTCTTCAAACTCTCTCAGCCCCAGCTAGCTCACAGGTTATCTGTTGTAGGGAGAGGAAGGGAATGAGTTTGTAAGCCAACTGGAGGCTTAAAATGTTATTACATATTATTACAGGCACACAACCTACTTAGAATGACAAAACACAAAAGAATGAATTTGTGTTTCTTATTTTTTTGCCCAAAAAGAAACAACTTTGATAAATAGATATAATCCCATGTGTTCTACTTTAATAAATAGATATAATTCCATGTGTTCTAGATATAATTCCACATATTACCAATGCAAATATTATATATTCAGTGTTTACTTCTTTGGTGACTCCCACTGGCGTAATGCCCATTGGGCAAGGTGGGCAGCTGCCCAGGGCATCACCTTGTGGGGGGCATCAAAATGCTGGGTTCGTTTTGGGGTATTTTCGTGGTTTTCCATTTTTGGCCTGCAGGGGGCGCAGTTTTTAGGCTAGCGGCACCAAAATTTCAGCCTTATTATCATCAGGAGACTGTCCTTATGCAACCCCCCAAGTTCGGCGAGGTTTGGTTCAGGGAGTCCAAAGTTATGGACTCCCAAAGGGGGTGCCCCTATCCCCCATTGTTTCCAATGGGAACTAATAGGGAAATCTTTTGTTCCAAAACTCTATAAACATAACCCATTGTTAATGGTTGATGGTATTAGACCACTTCTTAGCCATCAGCTCCTTTTTAAGCTCTATTTCCCAACTTTTTCTAAATTTTAATTTTTTTTTGTGTAGTGAATTATATATTTTAGACAATAAGTCTTTCTGTTTTGGTAATCTATGTAACCATTTCTCCATTGTGGTTACACCTAGTTTTGAAGCTGGGAGCGCACCCAGTGCAGGCCTCAAACTTAAGCCTCCCAAAAGAGTGCCATACGTCCAGTGGTGGGATCCAAAAATTTTAGTAACAGGTTCCCATGGTGGTGGGATTCAAACAGTTAAGGGGTGGGCTGAGGACACGTGATTGGGGATGGGGTGGGCATTCGAGTGAGGGGCGTTGCTGGGAGGAGCTGTAAGCAGGGACGCATTGCCCAACCACCCTCGCGCCCGATCCTTGAAGCGGAATGCACACAGGTGTAACCTCAGCTTGTGGGTTCTGTGGGGCAGTACTTGGAATGAGTTGCAACAACAATTTTTTAAAAGCAACAACATGGTTTACTTTTTCTTTACAATTAACACTTGTAAAACATCAACATTTAACGTTACAGTTCAAAGGTCCATATTGAGTTTGCATTTCCAAAGTCCTTCTATTTACAGTCTACTGATATTTGCCAAGTCCAAATTCTCCTTTGCAAAGTTGGCGGCTGGCTCTGAAGACTCAAAGGAGGCTTGGTGAACAGGTTTACTAACATGATGAAGGTCTCAGGAGAACTCTCACCGTTACAACCACAAAACTTCCTGAAAACAATAGCTCCCAACATTTACAACATAGCAAAAAACAACAACTACCTTCCCGAAGTAGTTCCCAACAATATTGCCAATTACCTTAACAAGGTGTTAAGGGCTTATAGAAATCAAGGTCCGAGTCTGGTACTTGCTGATGTCTTCTCCAAAGTAGCTCTCCTGCAGCACTCTTAGCTGCTTACTGGAATCAACCATTGCAGTTGACCCACATTCCTGGGCATGGGGTTACACAGGCACAGGCTGCCACGCACGCCGGTGCACCTCCTGCTAGACTGCTTCAGAGGATTCTCTTGGCAGCTGCACTGCTGCAGGGAGGGAGGCGTAACTAAAGGTAAAAAAAAGAAATCATAGTGGCAAAACCACCAGTGGTAACCCCTCTCGGCACACAAATGGTAGTAGCCTACTCACCGGGGAACCTGTGAGAACCTGCTGGATCCCACCTCTGCATACGTCCATTTAGCCCTCTGGAAGGCTTTCAGGAGGCCAAGGAATTTCTGCAGCTTGCCGCCTCCTCACACTGCCCGAAAGCCCTCTGGAGATGCTACAGCAGCACCATCCCGACATCAGAGCCCTATGGATTGGGCTGTATCTTTGTCTGTACCCTTTACTATCAAGTATAGTAATTCCTTAATAAGCATATATCAACACTTTAAATCCAGTTTTCTGCTTCACGCCAGCATTTTACACCAGTGATACAAAACCTAGAGCTATTCTTCCCTTCGCTTCTTCACTCCAATATTGCCTTCTCTCATTTGTTTACTTGATAGCAGAGGCTAAAATTATTTAACCTCGGGTTTGAGATATCCCATATTTTCTCGTTCTCATCTCTTCTCGCCCATTCTAAGATCATTTTTAACACTGATGCATGATAATAATTTACCCTATTGGGAGCAGATCATCCACTATTCTGTTTCAGATTATATACAACACTACCATTTATTCTAGGTCCTTTTTTTGACACCAGATGAATTTCTCAAAGCGAGTTATAACCACTTTCCCATGGAATCATGCAGCGGGAATGTCAGAGAATTGGAAATTTTTCATATAAAGTACTTCCGTGCTTCCTAGCCAAGAAATATTCATCTTAGAGCAGCACTTTGGATAGTCCTTTATTTTTGTATGAACCAACTTCAGATTGTATGCTAATATTTCATTAGTCCTGTTAATTATAGTTAAACCCAAATAGCTACCATCTTTAGATATCCAGTTTGATCCTATTATCTGTGCTATTTCTAGCTTTAATTGTGCATCAACCTTACTGCCCCTCAGGTCTGGTTTTGATCTATTGTGATTATAGCCAGAGACTTTGCTGAAAGCTTTTATAATATTCATCAAAGTTCCTATAGCTTCTTGATGTTCCTGAATCACAAACCAAATGCCATCTACACGTAATAAGACTTTTATTTCCTCATTTTGTCCTTTTATTCTTTTTGTGGACAAATTTCCTTGCTATTGCATCGAAGAAGAAGAAGGAGGAGGAGGAGGAGGAGGAGGAGGAGGAAGAGGAGGAATTTGGATTTATTCCCCACCTATCTCTTCTGTAAGGAGACTCAAGGTGGTTTACAAGCTCATTTCCCTTCCTATCCCCACAGTAGACACCTGGCAAGGTAGGTGGGGCTGAGAGGAACTCTAGAGAGAACTGTGTGAGTACAAGGTTCACCCAGCAGGAATAGAATGCCGGAGGCTTACATCTGGTTCTGAGATGAAGCCTCTACCAATCAGTTTAGCGGAGTGGTGGGGAATCAAATCAGTTCGCCAGAATAGAATCTTTTCTCTATAACCACTACACCACACTGGCTCTCAATACTCTATTTAAGTGTTATATAGAAATGGGATATTGGGCATCTACACCTTATTCTTTAACCATTTGTGAGGACAGATGACTATTAGCTAAAATCTGCTTTCGGACATAAATAAAAGGATGTTGGCCATCTTGAAAATACAGGCCTTACTTCAAATTTTGCCCATAAGAATTGCCAGTTAACCTCATCAAAAGCTTTTCCAGCATCTACAAAATAGTAGACCACAGGCATTCCTAAACACCTGGCTTTGACCATTTAAGCTTATAAAATGTCAGCTATTCCAGACTAATTGCCTACGCTTCATGAAGCCAATCTGATCACACCTTATATATTCATCTGGAAACGTGTTTAATTATTTGGCAAGCGTAGAAGCTAAGATCTTACAGTTACCCCACAAAATACTAGAGTTGCAAGTGAAAAAATGCAAAATTGAGGTTGCATGGGAATGGTATATGGGGAACGGGTGTGGGATAAAGTGGGAGAAAAGTTGGAGGGGAGAAGGAAGATGGCTGCAGCATGGAGAGGTTACCCCAAAGAAATCTTTGTGCATATCATTCTACTTCGCTTTCTCTGCAAAGGGAGGGGAAAGTTGCTTTTACCAAGCATTCAGAAAATGTGGGGATTCTCAGCTGAGAAAGAGCAGTCACTTCTGGAGAGGGAAAAAAGGGTTTATCAAAATAAAATTCAGATCACAAGAGAGAATGTAGCTAGCTTGAAGCTAAAGAGACCACATGTCTTAAAACTACAACAGTCTGATCCAGGATAAGGCAGCTGCATGTGTTCAGTGTGATGTAGTGATTAAGAACAGGTTCATTTTAATCTGGTGAATTGGGTTTAATTCCCCACTCTGCCACCTGAACTGTGGGTGTTTATCT
This sequence comes from Sphaerodactylus townsendi, assembly GCF_021028975.2. Classification (NCBI taxonomy): domain Eukaryota; kingdom Metazoa; phylum Chordata; class Lepidosauria; order Squamata; family Sphaerodactylidae; genus Sphaerodactylus; species Sphaerodactylus townsendi. The sequence continues at coordinate 15,462,857 of NC_059439.1, read as the reverse complement.
GGTGAACCAGATTAGCTTGTGCACTGCAACACATGCCAGCTGGGTGACCTTGGGCTAGTCACAGTTCTTTGGAGCTCTCTCAGCCTCACTTGCCTCACAGGGTGTTTGTTGTGAGGGGGGAAGGGAAAGGAGTTTGTAAGCCCCTTTGAGTCTCCTTACAGGAGAGAAAGTGGGGATATAAATCCAACTCTTCTTCTTCTTCATATACTGAACTGCCAAGAAGGTATACAGCGAAGCAGCCTGTTGGACAGCTCAGCAAAAAGATAGAAATCTGGTGTTATCGCTGATTTTTGAAAAATCAACCACTCCGTCATTATGCAATGCAGTTGTAAACATGGAAAAAACTTGTATATATATATTTAACACTTACATTATTTGTGAATGACTCAGGCTGCATTAGCCTTTCTTCGTTTTCTTATTATATGATGGTCTTCTACTATGTTTATGCATAAATTAAAAAGAAATAGAAAGAAAGAAAGAAAGAAAGAAAGAAAGAAAGAAAGAAAGAAAGAAAGAAAGAAAGAAAGAAAGAAAGAAAGAAAGAAAGAAAGAAAGAAAGAAAGAAAGAAAGAAAGAAAGAAAGAAAGAAAGAAAGAAAGAAAGAAAGAAAGAAAGAAAGAAACCAGCAGACTGTTGGAAAACCTACTTCGGTTAACGCGGATGCAGTGGTGGGATCCAAAAATTTTAGTAACAGGTTCCCATGGTGGTGGGATTCAAACTGTGGTGTGGCATGTGGGGTTGGGCTGAGGAGTGCAGCCAGGGCATTGTAGCAGACATTCAGAGGCAGGGGCATTGGGAGGGGCTGTGGCAGGATGCAACCCACTCCATGGGGTCCCTTAGATTGGGAAAGCAGATACCGCCAAGGCACAGGCTGCCACGCCTTGATTGCACCTCCTCTAGACTGCTTCAAGTTCTCACTGGCGCTACTGCTGAGAGGAGGCGTAACTAAGGTAAATGTTGTGAAATCACCAATTAGTAACCCCTCTCGGCACACACAAATAATTAGTAACCTGCTCTCAGGAACCTGTGAGAACCTGCTGGATCCCACCTCTGCGCGGATGGCAGCCGCTCACAAGTGAATGGCTGCCCCAGGAAGTGCTTTCCTCGGCCGCTTCCTTTGTAACAGTCCCACCTGACTCACGTATGTGTAGGAGTCACAGCTGTCAGCTTGTGGCAAGGGGTCATGCCAGCCTACCTGCATAGTGACGCAGTGAGGAAGGTAAGGTACAAAAAACACCCCGCACCTCCGTGCGAAGGTGTGAGAGCAACCCGCATTGCTTCCATGGGCTCCGGTCGCTGCCTGTGTAACCTCTATCTGTGGGTTCTGTGGGGCAGAACTTGGAATGAGTTGCAACAACAAATTTTAAAAACAAAATGGTTTACTTTCTTAACATATAACATAAGCATTTAACATCACACTTCAAAGGTCCTGTTCAGGTTGCATCTTCAAGTCCTTATATTTACAGTCTACAGTACTGCAAAGCTGATTTCTTCATTGCACAGAGTGGGTTGGCTCCTGGGAGGCTCAAGGGCTTGGAGTGAGGAGCAAGGATTCAACATGATGAAGGTTTCCAGGAGAACTCTCACCCAAACATTAAAAGAAACCCTGAAACAATAAACTCCAACATTTACAACATAGCAAAAATAAACAACTACCTTCTCAGTAGTTCCCAACAACATTGCAGTTACCTTAACAAGGTGTTAAGGGCTTATACAAATCAAGGTCCAAAGTCCTGAGAGTAGCCTTGTCTCACTCCAAACTACATGAGGTCTGCAGCCTCTTGCTGCTTTGAGTCTCCACCCCTTACTGGGTCAACCCATTCTGAGCATGGGGGTTACACCTGCACCGAGTCGTGCGAACAGGAAAACAGGACAGTGGGTTTCTGTAGCCCGACTGCAACCCACTATACATTTGCTGTGTGGAAAGGGCCAGAGGCGGGAAATGGCAACCCACTTCTGAACATCGCTTGCCTTGAAAACCCCAGCAGGTCACCATAAGTTGCTTGCGACTCGACAGCCATTCCCACCACCATTTTCAGTGAGACTCGCACAGAAGAATTTCTGAAGGAAGAGCCATTTGGATTGTCAGCCTCCAGCCTCCAAACGTGCAGGTCTGGCAAAGCGTTGCCCCAACTGATGAGGCTTCTTCTGCCAACTCCACTGGGAGACACAATCCTTAAAAGCCGTGTTACGAGACAGCGCTGTCCTTAGAACTCCTGACAATCATTCAAAGGCAGGCGAACATCCTGAGTGATTGCCTCTGCTCTGCAGATACATGCTGTCGTGTAAGCAAGCATTCCTGATTTCCACCCCCAGCCCTTACCAATGAATCCCAGTTGTATACACTGGTGTGTGGGTGTGTGATACTATCATTATCAGTATTTAATTGATGCCTGGGCTCAAAACAGCTTACATCATAAAATATACAATAGCATACATATTAAAAAATGATGCACTCTAATTAAATCAGGATAAAACTTCGGGATGCTCAGCTAAACAACCACAACACAACTAGAAGGGACAGGCAAAAAAAGGAAGGGAAGGGAAGAGAGACAGATGGAGGGACTCTAGAGTGTCATAATGTCTTAAACTGTTGAAGAGCCAAACCATGGAGGTATTTTTTTTTTTTTTTTTTTTTTTTTTTTTTTTTTTTAAAAGTATTGCATGTGCATTGAGGGGGAAAGAGGGAATGGTAGATATCTGACAGATGAAGGGACAGGTATCCTTTGAGATGCTCACTTTGAGAGCCAGTGTAGTGTAGTGGCTAAGAGCAGGTGGATACTAATCTGGAGAACCAGGTTTGGGTCCCCACTCCACCATCTGAGTGGCAGAGGCTTATCTGGTGAACCAGATGCGTTTCCCCATTCCTACATTCCTGCTGGTGACCTTGGGCTAATGACAGTTCTCTCAGAACTCTCTCAGCCTTACCTACGTCACAAGGTGTTAGTTGTGGGGAGAGGAAGGGAAAGGAGCTTGTAAGCCACCTTGAGTCTCCTTGAGTGCACAAGCTAATCTGGTTCCCCATGTAAGCCTCCACAGGTCAAGTGACAGAGCAGGGAATCAAACCCGGTTCTCCAGATTAGAGTGCACCTGCTCTTAACCATTACATCATGCTTTTTAATGTCAGAATGGCCACTAAAGGGTGTGTGTGACAGAGTTGCAAAAGGTGGGGTATAAATCCAAGGTGGGGTATAAATCCAAACCCTTCTTCATCATCGTCATTTATGTGTTTGCTTTTCTAGCACTTTCTTTTCACCCTTTTATATTGTGATTATGGCACTGTGAAAGTGAAGGGAGTCAGCGTGCATTTTGCTTTCTTCCGGTGTTCTCACTCTTCCCCGCCTTCCTTTGCCCACAAAACAACAGTTTCTCCTGCTCTTCCTGCTACCACTTCTGAAGAACTGAGAGGACTTTTTATATTATTTCATTTTCTCACTGAGAAATTGAAATTGACATGAAACTTGCATGTTGAAAGCTCAAGAAAGCAACAGGTGAGCAAAATGGCGGATTGGCTCAGTTAGGGATACTTTGCAGGAGGAGAATTCCATATTTGAACAAAAAAAAAAAACGCAGGAAGAACCCATGCATAAATGGCCAAAGTGTGCACCTGCCTGAAAAGAATGTAAAGAAACAATAGATGACAGAGACACAGAGAGTTGAAAAAAGGTGGAACTAAACAAAAAAACGAAGTTGAGCCAAGGAAGAGACAAAGAAGACATGAAGTTGGACAAACCAAAATAAAACATGGAGCTGAAGAAAGAAAGTGCCAGTAAACAGATGGAGTAGAAAGAGCCAAAGAGGACATAAGTTGAAGAAAGGAGAAATCAAGTAACTTTGGAACTCCCTTGCAAGGGAGATTTGTCTGTCTCCGATCCTGTCATCCACCAGAAGGTGAAGACTTTTTTGTTTTGTTTGCCAGTCCCTTGCTAACTCTGATTAGCCCCCCTCCCTGTTTGTGTGTTTTTATGTTTATATTTCTGTTTTTGTACTCTCTTTTATTTAATTGTTTTAAATATTTTATGGGCATTTGTATTTTAAGTGCTTTTTTCATGTTTGAAATGTCTTAATGTTCGCTGCCTCGGGGACCCTGCATTGGTTGGAAAAGCAGCTTAGAAATGTCTTAAATAAATAAAGCAGGACTGGGGAAAAATCCCATCATGTAGGCCTAGAGACAAGAGGAACCGTGGAAGGAAGGAAGTGGATTGTCAAGGGAGAAGGAGAAGAAGAGTTTGGATTTATACCCCCGCTTTCTCTCCTGTAAGGAGACTCAAAGGTGCTTACATACTCCTTTCCCTTCCTCTCCCCACAACAGACACCCTGTGAGGTGGGTGGGGCTGAGAGAGCTCCAAAGAACTTTGACTAGCCCAAGGTCACCCAGCTGGCATGCGCTGGAGTGCACAAGCTAAGCCTCTTCAGATCAAGTGGCAGAGTGGGGAATCAAACCAGGTTCTCCAGATTAGAGTGCACTTGCTCTTAACCACTACACCACGCTGGGAGGAAGTCAAGGTCTGATAGGTTTGCTAAATCTGCCGTCCAGCCCTAACAGGGCTGCAATTGTGGAAACTTAGGGGTGGATTCGGGAAGGGTGTGATTTGGGGTGAAGAGGGACCTAAGTAGAAGAAGAAGAAGAGTTTGGATTTATATCCCCCCTTTCTCTCCTGTAAGGAGTCTCAAAGGGGCTTACAATCTCCTTTCCCCCCCCCCCCCCAACACACAACAAACACCCTGTGAAGTGGGTGGGTGACGAGCCCAAGATCACCCAGCTGGCATGTGTTGGAGTGCACAAGCTAATCTGGTTCCCCAGTGGCCTCACAGCTCAAGTGACAGAGCAGGGAATCAAACCCGGTTCTCCAGATTAGAGTGCACCTGCTCTTAACCATTACATCATGCTTTTTAGTATCAGAATGGCTACTAAAGGGTGTGTGTGACAGAGTTACAAAATTACATGGTGGATATATAGCACTGTTGTATCTACTCCTATAAATTGAGAACTCAGAGGAAATCAATAAAGTTGATAAGCAGCAGATTGATGATGGGAGACCTCCAAGGAACACCACGGTCATGACACAGAGGCAGGCAATAGCAGAACACCCCCCACCCCCAGAATCTCTTGCCTTGAAAATGCTGCAGGTCATAAATCAACTATGACTTGATGCCAAAAAAAGATGATTCAGGACTGGCAAAAGAAATCTGTTCTGCACCCCATGGGAACTTAATCCCACAAGATGTAGTGGTGGCTGTGAGCTTAGATGGATTCAGATTTCTGGGGGACAGGTCCATCAATTGCTGTTAGCCATGATGGCTATATATAAGATTACCAGTTCTTGGTTAGAAAATACCTGGAGATTTGGGGGAAGGAACCTCAGGAGGGTTGGGTTTGGGGACAGGAGGAACCTCAGCAGTGTATAATGTCATAGAGTCCACAGAAGAAGAAGAAGAAGAAGAAGAAGAAGAAGAAGAAGAAGAAGAAGAAGAAGAAGAAGAAGAAGAAGAAGAAGAAGAAGAAGAAGAAGAAGAAGAAGAAGAAGAGAAGGGAGGGAGGGAGGAGGAGGAGGAGGAGGAGGAGGAGGAGGAGGAGGAGAAGGGGAGGAGGAGGAGGAGGAGGAGGAGGAGGAGGGACTGAGACAGTTCTGAAAAACTGTGACTGGCTGAAGGTCACCCAGCAGGAATGTAGGAATGCGGAAACACATCTGGTTCACCAGATAAGCTTCTGCCACTCAGGTGGAGGAGTGGGGAATCAAACCCAGTTCTCCAGATTAGAATCCACCTGCTCTTAACAACTACATCATGCTGGCTCTGTTGATCAACTGAAAACCAATAGTGATGGCGGAGATCTCCAGATGCCACCTGGAAGTTGGCAGTCCTAGCTATATGGAACTTCCGACTGCAAAGGCAGTGTACCTCTGAATATCACTAGCTGGGGCTAATAACAATAAGGGGAAACTTGGGTTTCCATGCCACCCTTATGAGCTTTCTGGGGATTCTGGATGGCCACTCTGAGAACCAACATGCTTGACTAAATGGTAGTCTAATCCAGCAAAGCTCTTTTTACTATAATTATTCACAAGTGCTGTGTTAGAAGTTAAAATATATTCATAATGTTCACAAACCCCTCTATAGTGTGCATAGGTTACATAGCTTCTTCTTCTCCCAATATCCTTGCCCTCGATGGAAAAAGATTAGGTTGGTGTTTACAAATGCAAGCTTTTGAGCTTCACAGAGATCTTCACCAGGCAAACCAATCCCCTTTCAAGTCTGTTGTTTTATCGCTTTCAGGGCCACAGCAAGTGAGGGGGTGGGGTGAGCATCTGGGAAAAGCCATTTCTCTCCGGAGAAACCGGGCAGCTGTCTTCTCATCAAGGCTGAAATTCAACCCTTGTCAGTGATTGATTTGATTCCGGGTTAAACGTTCCTTTTCAAAGACTTCTGGGCTTTAAAAGCATTATGACTCCCTGGCTAATTAAGAAAAAAAAATATACTGGGGGGCCTATCATAAAATGGGGGAGGGAGAGGGAATTGAGCCATTTTTGGCGTACCCGTTTTCTCTGGATCCTTCTCTGTGGCATGAATCACCGGATAGCATGAACTCAATTAGTTCAGACAGAAGCCTGGAGATAAATCACAATCCCATTAGAGAAACGCATGAGGTTAATTTATGGCTCGAGCTGGCTCCCTCTATCCCCACACGTTTGCTTCTCGGAGATAGCTGAGCTTCAGCTTTATCTCTGCTTCTCACGGGCGGGACACAAAGAGGGCCATAACAGGATCAACCGTTAGCCCCGTTGACCTGCCCACTGGCACCTTACTCCTGATTTACCGATAGGCGTCACGTAAATATATCTTGAGTCCACTCCATCCCTTTATCGTTATGCTCTGGATATTCAGTCAGGAGAGCTTTAACACTCACTAGATGTGATGCCCTTCCATCTGCAATGTTAGATGGTAGATACAAGAAAACACCGTATATTGATAGGCTCTGATCATGTGAGATGGCGGAAATAGGGCCCCTTCCGCACATGCAGAATAATGCACTTTCAATCCACTTTCACAACGGTTTGCAAGTGGATTTTGCTATTTCGCACAGTACAATCCAGCTGCAAAGTGCATTGAAAGTGCATTATTCTGCATGTGCGGAAGGGACCCTCTGTCACATATTTTTCTACGCTGTCCCCTGCATATGGTGATGAGGGCAAAGATGTTTAGCTTTCTCCCAACAGCAACTTTATCTGGTTCAGAGGAAAGCTGCATGAAAATGCTTTTAGAAGATGACCATCCTAACATCACAAGAGTGGCGGCGAAGTTCAGCAGCTATATTGTTAAAAGACGCAGATATAAACAGAGTAATTTAAACGCAAATTAGTGGTAGGCTACTTGGATAATCAATTTTATATCTCAGTTTTATGTATTACTTGTGCTATTAGTTTTGAGATCTGGTTTTATCTTCTGGTTTTAACATTCTTCGTTTGTAAAAATTTTCGTAGTTTGAATAACCTTCCCAAATTTTATCTGGAAATTGTATATTGTGGTTTAACTACATATTTAATAATTTCTGGTCTTTGACCACAATAAAGCTGATTGATTGATTTATAGGTAGAATTTACTTCTATTTCTGAAGAGGTCACAGTTGGTCAGAGATACTTCTGTGCTGAATTACAGGGGGAAGATCCAGTGACCCTTTACCAACATCCCCCCTTGATTGGCTTGAAAGAGATGATACTGAACACTATTTGTGAATAGAGGGAGGGGACAGAGAAAAGGGCCTGGCGTCATTTTCAAAGCTGGCATTGTTGGTATTCCCTTATTCAGTGCAAGCGAAGACTAGAGGCCCCTTCCGCACACGCAGAATAATGCACTTTCAATGTACTTTGCAGCTGTATTTTACTGTGCGGAATAGCAAAACCCACTTGCAAACAATTGTGAAAGTGGATTGAGTCTCTGGAACCAGCAGAAAGGAGCAGCAGTGGACAAGGCAACTGGCCAGGAAGAGCAGAGTGACCTGCTGGTGTTCATTTTGGAGGGCTTTTCTCAAAGCCACATCTTTTAAAACAGTGTATTTTTAACAGGGGTTTGCAGGGGGTTTCTCTTTTTCTCCTTGTAAGGTTGCTAAGAGCTGAGACTGCTGGAGGTGGGGCTTAACAGGGGTTAACAGAGGTTACTCTTTGTCCTGGGCTGCTAAAGGTGGGGCTCCTGAGGTGAGTCATTCAGTCTTTAGTTCAGTCTCTGGAACCAGCGGCGCGCGCCTAGCGGCGCGCGCAATTTCTTCTTCTTTTTTAAAAAATAAATAAATAAATTAATTAATAAGGACATTTTTTGAGGGATAGTAGGTACAGATAGCTCAAAGGGGCACTGACTAAAAGTTTAATATCTAAATATATAAACAAAAGCAGATATGAAGGCAGGAAGCCAGCAGGGGGATGGGGGCTTCCCAGTGTTTTGCACTGAGTGTCACATGTATGACTATCTGCCACTAGGCCAGAAGTCGTGGGTGTGCCCTCGCTGCAATGAGCTCCTGGCATACAAGGAACGTGTCCGTTCTCTTGAAGCCAAGGTGGCAGACCTGGAGAAGCTGAGAGAGGCAGAGAGGGCAACAAACAAGGCTTTCAGGGACCCAGCAGCCGGGTCCCACTCCCAAGGTGACATCTCTTCAGATGGCATGGAGAATGAGAGTCTGGGTGACAGAGGGTGCCAGTCTGCGGTGGGGGAAGATGTTCCCTTAGATGGGACCCCTTCCTTAGTTGGTGGTCAGATATCCTCTCGCACTGAGGATACCCCTCGGGGAGGTGGGGGGCTCCTTGTAGTGGGTGATTCGATCATCAGGAATATAGAGAGTTGGGTTTGTGACAGGCGTGATGACCGCATGGTGACTTGCCTGCCTGGTGCGAAGGTTGCGGATGTCACGCTACGTCTAGATAGGCTGTTAGACAGTGCTGGGGTGGAGTCAGCAGTTGTGGTCCACATTGGTACCAATGACATTGGGAAATGTAGCCGGGAGGTTCTGGAAGCTAAATTTAGGCTGCTAGGAAAAAGGTTAAAATCCAGGACCCCCAAGGTGGCATTCTCTGAAATGCTACCTGTTCCACGCGCAGGGCGAGCTAGGCAAGCGGAGATACAGGGTCTCAATGCGTGGATGAGAAGGTGGTGCAAGGCAGAGGGTTTCAGATTTGTCAGGAACTGGGGAACCTTTTGGGATAAGGCAGGCCTGTACAAAAGGGACGGGCTTCATCTTAACCAAAGAGGAACCAGGCTGCTGGCGCTCAACATTAAAAAGGTGGCAGAACAGCTTTTAAACTGATCCCTGGGGGAAAGCCGACAGGAGCTGAGGTGACTTCGGTTCGGAATACAGAGTCCATGGGGATGCAGACAGAGAAGGAGGTTTTTTTAAATCAACCACATACAAGTGAAGAGCACAGCAATGTGATAAGTGATAGTGTCTACAAAAGGCTAGAGGGCAAAACACATAAATCCCAGGTTAGGGACAGAGACAGAGTATACAAGTGTCTCTATGCTAATAGTAGAAGCATTCAACCTAAAATGGGGGAGCTGGAGTACAGAGTTTTGAAGGAGGACATTGATATAGTGGGCATCACAGAGACATGGTGGAATGAGGAGAACCAGTGGGATGCTGTTATCCCAGGTTACAGGCTCTACAGGAAGGATAGGACAGGGCGTATTGGGGGTGGAGTGGCCCTCTACATCAAAGAGAGCATAGTGTCACATAAAATAGACAATGCAGGGGGAGCTGATTCCCCTACAGAAGCACTGTGGATATCAATACCAGGGGTGAAGCATAGTTTAACATTAGGAATATATTATCGTCCCCCTGACCAAAGCGCACAAGAGGATTCTGAGATGGAAAAAGAAATTAGAGAGGCCAACAAAAGCAAAAATGTCGTGGTAATGGGCGATTTTAACTATCCCCATATAAACTGGAAAAATGCATGTTCAGGTCATAGTAAGGAGAGAACATTCCTGGATATGCTAAATGACTGTGGCTTAGAGCAGATGGTTGTAGAACCAACCAGGGGAGATGTGATCCTAGATCTAATTCTATGTGGGACCCAGGACCTGGTGCGGGAAGTCAGTGTTGTTGAGCCGATAGGGAACAGCGACCACAATGCTGTCAGATTCAGTATCTCTGCATGCGAACAAGTGACAACTACTAATGTAGTTACATTCGCCTTCAGAAAGGGAAATTTCTCAAAGATGAGGGGGATAGTGCGCAGGAAGCTGAAAGGGAAAATCAAGAGAGTCAAAAATGTCCAAGATGCTTGGAGGTTATTTAAAAACACAGTCACAAAAGCTCAGCTGGAATGTGTTCCGCAGGTTAGGAAAGGCAGCGCCCAGTCCAAAAGAAAGCCACCATGGTTAACAAGGGACGTTGAGGAAATTATTAGGAAAAAAAAGATGTCTTTTAGAAAATGGAAGTCCAACTTAACTGATAAAGAATACCAGAGAGAACACAAATGGTGGCAAAAGAGAAGCAAGTTAGCTGTAAGGGAGGCAAAAAAGGATTATGAGGAACACATGGCTGTGAACATCAAAACCAGCAACAAACAGTTCTTCAAGTACATCAAAAGCAGGAAGCCAGCAAGGGAAGCGGTAGGCCCGTTAGATGACAAAGGAACAAAGGGTGTGCTAAAAGATGACAGGGAGATTGCAGAAAAGCTGAATGAATTCTTTGCATCTGTCTTCACCCAAGAGGAGGTGAGGAAAATTCCTGCACCTGAACCAAGCTTCTTAGGAGGCGAATCCGAGGAACTAACAAAGATAGTGGTAGACAAGGAAGAAGTTCTGGCAGCCATTGATAAACTAAATGTTACCAAATCCCCTGGCCCAGATTGCATTCACCCAAGAGTTCTTAAAGAGCTCAAGCATGAAATTGCTGATCTTCTCACTTTAATATGCAACTTATCCTTGAAATCAGGCTCCATCCCTGAAGACTGGAAGATGGCCAATGTCACACCAATCTTTAAGAAAGGATCTAGGGGGGACCCGGGAAATTACAGGCCAGTCAGTTTGACATCTGTTCCTGGTAAATTAGTAGAATCTGTCATTAAAGATAAAATTATAAAACATGTAGAAAAGCAAGACCTGCTGAGAAAGAGTCAGCATGGCTTTTGCAGAGGCAAATCCTGTCTTACAAACTTACTAGAGTTCTTTGAGGATGTAAACAGGCATGTGGATAAGGGGGAACCAGTGGACATTGTCTACTTGGATTTCCAAAAGGCTTTTGACAAAGTTCCTCACCAGAGACTATTGAGAAAACTCAGCAATGAAGGAATAAGAGGGGAAGTCCTCCTATGGATTAAAAACTGGTTGAGAAACAGGAAGCAAAGAGTGGGTGTAAATGGGAAATTCTCACAATGGAGAGATGTAGGGAGTGGTGTCCCCCAAGGATCCGTATTGGGACCAGTGCTCTTTAACCTATTCATAAATGACCTGGAAGTAGTGGTGGGTAGCGTGGTGGCCAAGTTTGCAGATGATACCAAATTATGTAGGGTGGTGAGAACCACAAAGGATTGCGAGGAGCTCCAAGCGGACCTTGATAAATTAGGTGAGTGGGCTAAGAAATGGCAAATGCAGTTCAATGTAGCAAAATGCAAAGTGATGCACATAGGGGCAAAAAATCCAAACTTCACATACACGCTACAGGGGTCAGTGCTATCAGTCACAGACCAGGAAAGGGATTTGGGCGTCTTAGTTGATAGTTCCATGGGAATGTCAACTCAATGTATGGCAGCTGTGAAAAAGGCAAACTCTATGCTGGGGATAATTAGGAAAGGAATTGAGAATAAAACTGCAAAGATTGTCATGCCCTTATATAAAGCTGTGGTGCGACCGCACTTGGAGTACTGTGTTCAGTTCTGGTCGCCACATCTCAAAAAGGATATTGAAGAGATAGAAAAAGTGCAGAGAAGGGCGACAAGGATGATTGAGGGACTGCAGCACCTTCCTTATGAGGAAAGGCTGCAGCGTTTGGGACTCTTTAGTTTGGAGAGGAGACGTCTGAGGGGGGATATGATTGAAGTCTATAAAATTATGCATGGGGTAGAAAATGTTGACAGAGAGAAATTTTTCTCTCTTTCTCACAATACTAGAACCAGGGGGCATTCATTGAAAATGCTGGGGGGAAGAATTAGAACTAATAAAAGGAAACACTTCTTCACGCAACGTGTGATTGGTGTTTGGAATATGCTGCCACAGGAGGTGGTGATGGCCACTAACCTGGATAGCTTTAAAAGGGGCTTGGACAGATTTATGGAGGAGAAGTCGATTTATGGCTACCAATCTTGATCCTCTTTGATCTGAGATTGCAAATGCCTTAACAGTCCAGGTGCTCGGGAGCAACAGCCACAGAAGGCCATTGCTTTCACATCCTACATGTGAACTCCCAAAGGCACCTGGTGGGCCACTGCGAGTAGCAGAGAGCTGGACTAGATGGACTCTGGTCTGATCCAGCTGGCTTGTTCTTATGTTCTTATGTTCTTAATCTGCATTATTCTGCATGTGTAGAAGGGGCCTAGGCTATGACTGCTCTTTTCCTTCCTGCGGGGCGTCAAACCCGGTTCTCTAGACTAGAGTGCACTTGCTCTTGACCACTACAGCATGCTGGCTTTTAAAGGCAAAAGATGTTCTCTGCATAGCAACCTTGGACTTCCTTGGGGGTCTGCCATCCAAGTACTAACTAAGGCCAACCTGGCTAGTTTCCACGAGCTGATGAAATTGGGCTAGGCTGGGTCATCCGGGTCAGGGCAGTCCTACACATGCCACCTTCCTTATTCAGCTGCGTGGTCCCTGTCTCCCATCACAAGCACCTGAGATAATTCACTTGTGCAGGAACTAAATGCAACCATCGTGAAACGACGGCTTGCTCGGTCCCATTTTAATAAACCTCAGGAGCTTTCCTTGTGTCAGTGACGTTATGTTATTTTAAAAGCCCAGGAAAAAAAAGAAGAAATGATTAAATCCAGCCATTGCCGGGAACGGATTTTAACGAGACTCTTTGGGAGGATGGAGGAGAAGCGACTCCCATTCTGCACAACTGTGACAAGTTCCCAGCTTGGAGATCACGGAGGGCAGAGTTTTTGTGCAAGTCCAGTTTTAATAAATGAGGGTTTCCTATAGCGTGTACTGAAGCAGTATGTAGGGGAGCTACATACTGGAGATCAGAGGTGGGATCCAGCAGGTTCTCACAGGTTCCCGAGAGTAGGTTACTAATTATTTGTGTGTGCCGAGAGGAGGTTACTAATTGGTGATTTTGCCACATGATTTTTGCCCCTCCTCTCAGCAATAGCGCGCAGAACTTGAAGCAGTCTAGCAGGAGGTACACCGCCGTGCGTGGCAGCCTGTGCCTGCGTGCATTCGTTTCCCGCCCAAGGACCGGTGCAGCGGCTGCACCCTTGCCACAGCCCCACCCAGGAATGCCCCACCCCCAGAATGCCGGGCCACGCCCCCGGAATGCCCCGCCCAGCCCCATTGGCGCTACGCCACAGTTCGAATCCCACCACCATGGGAACCTGTTACTAAAATTTTTGGATCCCACCACTGCTGGAGATCCACAGAAATTACAACTGATCTCCAGACTACAGAAATCATTTCCCCTAGACTCGAAGAATGGATTGTGTGGCATTATAGCCTGATAAGGTCCTGACGTGAACTTCAGAAATAGCAGCAGGAAGAACATACCCTCCTGCCCCAGAGGGGGGGATGCTTGCACAGTGGACTGTTCCATTCCACCAACTGGCTTTGTGACTGGGGAAATGGGGGGGACTTTACTTGCAGAGAATGGAGCAGTCCACTGCTTGCAAACAAAAGCTTAAAGAAACCCCAAACTTTTCAGCTTTTTCGCCTTTGCTGAATAGCCTGGGTGTTTTTCGGTAACCCCCCCCGAAAAACCCTATAAGGCGCAGGTGTCAAACTCGCGGCCCTCCAGATGTTATGGACTACAGTTCCCATCATCCCCTGCCAGCATGAATGAATATGTACAGCTGGTTGTTACTTAATAAAGATTTTTTAAAAAGAAAATGCTGGGGGATGAATTGGGGCTAATAAAAGGAAACATTTATTCACGCAACACGTGAATGGTGTTTGGAATATGCTGCCCACAGGAGGTGGTGATGGCCACTAACCTGGATAGCTTTTTGATCTGAGATTGCAAATGCCTTAGCGAACCAGGTGCTTGGGAGCAGCAGCAGCAGAAGCAGCAGGCCATTGCTTTCACATGCTGAATGTGAGCTCCCAAAGGCCTCTGGTGGGCCACTGCGAGTAGCAGAGTGCTGGACTAGATGGACTCTGGTCTGATCCAGCAGGCTCTTCTTATGTTCTTATGTTCTTATGTTCTTATGAGGCAGCAATGGCAACCATCTAGTAGGCCTCCCTTCCCCTCCCTTTTCCCAATTCATTCTCTTCCATTTTTGCTTAAACTCTGGATGCAAATGAGTGAGAATTATTGGAGTAACCTATAAACAAGAAGGAAGGAAGGAAGGAAGGAAGGAAGGAAGGAAGGAAGGAAGGAAGGAAGGAAGGAAGGAAGGAAGGAAGGAAGGAAGGGAAGGAGGAAGAAAGGAAGAAAGGGAAGGAGGAAGGAAGGAAGGAAGGAAGGAAGGAAGGAAGGAAGGAAGGAAGGAAGGAAGGAAGGAAGGAAGGAAGGAAGGAAGGAAGGAAGGAAGGAAGATGAACAGTTGGGGGACGGATTTCACCTAGAATCTATGGTACACCAGAGTTTGCTCTCTGTAGCTGCAACTCTTTCAAGGGAACTGATTTCTGCATTCTGGTGAATAGTTATGATTCCAGGAGAATCCCAGTTCCCACTTGCAAGCAACACAGACAGAACTCAGACTAAGACTTGGGCTGTTTCTGCACGGCCACGCTGCGGGGGGGTGTCGGCGTAAACGACACCGATGCACCCCCCCGGGACCATTCGCACAGACAGTCCCGATAGGGGTGGGGAAGACGGTGCAGCCTATGCAGAGTCTGCGCCGTCCCCCAAATGCCTTACCATCCCTCCGACCTTCCGGTGCATTGCACAGGCCAGGGGACACACACCCCTGCCCTGCGCAACAGCTCTGGAGTCACAGGGCAGGGGGGGCGTGTCCCCTGGCCTGTGCGACACGCTGGATGGACGGAAGGACGGTAAGGCATTCGGAAAACGGGGGGGGGGGATGGTGCCTTCCAGCCACTGCCGTTCCGAAAAATCTAGCTCAGGGAGCAGCGCCAGCCATGCGAACCGTCTCCCAGGGATGCTGTTTTTAGCATCCCTGGGACGCTGTATTTGACCCGTGCGGAAAGGGCCTTGGAGTTTGAAACTGATGCACACTTTTGCAACAAAGCTTTTAAAAGGCACTGGATTGCCCAAGCATCACTTGGTGTGTTTTCTATACATTTCCTGTTGCTACATTTCCTATTGCTTTTCACACGGTCAGGGTCTGGTGGTGGTCAAAGCACCTTTATAGGAAAGCAGGCTATGCTAATATTTGAGGAGCCCTGGTGAGAAAGACTCTCCTCCTCGTCGGCTATGCCATCCCCCACACGGCCCCAGCGTCCTGGCTTTCACCTGGCCATCAACATCTGCAACCTAGGAGGAGTCACTGTGATTTATGACCCAGCCAGTGACCTCTGTTAACAACCACTGCATGGAGTATTTCCAGCCTCTCGTTTGCTTCTGTCCCTGGCTACCTTTTCTCGGACCCTGCTAGGTGGCTTCCTGACTCCCGCGTGCCGATGTGAGGGAGATGGATTTTAGATTTTCTACCTCAGCACATGTTCGTTTTGCAAGAGTTTGCGATGTTATTGAGGATATTGGCTCAGTTCACAGATAGTGCAAAACTGTGGCTGGCAAGTTGTGAAAAGAATCTGTCTCATAGACAGTCACTGAAAGCACAGCTTGTTGGATTTGACAGCCTTGCATGCAGGAGGCACAGAGTTCTGGGAGAACTCAGCAAACATTATAAAACTGACAGTTGGAAAGATGTTTAGTTTTATGTTAACTAAAGCTATGCAAAAGCTTCTGACTGGAACTTCAATTCTGTAAATGATGCTTGTTATTGGTAACTAAATTGTAACCGAATGATGAGTTGTAAATGTATACAGTGGAACCTCGGTTTTCATTGCCTTCGGTTTTCATCGGTTTCAGTTTTCATCGATTTTTTTCAGTGAAAATTTTGTCTCGGCTTTCATCGATTTGCAGTAAGGTGCAGGGGTGTGTGGAGAAAAATCACCCGGACAAAGCTGTTGCAGGCCGTGTCTGCAACTTGTTTAATGACAATGTCTTGCCCCCTTTCAGACAAATCTTAAAGAGGCGTCAGAAACAGACCTCTTGGGACAGCTTTCTGGGGCGACGTTGGTCCGCTGGCTCTGAAGCTGGTCCTAGTGTTATTGTTTGTGTCTGTTTTCAGCATTAAACACTATGTTTATTCACCAAAAATTGTTTATGGTATGTTTTTTGGAGTGCCTAGAATGGATTAATTGGATTTACATTGATTCCTATGGAAAAGTTTGCCTCAGTTTTCATCGGTTTCGGTTTTCATCGATTCTTTTCGGACAGATTACCATCGAAAACCAAGGTTCCACTGTAAGTGTTACTTTGTTTATGTATTTTTTTCTCTCAGTATAAGTTCTTTTTTAAATGATTTCTGACGTAAAAAGCCTGGTAATATACCTGTTGACATTCATGGCTTGTGCCAAAAAAAGGTGGTTGCCGCTAGCTTTTCTAGCAGCCAAAAAGGGTCAGAGGACAGCCCCAGGAAACAAGCCAGGATTATGTCCTGCCTTTTCAAGATCTACTGGCTGCAGGAGAACTACTTGGCCCCTTTGTTTTTAGCCTTCTTGACACTGTAACACTATATTTTGCTGAAGGACCTTTGAAAGAGCTACTAACCTCAACGTGAGGCCTGCAGTTCGCCCAAAATTACTAAGAACCTCCCAACTAGAGAATAGTTCCCCTTGAGAAAATGGCAACTTCTGATGGTGGACTCAGTGGCATCACATCTCCACTGAGATCCTTCCCATTCTCAAACTTTACGCTCCAAGCACCGCCCCCAAATCTCCAGGAATTTCTCAAGCTGGAGTTGGCTGCCCTAACTTGGGTGAAAAACAGGGTAGCCAAGTCCCCTGTGGTCACTGGCAGGGGATGGGTGGACTGGGTTCCCAGATCCAGGTTGGGAAACTCCTGGAGATTTGGGAGAAAAGGTTGTGGTCACTGTTTTAGAGCTCATGTAACCCCTATGTTCAGAATGGGTTGACCCAGAAAGGGGTGGAGACTCAAAGCAGCAGGAAGCAAGGCTATCAGGCTGGGACCTTGATTTAATTCTTTATAAGCTCTTAACACCTTGTTTAAGGTAACTGCAAAGTTGTTGGGAACTAGTGGGGAGGGAGTTGTTTATTTTTTGCTATATTTGTAAATGTTAGTATTTATTGTTTCAGGGCTTGCTATGTATGTAGTTGATGGGAGTTCGTTTGGGGACCTTCATCATCTTGGATCCCATTCACCAAGCCTCTGAAGTCTTCATAAGCCAACCACCAGCAGGAAGAATTGGACATGGCATTTATCAGTAGATTGTCAAGATAGGGACTTGAAATGCAACCTAGAAGGACTGTAAATTGTTAATGTTAAATGTAAATGTTAAAAGTGTTATTTGTTAAGGAAGTAAACCATTTTGTTTTAAAATTTAATTCTTTGCAACTCCTTCCAAGTTCTACCCCACAGAACCCACAGTTAGAGGTTACACTCACAGTTGATATTCCGTGCTCTACTAAGAGCAGAACTGAGTGGAAGATGAAGGGTTAAGCCCCTTCTCCCTTCCTTGCATGGCCTCAAGGCAAATTGAGGCTGCATGAGTTTGTGATTTTCATTATGTGAGCAAAGGAGATCTGTGTGAGTGTGTTGTGTGACTGTGTCCATTGGACCCCAATGTCACCATCAAGAGCAATTAAATTGATAGGTTGTTGTAGACTGTAGCAGATGTTATGCAGAACACTCCATCTTCTACTAACCAAGCACCAGTGAAGGGGGTGGGGGGTTGACTCCCTTGGCCCTGTATCACCAACCCCATCAACCTGTCACATTTCCTACAGAGGCCAAGGTTTATCTTCATTTCACAGATGAGGCAAGCTGATGTTGCCAGGAATGAATACAATGGAGCTGTTTGGAGACCAATGTCTGGCTAAGCAGCGGCACCCTTTTAACAGCACGAATGACAAAGTCTCGCAGAGCCTGCCCTAATTGCTGGTGTATGGAACAGATTACAGGTCTACTCGTATGGCAGAGGCCCACGAGGCTCTGTTTTAGCTCTCCCTTGGAGGAGCTTGATTCTTCCTGGCACCAAACACCGGGTCTTCCCGCACAAGCACGGCAGCATCGAGCGCCCAGCTGTTTTTCTTCCTTTGGCTCTTCCTTTCCTCCTTACCATCTCCAGCGGTTCCAAAGCACACAATGTAAATAGCCGGTTTTATTCCAAAGGCATTATTAGTCAGGCTTCTTGGAGGGGGCCAGCGTCCCAAGCACCTACCCTGATAAGGCCCTTCCAGGTTTTGTACTCGTTTTAGCCAAACTAGGCTAGAAAATGGGGGACGAAAGGCATTTTTATTGTGTGTTAAAACATCTCGCTCGTGCCCACATCTATAAACCGCTGGGCCGAGTTCCTGGTGGAGTTTATAGAGTTCAAAACGGAAGTGCTTTGAAATGCTTAAATGTTAAGCAAACACAAGAAGGCATTTCTATTCTTTGCCATCCAATATGTTTTTCTTCTCTCCAGGAGAGCTTTCGTTGGCATTTTGGGGTTGGCTGGTCTTCTAGCTTTGAACACCTTGTATGTTGCAGGCTGACGTGAGTTTGTATCAAGTCTGTTCATTCAGCACACGCAAAATAATGCGTTTTCAAACCACTTTCACAACTGTTTGCAAGTGGATTTTGCCATTCTGCACAGCTTCAAAGAGCACTGAAAGCAGTTTGAAAGTGCATTATGTTGGGAGATCCACACCTGGTGCGTGTGTATCCCTTGAAAAGTAGCAGAGTGGCACAGAGGCTAAACACAGGGAAGCTTACCTGGGTACAAACACGTGGTTGAGCTTGCTAGAGAGAACTTCAGACACAAAAGAAAGTCAGAGTCATTTGTAGTTTCTTATCTAATAAAAAGAGTATTTATTAGTGAACTCCATTCTGGATAGAAAGGTGTAGAGATAGGTTCACTATCTAGTCTAATCTAGCTGGATGGAGGCGGATGCGTAGGAGACACATCCTCTCCCTAGGCATGGTGAATGTAAGAGTAAAATGGAGAGGGTCCGAGAAGAAGGCGGAAGCAAGGGAGGAAGTCCCTAAGATATCAGTCTACATCAAAGGGATAGACTCAGCATGATAGAGTAAAGGTGACAAATTCCTAAGTCCCTATCTAGCCACTAGCTCGCTAGTAAAAACCCCTTCTGTAGGATGAGGCAGGAAACAGCGTACAGTCCCTTTCTTCCAACACATTATTCTACATGTGCGGAATGAGCCTCAGTTTCATAGTACCCAAGCAGCATCAGCCCAAATCAAACTGTTTTGTGTCTCTGCTCTGCTGTTCAAATGAGTTGGTCTGGACATAGAGCAGGGGTCACTGGATGAGTGGGTGAGGAGAGGTGGTTATGAATTTCCTGCTTTGTGCAAGGGTTGGACTAGAGGACCTTTGGGCTTCCTTCCAGCTCTATGCCCCCTTCCGCACATGGAGAATAATGCACTTTCAATTAACTTTCAC
Organism: Sphaerodactylus townsendi; assembly: GCF_021028975.2. NCBI lineage: Eukaryota > Metazoa > Chordata > Lepidosauria > Squamata > Sphaerodactylidae > Sphaerodactylus > Sphaerodactylus townsendi. The sequence continues at coordinate 15,443,130 of NC_059439.1, read as the reverse complement.
AATTGTTTGCAAGTGGATTTTGCTATTCTGCACAGTGAAATCCAGCTGCAAAGTGTATTGAAAGTGTATTATTTTGCATGTGCAGAAGGGAGCAACTGTCTGATCTCCACAGAGGCAAACTCATGACGGTGAAGAGAAGGTGTTGCTTCAAAAGCGTATCATGAGCAGAGGGAGAAGAAAGTACAAAACAGATACAAGGGTCAATTTCCCACTGAAAATTTAATCTAGATACAACCAAGTTTCAAAAGAATCGGCACCTTTTCATCCAGGTTCCAACAGCCTCACTGCAGCATGTTTCTAGTGAAGACATCTAGCCCTGCCCCCGGGGGGGGGGGGTTGCCTGCTGTCATGGGGTGCAATTGTTAAGCTAGCAGCACCAAAATTTCAGAGTATCTTTAGGAGACCCTTCTGATGATACCACCCAGGTTTGGTGAAGTTTGGTTCATGGAGGCCAAAGTTATGGACCTTCAAATGTGTAGCCCCCATCTCCTGTTAGTTCCCATTGGGAACCCTTCTAGGCACAAGGAGCAACCCAGCAAGAACCAAGGGATGGAACCAGTATTACTGTCAGACCCAGGAGTGTTTGTGTTACATGCTGGCTTTCATTGCCCTTTCTTACGTTGGAACAAGAGCTCCTGGTAGTTGGAGTTTATTCCTAATCGTATTTAGCAGAGTGCACGGTAGGCTGAAAAGCACAGCAGAAGACTTACCTCATGTGCATGCGTGTGATGAATCCCAATGTGCAGCAAGCTTACACAAAAGAAACTCGGAGTCAGTTGTAGTTTCTAATCTAATAAAAAGAGTATGTATTAGTGAACTCCATTCTGGATAGAAAGGTAGGTAGATAGGTTCACTAAACTATCCTATTCTAGCTGGATGGTGATGGATGCACAAAGCACCCATCCTTCCTCTAGGCATGGTAAAAGAAAGATGGAGAAGTTCAAGAAGAAGGCGGAAGGAAGGAAGTCCTTGAGAGTATCAGTCTAACATCAAAGGGATAGAACCAGCATGATAGAGTAAAGGTGACAATTCCTAGGTCCCTATCTAGCCACTGGCTATCTAGCAAAACCCCCTCTGTAGGTTGAGGCAGGAAACAGCGTAAAGTCCTTCTCTTCCAACATCTTACACATTCAGGGTAATGCTGATCACCACTTTGGGGCCAGGAAGGAATTTTCCTCCAGGCCAGATTGGAGAAGAATCCTGGATTGGGGTGCTGTGTGGTTTCCGGGCTGTATGGCCGTGTTCTAGCAGCATTGTCTCCTGACGTTTCGCCTGCATCTGTGGCTGGCATCTTCAGAGGATCTGATGGTAGGAATGGAAAGTAAGTGGAGTATATATACTGTGAGGTGAAAAGGTGAGGCCTTCTGAATAGAGTAGCCTGGCATGTGAGTCACAGAGAAGTCTGTAGCATGGGAGTAACAATGAAGCTAGCAAGGTCAATAGTTGAATGGATCTGAATAGAAGTATCCTGGTCTTTGTTCCCTTTGAGTGCTATAGTCTATAGTTGTCCTGCGTTTGTGTGGAGCTGATCAGTCACTGTCTTGATTCTAGAGTTTTTCTAGAGTTGTGAACTTCCTGCATCATGCAGGGGGTTGGACTAGATGATCCTTGAGGTCATTTCCAGCTCTATGTTTCTGTGTCACTTCCTGCTTGTGGTGGCCCTAAGAATGAATGACCTTCAGAATGTCCTATCATCAGCTATCTTGCAAACTGAAGGCACGGCTTCCTTTGCTGAGTCAATCTATCTCCCATTGGGTCGTCTTCTTTTCTTACTGTCTTCAACTTTCCTTAGCAAGCTGACCTGGGTTCAAATCCCCGTTCAGCCATGAAACTCATTGACTCAAGGCCCCGTCACTTTCTCAGCCTAATCGAGTGTCTGTGGAGAACAGCAAGGAAAGCAGTGTACAGGCATCGTGTCATATTTTCTTTTTTTTAAGGTCAAGAGACGTGGGTTGCAGAGAAATAAATACATGGCTTTTTTCCCATTTGCTCTCTGCACGCTCAGATATTAATGACGCGGTTTTCTCCCTTTGGACCAGATTGCCCATACACAATGCCAACTTCAAAAGCTCCGAGAGAATAAAGGGTTGGATCCTACCAAGTTTTCTCCTAGCAGCTCCTTTGGACCGTCAAAAGGGCTATGTTGGAATGGTGCAACCTGGGGGAGCAAATGTCATGGGGAACAGGGACTCGAAGGGGCAAATTTAGGCAAGTGGAATGAGCAAGCTAGCAGAATTTAACCCTATCTGTTTTTTAAAAAAACCAGCTTGGTGCAACAAATTATATGGCTTTTGCTCTTCTGTGCCTCCAAAGAGGATGCCGTAAATCAAATGGGGTTCAACAAAACATCCTCCAGTCTTTGCGCAGAGTTCATGCCCTCCACCATTTCATGGAGGCAGATAGGGATGGTTTTGTCAGCTTGAAAGGCCCCTCGGCTCGCACCGCTGTTCTCCCCCACAGCCCTTTGGTGAAGCCTCATCAGCAATACGACACGCAGGCTCTGTTCATGTACTGCACACGGAGCTCTGAAGCAAGGCACGCTCCTCAAAGGTGCAGGAGGGGTTACTTTTTTTTTAGAGAATGCTGTTAGATGCTTAATACTGTCATGGCAGCAAGCCAGCAATTCCTTTGTTAAGCTAACAGCTGAGAATGGCCGGCTGTGCTTTCATCAATGAGAGCTAATGGCTAAGAGATGGTTTCCTGATAAGGCAGAATGGGTGCTTTGAATGATTTGCCCATCAGAGCTTCAAGAGGGTGGCACACATACCCTCTGCAGAAAAGAAAGGGGCAGGTGAAGAACTGAAGATGACGAGATGGAAAGAGAAAGAGAGATTAATAGGCTTCATGGTGGACAGCCTGAGATGCTCTCTCTCTCTCTCTCTCTCTCTCTCTCTCTCTCTCTCTGTGTGTGTGTGTGTGTGTGTGTGTGTGTGTGTGTGTGTGTGTGTGTGTGTGTTTGTGTGTATGAAAGAGAGAGAGAGAGAGATGGGGTAGCAAATATACTGTTTTGGAAGAGTGCTTAGTTGTGTCCACTTACACACTGTTTATGCATTTGTAAAGTGTGAGCTCCCTTCCGCATATGCAGAATAATGCACTTTTGATCCACTTTCAATGCACTTTGCAGCTGGATTTTCATTGTGCTGAATAGCAAGATCCACTTGCAAACCGTTGTGAAAGTGGATTGAAAGTGCAGTATTCTGCAAGTGTGGAAGGGACTTGGGACTCCTTTGTCTTTAGGGGGTGCTCCCCCCACCCCCATGGTTTCCCAGGACAAAAGGGAAGTGAGGAGGCAGCCCTCAGGCCTGGCCTTAGAATTCAAACAAAGAGGGCGTTCTGGCACCCTACATTTTTGATCCAAGACTCCATTGAAACAGGGGCATCCAGAATCACAACCAGGCTCCTGGCAGTTGGTCCTAGTGTTTATTTCACCCTCTCCAGAGTTGGAAGCTGGTGAGAGACTCTGGGTAAGGTGGGATCTAGGGGGGATCAAGAGGACACACACCCCGGGTGGGAAGCATGCAAAGGGGTGTGTGTGGCAGCAACAGATTATATAAACACAAATGTGTATATAATATGGGGGTGTCAATTTAAACTCCCCCCTTCAAAAATGCAACCATTCATTTTCAAAGGACAGCTTAAAAGGCAAAAAGAAATCATGGCAACATAGGGAGAACTGGTTGTTGTGGTTTTTCCGGGCTGTGTGGCAGTGGTCTGGTAGATCTTGTTCCTAACATTTCACCTGCATCTGTGGCTGGTATCTTCAGAGGTGTATCATAGAGAGAAGTGTGTTACACAAAGTGTGTTACACAAAGTGTGTTACATACTTCTCTCTGTGATACACTTTGAAGATGTTGGACAGATGCAGGCGAAACGTTAGGAACAAGATCTACCAGACCACGGCCACACAGCCCAGAAAACCCACAACAACCAGTTGAATCTGGCCACGAAAGCTTTCGACAATACATAGGGAGAACCATTTACTAGGACTAAAGTAACAGAAAATTCTGATAGACCCAGGAAAATAGGATATGTAGCTTCTCCCTGTTTAATGTGATCCACGAAAGGTCTTTAAATGGTAACATTTGTAGACAAAACCCAAACTTCCAGATCACCTACAGGTACTGAAAATAAAAACGACATGGCCTTATGATAATAGGTTTTCTTTTACAAATTACCCCAACTGAAAATCCCTTTTGAGTGCACTCTCCCATTCGTCTTCCTCCAGGCTGCCTTTATCCACATAAGCAGCTGTGGTATCTGAGTCATCCATTCCATTTTCCTTCCAGGTAAACGTTACATAATGACCTGGGAGGAGAAAACCATGCCTTCGTTGGGGCGATTGTGGTGTTTGTGTGTGTGTGCGTGTTCAATCGGATTTGGCTTTAGTCCAAGAAGTTCTTCAGGGAACTTGAACCTTCTTTATGTCCCAAGAAATCCTGCCAAAGGTATCACCTAATTTGTATGATCAGAAAAAGGAATCATAATCATAAAACTGAACCCCACTTTGCATTTTTAAAAAAAAGCTGTGCAGCATTTGGGAAATGGATCTCCGGTGGCATTTGGAGAGCATTCGAGAGACTCTTTCATGTCAGTTCTGTTAAGGCCACAGGCAGAAGAGGCCAAGAATGCATTTGGGAGGGAGGGAGGGTCTAATGTCCTCCTGCTTCCCTGTATCTGCAGGTCCTGAAGACTGAACCTCAAACCAGACCTATGTGTGATCAGGGGACTCTGCTGTATCCTTGTTCATTCCTATTGCCTACTGGATGGCCCAAGCTAGCCTGATCTTGTCAGATCACAGAAGGTAAGCAGGATTGGTCCTGGTTAGTGCTTGGATGGGAGACTATCGCGGAATACTATGGTTGCTAAGCAGAGGCAAACCACCCTTGTTCATCTCTTGCCCTGAAAACACTGAACATGTAACACTGATTATGCAGCTTCAGTGTTACATACATATGCTAAAATGGGCGGATTCCACTTAACACATGCAAATTACACTTGCAAATTGCCCCCTTAACACTTTTAACCAATGCAAATGGTTCTTTCTCCCACCCTGGACATTCCACAGGTATATGTACTCCACTTGCTTTACTGCCATCAGATCCTCTGAAGATGCCAGCCACAGATGCAGGGAAAACGTCAGGAGAGAATGCTACTGGGACATGGCCATTCAACCCAGAAAACCCACAACATCCGAGTGATTCCGGCCGTGAAAGCCTTCGACAATACAAAGAACCGGGGTGTTGTGGGGTTTTTTGGCCTGTATGGCTATGTTCCAGTAGCATTCTCTCCTGACATTTCGCCTGCAACTGTAGCTGGCATCTTCAGAAACCTTTCCATGATCCGAGCAGTTAAAGCAAAAGATTTGCAAGAACTCAGGGCATTTATGCACGTACTACTTACCCTGTGGCTGTTTGCTTTGCAGTGGGTTTTTCCCATGGTTTTTTGTTTACACAGAGGTTCTCCCACTGCAAAAAGCCGATCCACCGTTTGCCTGCCCACCACTTCCTTGGGCAACTTGTATTTGGGGAGGTGACCTGCCACTTCTTTTGCCATCTTAGTGTTACTTTGCTAGACCATGTCACTTTCATGTCAATATCACAGGGTCTGTCACTCTGATGTTAAAACAATAAAATAAAGAAACCCCATTTGGCCCCTTCCACACACGCAAAATAATGCATTTTCAAACCACTTTCACAATTGTTTGCAAGTGGATTTTGCCATTCCGCACAGCTTCAAAGAGCACTGAAAGCAGTTTGAAAGTGCATTATTCTGCATGTGCGGAATGAGCCTTTGATTGTTGTAAAAAGGTGGCCTGAGGAGTGGGAGGAACTGCTTTGCTGTGGGTGGGGGAAGATGGGAAGGAGTGAGAAAACCCAAAGATAGCTTAATACATGGTGTCTCCTTCACTTTCCCTGTGAAGTCTATAAAATTATGCATGGGGTAGAAAATGTTGACAGAGAGAAATTTTTCTCTCTTTCTCACAATACTAGAACCAGGGGGCATTCATTGAAAATGCTGGGGGGAACAATTAGGACTAATAAAAGGAAACACTTCTTCACATAACGTGTGATTGGTGTTTGGAATATGCTGCCACAGGAGGTGGTGATGGCCACTAACCTGGATAGCGTTAAAAAGGGCTTGGACAGATTTATGGAGGAGAAGTCAATCTATGGCTACCAATCTTGATCCTCCTTGATCTCAGATTGCAAATGCCTTAGCAGACCAGGTGCTCAGGAGCAGCAGAAGGCCATTGCTTTCCCATCCTGCACGTGAGCTCCCAAAGGCACCTGGTGGGCCTCTGCAAGTAGCAGAATGTTGGGCTAGATGGACTCTGGTCTGATCCAGCAGGCTAGTTCTTATGTTCTTATGAAGAGAGATAAAAAGTTGCACCTTTTGGAAACTGTGGGGATTCTCTGATCTGAGTGTGAGGTGAGTGCTGACGAGGGAAAAATGTGTGCATAACTGAGAAGCAAACCTGAAAGCTCCAACTAGCTTTTCAAAACCTGAGCAGTTCAAGTGAAGGAAGGAAGTTGCTGTTGCTCTGCAAGGGTGAAAGACGAGCCAAGCCTGTTGCAAGATCAACTGCAGCAAAGTTTAGAATCTGCCAACAGAGCAGAACAGCAACAAAATGTGAGTTAGATGCCTGAACTCTTACCAGTCAATGAAGTTCTGTGAGTACACATCAGAGCGAGGAAGCCTGCAATTTCCTCTCCTGGTCTTTCAGTCATGGGTCAATATGAAAGCCGACAAATAGTATTTTCATATTGCAGCTGGATTAGGTATTTGGAAAGGGGAAACAACCTTTTCATCAGAGTTTTTTGTTGTGTGTGGAACTCCGCCGAATGAATTTAGTGAGGAATTCAGTTTAATGAGCCATTCATCCTGAGCGGCTTTCTGAGTTGTCTGACTGTCAAAGAAAGGATAGGAGAGAACTCTACTAGGTCAAGTTGACTTGACTTTTTGGGCAAATCATCTGGAACTATTGCTGTATAAATAATGCTTATGGGGCACCGGAACTCCGCACTGTAAATCTAGATCACAGATGTGCCTCTCTGCCTCTGGGCAGGAGGTCAGACTCAATGGCCTTTGGGAAATCTTGATTAGGGATTCCTCTCATGGGATTTTGCAATAGGAAAGCAAGCACCTTTTTTGAGCTATTGTGGCTGAGTTTGCAAAGTCCTTTGTGCAAATCTTGCAATTGGCAGAAACTCTCCTGATAATGTAGGCTAGCTGCAGGTCTTTCTATCTCAGCATATATGACCATGCACCAGCACACTAACACACTTGTGCTACGAAAACAATACCAGGAATGATTCATGCTGCAGTTTTCCTTATCATTTCACCACCACTGAGTGCCACTGAATGAGCACCCTTATTGGATACTGGATTCAGGAGCAATATGTCAGACCTATGAATCCACTCAATGACCAGCCCGGGATTTCTTGAGTCAGAAGCCTTTATTGAATTGGAGGACAAGTGCCTGGCTTTGCAAAAGCCAGTTCTGATCCAACATTCACCCCCCCCCCCCCCCATATACCCCCTCGGAATCCAACCCCCAACCTGCCCCTTCCCACGAAATGCAAAAGCGGGAAAAGTGTGGGAAAGCGAAAGTAATCCCCAAGGCTGGATGGGTGATAGCAAGCCATCTGGCCGAGACCAGAAATGCTTCTATTATCTAAGTACCAACCAGACAGGAGGGAAAGGAACATAGCATAGAGCACAGAGGCTCCTTACAGGTAACCAGGCCCCAGCACTGAACACCCAGAGACAACCTAACACAATGATAGAGACACTGGGACAGCTACCATAGTAGTAGTGGTTTGATTCTTGGTTACACACGTTTCCCCCACTTTGGAACTCATCATGCGGTTAGATCCAAGAATCCCTGAAGTTGGTAAGGTGTGATTTTTTCTCTCTCACTTCACAGAGTGGGGTGGGGGTGGGGGTGGGGGTGGGGGTGGGGGTGGGGGTGATGGTGATGGTGATGGTGATGGTGATGATGATGATGATGATGATGATGATGATGATGATGATGATGATGATGATGATGATGATGATGATGATGAAAATCTATTGCTGGATCTTGTGAAAGTGACATGAAATTGACAGGATCGAGTGAAGTAATGCTAAACCAAAGATGTCGGGGGGGGGGGGGGGGGGAAAGGCAGAAGACAAACTCCCCAAGTGGAGGTTTTATGGAAACAACAAGGAAGGTGCAGATGGGCAAAATGGCGGATTGCCTTGGACAAGGACACTGCATCCCTGCATGAACAAAAAAGCAGGAAAAGCTTACTGTGAAGAAAACGGGTGTGAGGTAAATAATGCATGCATAGATGAACATAGGTGCTAGCCATAATTCACATGGGCAAAAGCAATGAAGAAGAGATGGATTTATACCCTGCTTTTCTGTACCACAAGGAGTCCCAAAGCAGTTTATAACTCCTTCCCTTCCCCTCTCAACAACAGATACTTTGTGAGGTAAGTGAGGCTGAGAGAGTTCAAAGAGAACTGTGACTAGCCCAAGGTCACCCATCAGGCTTCATGTGTAGGAGTGGTGAAACAAATCCAGTTCACCAGATTAGAGTCCAATGCTCATATGGAGGAGTGGGGAATCAAACCTGGTTCTCCACATTAGAGCCCACAGCTCTTAACCACTGCTAGCCAGTCACTGCTAGCCACTTAGCAGCTGTGTGATTTCAGTGTGCTGCTGTAACTAACTCTCAACACCCTACAAGAAGGGTGTTGCCTTCCCTCCCTGCAACACTGACAATCCACTTAGATGGCTTCAACAGGGGATTAAACAAATTCATGGAGAATATCCATTGATGGACAGCTTTCAGCCATGAAACCAAAACGGGCCTGTCATGTTTATTATCTACTTATTATTATTTATTATTCAGATTTATATACCACCCTATCCCCTAAGGGCTCTGGGCAGTGTACAAGAATTCCCCCACAATATATAACCAGAACCAAACCCAGAAAACAGGTGGAGCAAATAAAAACAAATGAATAAATTACAAATAAAAAGCACAGGCTCCACTAATTATAGTTATAGAAACATTTAGAGGTCCATCTAGATCAGGGGTAGGGAACCTGCGGCTCTCCAGATGTTCAGGAACTACAATTCCCATC